>NW_027465857.1:602163-903244 GCF_049634645.1 Pelodiscus sinensis | reverse complement strand
TAAATACCTAATTTCGAAAGAGTTATTTCAAAATAGCTTATTTCGAAATAACGCTTCTACACACAAAATGCATTTCGAAATAGCTTTTTGCTATTTCGAAATAGCGCGTCCACACTGAGTGGATTCTGAATTGCATTTAAGGCCAGCTAGAACCAGGTCCAGCAGGGCATCAGGTCAGGATGCTGGTTCTCTGGTTTCCTTGCTTGCTTGCCTACCTCAATGAGGGATAGCAAAGCATTTTGTCTCTGTGTGCTCTGGTTGCCCTCACTCGGGACACCACAGCACTCTGCAACAGGGAGCCAGAGCTGCCCCTGGGCACTATGGTGCTTCTCTTGGATGTGTTGCTACGAGCCTGGCTGCACTCTCTGCAGGCTGCCATCCGGGAGGTCCATCGGGGGGCTGTCAGTATCCAGAAGGCCCTGCGGGAGAGCTTCCACCCTGAGGAGCACTAAAAGCCTCCCTGATCTGTCCCAATGGGGGCTTGTGCCTCATTCCTCCCTCATGTCCTTCCACTTACCCCTCCCTAACCCCCCTTCCTGATGTCAAAATACATGTATTTTCATGAACACAAACTGTCTTTATTTAACAAAACTGGGGTGGGGGAATGAAACTCTGGTGAGACTGGGGAAAGGAGTCGGGAGAGGGGAAGAGAGAGGGTGGGAGAGGGGAGGGGGAAACCTGGGAGGAGGGAGCTGGAAGGGGGAAGGGGGAGGGGAACTAGTTTACCCGGCATAGGCAAAGAAGCAGGAATTTAAATAATCCCTGCTTCATTAAAATAAACATGGCCGCCGCGCTGTGCCGACGATCAGCTGATCCGGCACAACGCGGTACTGTAGGGAACTAGGGAAGCCTTTGCCGACTGATCCCTTATGCCTCGTGAAATGAGGCTTACAGGATCAGTCAGCAAACGCTTCCCCAGCCGACCGAGCCACGCCTAGACTACCGCGCTGTGCCGGATCAGCTGATTGTCGGCACAGCGCAGCGGCCATGTTTATTTTAATGAAGCAGGGATTATTTAGGGTGACTCAGAATAGGTTCCTCACCCCTCTCATAAATAAAGACAACGCTGAAACCTTTTGTATTTGACATAATATTTTATTTAAAAATGAAGCCTGGCCGCCAAGCCCTCATCTGGCCACGGCATCATAACACTCCTGTGTGCCCCACCCTGATCCCAAACCTGAGCCTATCATACAGTGGAACCCCCTGTCCTGAGCCTCTTACATCCCCAAACTCCTGCATCCCCACATCCTCAGTCTTCTGCCACAACACTCTTCCACCATCCACACATCACAAATCTGTGTCCTGAGCCCATCATACGCCCAGCCTCCCTGCCCTGCGTCCCTCACACACCCAACCCAAACTCCTGCACCCTCACATCCACAAGCCTGTGGCTTGCTCAGCACCCCAACCCTCCACCTGAACTCAACACTCTCCAGCCTGGAGCCCCCTCCCTAAGCCACATCCTTCTGCATTCAAATTCCCTCCCAGAGCTTGCACCTCTCACCCCTTCCCACACCCAAATCCCACATTCCCACCCCAGAGCCCGCACCTCCTGTC
Source organism: Pelodiscus sinensis (assembly GCF_049634645.1). Taxonomy (NCBI): domain Eukaryota; kingdom Metazoa; phylum Chordata; order Testudines; family Trionychidae; genus Pelodiscus; species Pelodiscus sinensis. The sequence continues at coordinate 901,684 of NW_027465857.1, read as the reverse complement.
TCAACCCAGCAAGGGTACTGCTAGACTACAGGAGTTTTTCTGGCAAACACGCTCCACGAGGAATAAGGGGGCTTCCAAATGAAGTGTTTTTTTCCAACATTTGGCCGAGTCTAGACGGGCCAAATGTCGGAAAAATATCTTTCGACAGAAGGATCGAAAAACAGCAGCAGTGTAGCTGTACCCTCAGAGTGTATAAGGGCCGGGGATAACAAGTGATGGAGACAAGTGGGAACAGAGAGGGTGGGGCCTCAAGAAAGGGGTGGGGTTTTGGAGAAGGGATGGGGTAGATCTTGGCTTGTCCTGACATTTAAAAAGTGATCTTGGGTGTAAAAAGGTTGGAGACCACTGCTCTAGGAGATCCCAGACGAGAGAAAGGTTATCGAAGATGGTGTGGCCCGAGAAGCCGTAGGTCTGGTCTGGATGGACCACATCCGCCAGCATGGGCTTCAGTCTCAGGGAGATGGCTTTGGCGATGATTTTATAGTCCGTGCTGAGGAGCGAAATAGGACGCCAATTCCTCAGATCACGGCGGTCCCCCTTAGGTAGCAAGGCGAGCATGGCTCACCTGCATGATAAAGGGACAACCCCGCTCTCCAAGTACTCGGCCCAGATGCTGGAAAGGTCCAGGCCGAGGACATCCCAGAACACGTGGTACAACTCCACGGTCAGCCCGTCCATCCCTGGGGACTTATTGGCAGGCAGGAGACGGAGGGCTTCCAAGAACTCGGCCAGAGAGAGGCACAGCTCTAGCCGGCCCAGTCACCCACGTCGACCATTGGGAGCTCGTTCCAGAGAACTCCGCGGGCGTCGATCAGATCCAAGGAGAAAAGGGACGCATAGAAGGCTTGAGCCCTCTTGTGCATCTCCACCTGATCTGTGAGGGTGGTGATATCCTCCACCAGAAGGCAGATGATGTGCTTTTCAGCCCCCCCTCTTTCTCCAGGGCATAGAAGAAGCGGGAGCTGCGATCCATATCCCAAAAGAGATGGATGCAAGAACGAACAAAGATGCCCCGCGCCTGAAGGTTGTTGAGGGCCCGGAGTTCCTCCCGTTTCATTGTGCAGAGGAGTGGATCTCCAGGGCCAGTGGCCAGCCGCCTCTCTAGCGCTAAAACCTCCAGTTCCAACTGCTCTATCGCCACATCCCTCCGCCGGCTGGCCCCCAGGGGATAGTCACAGCAGAACCACCACCTGCGCACCTTCCCCACATCCCACCACCGCTGTGCAGAGGGAAAGGTGCATTGCTGCCCACGCATGGCCTGCCAGAACTCCCGGAAGGACGCTACAACGCCCATGTCCTCCAGCAAGCTATTGTTGAAATGCCAGTAGGCCAGACTCGGCCTCTCTGAAGAGAGAGACCGTCATGGCCACCAAGTGGTGGTCCAGGAATGGGGCCGGCTGAATGCTGGAGGAGTGGGCCCGAGAAAGATGACGATGAGAGAGATAGATGCGGTCCATCCAGGAGTGAAACAACTGTTGACCCTCCAGCCGGACAAAGGTGAAAGCTGCGTCCTCATCCGGGTGGTGGTCACGCCAGACGTCCACCAGAGAGTGTTGGTCTATTATCTCCCCGAGGACATCTGCGGCGGCCGGGCACTGCTCAGTCCCCGTGCAGTCCCGTTCCTCGAGGGTGCAGTTGAAATCCCCACCCAGGACCAGGCACTCTCGAGGATCCAGAGAGCCGAGGAAGGCAGATGCCTGCTGGTAGAAGCGAAGCCTCTCCAGGCCGGACGTCAGGGCGTAGATGTTATTGAGGTTTAGTATCAGCCCCTCCATCCGAACCCGGAGGTGCAGAAGGTGGCCCTGCATAACCTTGCCGGTCCCCAGAACCTCAGGCTGCAGGTTCAGGGAGAACAGGGTGGTCACTCCGGCTTGACAGGCCGACAGGTGGCTGAAATAGACCCTGTCCACTCCAGCCAGCAGCTCACTTCCGTGGCTGGAGTGGTGTGGGTCTCCTGCAGGAAGATGACAGAGTCCTTCCATCGGGGGGGGGGTAGAGTACCTGACACCTGCGGAGACCCAGCCTGCAGCTCCGGGTGTTCAGAGCGGTAATGAAGATCGGCGGCACAGAGCTGGAGAAGATCCTTGCTGGTGGGAGTGCTGGCAGTCCCTATTGGGCCCCACAACAAACCATGACCATACCCAAATGTGAGCAGGGTGTGACAGAAGCTGCGGACCCGCTGGTAGGCTGCAGCCCCCCACCGCCCAGTTCCTTTACCCTCTCCCAAAATGGCCCTTACAGTCTGGAGGATGAGATGGAAGTTCCCCAGCACTGAAGGGCGAGAGCCACTTTGTTCTTGGAGCCACGGATATCTTCCAAGAAGTCACCCATCTTGCCCTTCAGTGCATCGGGGCCTCACGCCCCAATATGACTTTGGGCCAGACCCCCCCCCCCCCCCCATGGGCCCCACAACCGACCAACATAGGAAAGAAGGGACCCTGAGGTCTCTACTGCAATGATGGTAGGGGCAGTGCTGGAGGGCGAACAGCCCCAGACATGCAGGGAGCGAAAGGAATGAAAACAGCCTCCTGGGGGCCAATGTCTGAACTGAACATGGCGGCCCCGGGGGTGGAAGCAATAGGGTATGGAAAAGGAAAGAGGTAAGGGAGGGGATCGAGGACAGGAGGAAGGGGAGTAGGGGGATGAGGGGAATTAGGAAAAGGAATAAGAGGAAAGGGTGCAAGGGGAGCAGGAGGAGGACTGGGAAATTCGGATGGGAGAGGGGCTGAGCAGGGAACAGGGGTGGGGCAGGGATTAGAATCATAGAATACTAGGACTGGAAGGGACCTCGAGAGTCATCGAGTCCAGTCCCCTGCCCTCATGGCAGGACCAAATACTGTTTAGACCATCCCTGATAGACATTTATCTAACCTACTCTTAAATATCTCCAGAGATGGGGATTCCACAACCTCCCTGGGCAATTTATTCCAGTGTTTAACTACTCTGACAGGGTATGTCTACACTACAGTGCTATTTCGAATTAAGCTAATTCGAAATAATGCATCTATACACAAAAACTATTTCAAAATAGCGTTTTGCAATTTTGAAATAACACGTCCACACAGTGGACCCTGAACCGAAGTCAAGGCTGGCCGGAATCAGTGCCGGCAGGGCATCAGGTTAGGACTTAGTGTGTGGGGCTGCTGCCTGAGGCTAACTGAGCTCCGTGATTAAAAGGACCCTACCGCCACCCCGGACAGACAGTTCTCAGGGTTCCCCGCTTGCTTGTCTACCTCGATGAGGGACAGCAAAGCAGTCCTGTTTTGGATTGCTCTGAGTGCCCGCACTCGGGACACCACAGCACTCAGCCACATGGAGCCAGAGCTGCCCCTGGGCACGCTGGTGCATCTCGTGGGGTTGTTGCTGCAGGCTGCCACCCGGGGGGGGGGTCCATCGGGGCTGTCAGGATCCAGGAGGCCCTGAGGGAGAGCGTCCACCCCAAGAAGCCCTCAGAGCCTCCCCGGTCCTCCCCACCGGGGGCTCGTGCCCCATTCCTTCCTTGCGTCCTTCCACTTGCCCCTCCCTAGCCCCCCTTCCTGATGTCAAATAAAAAGACACGTATGTTCAAAAATAGACTGGGTTTACTGTACAAAACTGGGGGGGAGGGTGATGAACCTCTGGGGAGACTGGGAAAAGGAGGTGAGAGAGGGGAAGAAGGGAGGGGGAAACCTGGGAGGAGGGAGCTGGAAGGGGGAAGCAAGAGGAAGAAGCAGCTCAGGGTTGGGGGTCTCACCAGACCAACTTGACTTCCATGCTAACCTGCTCCTGGGTTCGCATGTGGCCGTTGGTGGCCAGGCTGGCAGCTATCCTGCCCTAGATGGCCGCATTCCTCCGTCTAGTGCAGAGATCATGGACGTTGGGGGCATCCCCCCAAACCTGAATAAGGTCCATGATCTCCACCCTGGACCAGGAAGGCACCCACCTTCTCCAGCCCCTGGCAGGCTCCTGGGAGCTGGCAGACTGCTCCTGGGGAGCGGTGGAGGGCTGGCTGCCAGTGGCTTGCTGGCTCATGTTTTGGGGCCACTGGGTCGGGGCCCCGGTGGCCACTGCTGGCTCTGGGCTGGCAGGCTTGGAGCTGGCACAGGCACTGTGGCCAGGGTCTACCCCTTTAATGGCTCCGGGCTGGGGGAGAGGAGAGCAAGCTTTCCTGGTTGTGCCCAGAGTGGCCACCAGGGCTCCCTGGGAAGAGCTGGAGGCCCCCTATTTCAAATTAAGTGTCTACACAGCACTTATTTCAAAATAGCTATTTCAAATTTGGTGTTATTCCTTAGAATGAGGTTTACCAAATTCGAAATAAGGGCTCCACTATTTCAAATTTATTTCGAAATAGTGGTTTTCCTGTGTAGACGCTATTAAAGTTAATTCGAACTAACGGCTGTTATTTCGAATTAACTTCGTGTAGCCAGACAGGAACCCCCCTTGTAACATCCATTTTTGCTTGCCTGGAGCATACAGGGCACACAGAGCAGAAGGCCCAGGCTGCTGTGATCGTGAATGGCTGTAAACAGAGATACGCCAATTGCTGACCAAGAGGCTGCCAAGGAGTGCCCTTGACTCAAACCCATATTGATACAAACACACATCCATCCGCGGGGGGGGAGGAATCTCTCGCCCAGTAAAAAAAATGTCTAGTACTCACAATTTAGTTCTCTCTCTTGCAAGTGTAAATTAACTTGAAACTTGCTTGTAAGAACTGGCGCCACAAAACGGACCAGTAGAATTCGGCATCTTAGATAAGAAAGAGGATACGGGCCCCCAGGGGTATATAGATGGGTCCAGCAGCATATTTTCTCTGAGTGTCAATCTACCATCTATCTGCTGGTCGGGTTAGGTGTTTGATCTCCCGAGGTTCCAGAGGGGACGCCCACCTCGTATTCGTCTTTCCTAGGAATTGAGAGACCGGCCCTGGCCTGACACGCTGGAGTCGAGAGGCACAGAAAGGGGTAAAAATTGTACCTGGATGTGGTCCTTTGTTTAAGTATATATATACATAGTGTTAGAGCTCTTTAAAGATTAAGCTGTCACTTGGTACCATTATTTCTATTTTCTATCTTTACCTTTTCCCTGTAACCATTTTTTACATCTATATTTATATTTGCTAGCATTTAAGAAATAGAGCAATAGCCATTGTAACCATATGCTCTTATAAGTCTTTTAATAAACCTGTAACTGTTTAAGCTTTAACCTGACTCCTTCAGTTGCTGTAACAGAACCAAGCACAATTTAAAAGAACTTCAGCTGGTCATAAAAGGGACAGACATAGGGAGAGCTTGGGCGTTTGGATCTGTGTCACTCCCAGGTGACAAGATCCGTTGGGGCACCTTTTCAGCCTTTCCTAGGCTGCCCGCTGCGAAGGAACTTTGTGTTCTAGCAGCTAAAATCTAAGGTGTAATAAGCTCTTCCTATATAACGGGGCGTCTGTTGGCCTGCTGGCCACCCTCTGCGATGGGACCCCGGTCCTAGCAGTAAAGACACAGACGTTAAACCTTTTCTCGGAAGCATATACACACACACACACTGCCCTGACCGTCGGCTGACACTTCGTAGTGTAGACATACCCACAGTTAGGAACATTTTCCTAATGTCCAAGCTAAACCTCCCTTGCTGCAGTTTAAGCCCATTGCTTCTTGTTCTATCCTCAGAGGCCAGGATGAACAAGTTTTCTCTCTCCTCCTTATGACACCCTAAAGATACCTGAAAACTCCTATCATGTCCCCCCCTCAATCTTCTCTTTTCCAAACTAAAGAAAACAGTTTCTTGCCATTTTAACCAGAAAGGACACTCTCTCAATGACTTAACCACCTGCATTCTGCTACAAAGACCTTTTACATCTGCACTTGAAAGGGAATCCTCTGAACTGTCATTCATGTTAAAATTCGACACTTTCCAAAAAGGACTCAACAAGCATTTGAACTCTCTCACCCATTACCAAGATAGTTTCCCCAATTATCATCTCTAATACCATTAACTCACAAACATCCCACTCTCCCTACCTCTAATATCATCAATTCACAGACACTTACCTTCCTTCCCCCCCCCCCCCCCCCCGCATCCCCCTCCTGTTCTGCAATGTGATTTGTCCTTTTCATATTTGTTCATTTTTTTTAATTGTATCCTTTGGTATACATGGTTGTGACTACTTTCTTCCACTATTTGATCTGAGGAAGTGGGTCTGGCCCACGAAAGCTCATCATCTAATAAACCATCTTGTTAGTCTTTAAAGTGCTACATTGTCCTGCATTTTGCTCCAGTTCCTTCAGACTTCCTTCATCGGTCATGTTCTCTAGACCAGTCGCTTCCCATTCTGTATGTGTGAAACTGATTGTTCCTTCCTAAGTGGAGCACTTTGCATTTGTCTTTATTAAACTTCATTCTGTTTACCTCAGACCATTTCTCCAATTTGTCCAGATCATTTTGAATTATGACCCTATCCCCCAGAGCAGTCGCAACCCCTCCCAGCTTGGCATCATCTGCAAACTTAATAAGCGTACTTTCTATGCCAATATCTAAATTGTTGATGAAGATATTGAACAGAGCCGGTCCCAAAACAGACCCCTGTGGAACCCCACTTGTTATGCCTTTCCAGCAGGATTGTGAACCATTAATAACTACTCTCTGAGTACGGTTATCCAGCCAGTTATGCACCCACCTTATAGTAGCCTCATCTAAGTTGTATTTCCCTAGTTTATTGATAAGAATATCATGCGAGACCGTCTCAAATGCCTTACTAAAGTCTAGGTATACCACATCCACCGCTTCTCCCTTATCCACAAGACTCATTATCCTATCAAAGAAAGCTATCAGATTGGTTTGACATGATTTGCTCTTTACAAATCCATGCTGGCTGTTCCCTATCACCTTGCCACCTTCCAAGTGTTTACAGATGATTTCCGTCATTACTTGCTCCATTATCTTCCCTGGCACAGAAGTTAAACTAACTGGTCTGTAGTTTCCCTTTTTATAAATGGGCACTATATTTGCCCCTTTTCCAGTCTTCTGGAATCTCACCTGTCTCCCATGATTTTCCGGAGATGATAGCTAGAGGCTTAGATACCCCCTCTATCAGCTCCTTGAGTATTCTAGGATGCATTTCATCAGGCTCTGGTGACTTGCAGGCATCTAACTTTTCTAGGTGATTTTTAACTTTTTCATTTTATCTTCTAAACCTCCCCCCTTCCCACTAGCATTCACTATGTTAGGCATTCCTTCAGACTTCTCGGTGAAGACTGAAACAAAGAAGTCATTAAGCATCTCTGTCATTTACAAGTTTCCTGTTACTGTTTCTCCCTCTTCACTGACCAGTGGGCCTAACCTGTCCTTGGGTCTTCCTCTTGCTTCTAATGTATTTATAAAAAGTCTTCTTGTTTCCCTTTATTCCCGTAGCTAGTTTGAGCTCATTTTGTGCCTTTGCCTTTCTAATCTTGCCCCTGCATTCCTGTGTTGTTTGCCTGTATTCATTCTTTGAAATTTCTCCTAGTTTCCATTTTTTAATAGGACTCCTTTTTTATTTTTAGATCATGCAAGAGCTCATGGTTAAGCCAAGCTGGTCTTTTGCCATATTTTCTATCTTTCCAACGCAGCAGAATAGCTTGCTTTTGGGCCCTTAATGTCCCTTTGAAAAACTGCCAACATTCCTCAGTCTCGATTCCCATGGGACCTTACCTATCAGCTCTCTGAGCTTACCAAAATCCACCCTCCTGAAAGGAGTAGGAACAGGGGCAGAAGCCTCAGTGGAAGAGGCACCGGGATGCAGTGCCTCCTCACAGGGCAGGGGGATCAGTAGTGGTGGTAGGGGAAGTTAGTCTCTCCCCAGCGCCAGGCCCTGGTGGCACACGGAACGCTGCACAGGAAGCACATAGTGATGGGAAACAACTGGAACTCCCACCCACTAGAAGCACCCAGGGGCTCAGTGGCCAATGACTGAGGTGCTGCTGATGGCTGGTGTGACGGGGCACAATGACCCCACCACCGGGTCGGAGCCACGGTGGAGTGGCGCGGTCAGCTGCCCCCGCGCCACTGAGGCACATGCTCGAGCTGCGTGCCGGGCGTTTTAAATGCCAGCGTCGCGGAGAGCAGGGGGGAGGGAGGAGTCAGGCCGCCATCCGGGAGGACGCCAGCTTGCCCTACAGAGGACGGGAGCGTCCCGCCCTCCGAAACTACAGCCAAGCAGGCTGCGGTCGGCCCTGAAGGGGCCAGGCCCAGAGGAGGGCCAGAGGTGCGAGCGCCTGTTCCAGGAGCTATCCCAGCCGTCCGGACGCCAGGAGGACCTGCGGAAGCCACCAGGTGCGACCGGCTGGGGAGAGATCAGCCCACGGAAGGAGCGAAGAGCGTGACCCTTGGCGTGGGTAGGAAGGGGCCCAGAGTGAGCAGAGTGACCCGAGTGGTTGGCAAGTTTCAGGGATTGTCCCCATCAGTCATGTAGCGGCGGCTGCCCCTACACCTTTAGGGCTCTGGGCTGGGACCCGGAGGAGTGGGAGGGCCCGGATTCCCCTACCCCCGCCCAGCAGTGAGACAGAGTCTGCGGAGATGGGCGGAACTGATAACCAACTGACTAGTTACTGCACACGTACTGTTCATAGGGCCGAACTGAGGACCCTGAGGGTGGTCAAGGGCAGCCAAGGGGTAAGGACTGGTGATTGCAGTAGACGGTGGACCCTGGGATTGTGCTAGGGGTCCGCACGGGGCAACTGAGGTAATCCCAATAGGGGGGCGGGGAGGAAAGGCACAGCGGGGCAATGCAGAGGTCCCTTGCAGGGAGGCCTAGGGGAGAGTGTCACAGTTGGCCTTGTCTGAAACTCTCCCTGAGGGCCTCCCGGATGCACACAGCCCCCGATGGGCTTGCCAGAAGGCAGCGGTGCACAGCTGCTCAAAGGCCCTTGCGAGCTGCTCGGCCTCTACCCTGCCACTCTGGCAGGAACGTCTCCCCCCTTGTTCTTGCTCAGATAGTGCAGGACACAGCAGGCCACCACCACCTGGGAATGTTCCACATGCTGAGGTCCAGGTGGGTGAGCCTGGTGTTGAAATGTTCCTTCACAAGGTCTAGGTGTCCAGTGCAGGGCTTCATCAGCCATGGGAGCAAAGGATAGGCTGCATGCGTCGTGGGGGATGCATGTCCACGTCCCTGATCCTGATGGTGCGGCCAGGGAAAAAGTGCCGGCGTGCATCTTCTGGAACAGACTGGAGCTCCTAAAGACGTGGGCGTCCTGCGCCTTCCCCGATTGCCCGATGTTGATGTTAGTGAACCAGCCTTGGTGGTCAACGAGGGCTGCAGGACCATTGAAAGGTACCCCTTCCAGTTGATATAATCGGAGGCCCGGTGGTCGGGGGCTGTCAATGCGGCCCCCCGTCCCACAGTTGGGGAAGCCCATGGCAGCAAAGACAGCCATGATGGGGTCCACATTGCGCAGGATGGTGTTGATGGCCCTCACCACCTGTAGAAGGATACAAACATAGAATCACATGGTTGCCATAGCCCTCAGGAGGTCCCTGAACCAAACCCCCTTCCCACACCAGGCCCAACCCCAGCTTACCCCATCCCCAGCAGGGCTTTGTGAAGGCGGGACTGCAAAAACTCCAGGGAGGGAGAGTCCACTCCCCCTTCCCTAGGGAACTCCATTCCAGCAGTTCACCACCCTCCTAGGACACTAGGAAGAGAGGCATACCTGCATGAGCACAGCCTTGACGGTCAATCTCCCCACACCGAACTGGTTCCTAAAGGAGCGGTATCTGTCCAGCGTGGTGAGCTTCTGAAGTACCACAACACGACGCTTCTGGTGGGGATGGCGGGTTGCATGTGGGTGTCCCATCGCCGGAGGGCAGGGGCAAGCCACTTGCACAGCTCCAGGAAGGTGTCCTTCTGCATACAGAAGTTCTGGAGCTACTGCTCCATGATGAGCCGGCCCCACCAGTCAAAACTGGTGTCCCAGAGTCAGAAGCAGCGGTGCACGGTGTGCAGGGGATGGTGGGAGGGGCTGTGGTGCATGAGCAGCATGTGGAGTGGAGTGAGGATGTGCCCCAGAGTGAGCTGCTGGTCCTGTTCCTGCAGTGCCATGTGGGCAGCCTGCAGTAACTGCACCAGGAGGTGCGGCAGCAGGTCCAAGAGCCAGTGAGTGCTTTGCAGCAGGTCCGGCTCCATGGCTGGAGTGCTGTGGTGTGCGCAAGGGCAAGCAGAGCAGGTAGTGAGAAGAGGTTGCTGTCCCTCGAGGAGGTAGGCAAAGGTGAAGCGCCCGAGACACGACTGTACAGGGGGGTCCCTTTAAGCACGAGCCTCAGCTAGCCTCAGGCAGCAGCTAGGAAGCGACTGCTGTCCTCATGCCCTGCCCGGAGTGCTTCTGAGGGGCTTTAAATGTGATTCAGGTGCCAGTCAATATGGACGCTCTATTTAGCTACAGCTCTGCGCTATTTCAATGGGCATTTGTAGTGTGGACGTTTATTTCAAAATAAGCGCGTAGTGTAGACATACTCTTACAGACTAACGCGGCTACCCCTCTGAGACACTAGCACCTGTAAAATAGATAAGCCATAAAAAGATGTAGATAAATTGAGCTAACATAACTCAAGAACACGAAAGGTGCATCCACACCTTGGGGACAAGGATATGTAAAGCCCTTGTATCAAAGTTTCTTCAATTTTACAATCTCAGACCACAATCCCATTGAGGCCTATTAGCATGTCCCTTGCTATTTAAGCTCCCTACAAGGAAGCAGAGGCTCATGAGCCTGCTAGGCATGGAAGTGAGTGTGCTTGACAAAATAAGATGCAGTTGAGGCTTTTGGGATCAGGGAGAAGATGCATCTCCTTCATTCTTATGTGTGGGGACAGGAAACAGACAGGAGTTGCTGACCCACTGCATTCTAAACTATTACCCGATACGTCCTTATCTTGATATGTCTGCAAAAATGATGAGCAGTAAAATAGTGACAAAGTATGTCACTACACCGATGGGGCAGTTCAGAATGCTCAGAGCTATTACTTGATGTTGTTTGCAGACTCAAGTACATTCATTTCACATTCGGATTCTTAGCAACCAAACACAAGAGACTTTTTGAATGACAGTTTAAGAATTTGTGACAGTTACGCAATACATTTCTACAAGAAACGTTCAGCTGAAGCCAAATCACAACATGCACAGGCCATAGCATATCAAGTCATATTAACATTGCACTCCAAACCTCACCTCATTTAAGTCACTGTCCTTGGAACTCACTCCTACCAAGGACACGCAACGCCACAGAACAAACAAGCCTCAACGCACTGGAAAACTTGAAATAACTATGCCATAAAGCTATACTCACATTGGTTCAGCTTCTGTGCTCAGCCTCTAGCTGAAGAACATTTTTATCTTTCTATGCTAGGGCTGCTTCACATGATGTAAGCTACTTCCAGGTGTCAAATTCTAATCACTGAGGGCTTGACCTCACCTTCTGAGATGATCTTTCTGAGAAAGATAGGAAGCTACCCATGTGAGATCAGATTACTGGTCCATCAAGTCCAGAATACCACTACTAGTAAGGCAGCCACCACCTGATACTTCAGAAGGCAAAAGAGAAACCTATGCATCATCTTGCTCACTATACAATGAAGAAGAAACTCAGCTATGGGTCCTGGTTTCTGTAAGAAGATTTCCAAGGCAGGTTACCCATTACTTATGTGTCTCAGATCTGTATCTCAAGGATGAGACACGATGGCCATGATGGTATTTGGACAACCACCTATCAAATTATGCACCAAAATAATCCCAATAAACAAAGCCCGTCTCTGTAGAAAAGCGACAGCGTTAACAGAGCTTTCAAAGAATTGAATACTTCTCTTTACAGGAATAAAGCTTTCCGCACATAAAACTAAGAGAAAAGCTAAATCTCAATCAACCCAGGGGCATCAGGATGATGATGATGATTTTACTCAACATGTGAACAGGCAGCTTGTTAATGCATTTAAGAAAGACTGGCATTGTAAGTGACTATAGAATCATAGAATACTAGGACTGGAAGGGACCTCAAGAGGTCATAGAGTCTGGTCCCCTGCCCTCATGGCCTATGGTATATGTAGCCATGACTACTGAGATATGCAGGCATGAAGGCTTTGCCTTGAAGCAAAAATGTGAGTCAAATTACAGTTTAAATCACTCTTTCATCACTGTGCACACAAGCCACTTAACAGAAGGTTGAGTCCATAAATCATGAAAAATACTAGGGACACACGTCCATGCTTATCCTTTGGAATATGTATCAGAACCAAGAGTTCAAGAAGCCAAGCGCATACCTAAGCTAGGTGTATGATCTCTCAACCTAAACTCATCAATTAAGCATCAGCATTAGCAGCATGTTGTACGGATGTGAGACATGGGTGATAACGAAAGATTCGCGAGAAGGATATTGGCGTTCAAGAGGAGTGGTTATAGAAAGATCCTGAGAATAGGATGGATGCAGAAGGTCACCAACGAGGAATTGTATAGGAAGATACAGCCAAAAGAGAACCTACTGCAGAAGGTTTACACCGGAAGTTACAGCTATTCGGGCATATCTGCATAACGAACGACGAGTGAAAAGTTAAGACCCTGGTATTCGGCATAATGGATGGTCCGAATAGGAGAGGCAGACCCCACAGAGAATGGGTAGATGATACAGTAGATTGGTGCAGAGCTAGTCTACAGAAACTAAGCCACTCCGCACTGGACAGGGAAAGATGGAAGGAAATAGTGAGGGAGGTATTGGACACCAATGGGCGTTGAAGCCCATGGTTGTTGATGATGATAAGTAGCTCTATTGTTGCAGTGGTCTCTGGTGAACTACAACACTATGAACTGGAGTGCCAGACACACAAGAGAGGAAAGAGGTTGGGCTTTGCTTTTATTCAACTGTTGCTGCCTTCTTTGTTTTCATTTACCAGCACCTTACTTTTTCCCTCCCCACTGATCACTTGCTTCTTATTTCTATAAATTCTTTCTATTCCGCTCCTGTTAGTCTAAGGAAAAAAGTGAACAAAGTTTCTTTGGACAACAAGGGAGTTAACACTCTCTTAATGACATAGTAGAATAGGATGCATAGTGTTCTGTAGTAAAGAAAGGTGGCAAGATCCCAAACTACAGAACTAGGGATGTAAGCAACTAGAATCATAGAACCATAGAGCTGGAAGAGACCTCAGAAGGTCATCAAATCCAGCCCCCTGCCCTAGGCAGGACCAATCCCAACTAAATCAACCCAGCCAGGGCTTTGTCAAGTTGAGACTTAAACACCTCTAGGGATGGAGATTCCACCACTTCCCTAGGTAACCCATTCCAGTGCTTCACCACCCTCCTAGGGAAATAGTTTTTCCTAATATCCAACCTGGACCTCTCCCACCACAACTTGAGACCATTGCTCCTTGTTCTGCCATCCCCCACTACTGAGAACAGCCTCTCTCCATCCTCTTTGGAACCTCCCTTCAGGAAGTTGAAGGCCGCTATCAAATCCCCCCTCACTCTTCTCTTCTGCAGACTAAATAAGCCCAAATCCCTCAGCCTCTCCTCATAGGTTGTGCGCTCCAGTCCCCTAATCATTTTGGTCACCCTCCACTGGACCCTCTCTAGTGCGTCCACATCCTTCCTGTAATTGGGGGCCCATAACTGGACACAATACTCCAGATGTGGCCTCACCAGAGCCAAGTAGCTAGTAGCCCCCCCGCCTCAGTATCAGAGGCAGCAAGAGGGGTGGGGGGAGCAGGAGCCAGTGCTGGGGGAAGCCATCTTAAAAGCTGGTTCTCCCCAGCACCATCGCCACAGAGGAGCAAGGGAGGCAGCGGCACAGCGGGGGAAACAGCGCGAGCAGGGACTGAAGCAGTTCCCGTTCGATCTGGGTTCCCTGCTGCGCCTCTGCCTTTTAAATGTAGTAAAAGCCCTGCAGGTGCGAGTGCCCCATCCCAACTTATCAACTGATCGAGTAGTCGATGGAAATTACATCGACTACTCGATTAGCTGATTAATCGAAATTTTACATCCCTATACAGAACCTTGCAATGTAAAATGAGAAACAATCAATAGTGTTCTTACACACGTGACTCATATGGACTGCACTGTAGTATGGAACTCAGCTGTGTATCTATAACAATGTTAGTACTTTTTTTCAATATAACAATTCCATAATTAACCTTATGATCCCAAAAGGTTCACATCAACTTGTCTACTTTAAACATTAATACAGCATTTTTGCAATAGTATATTTTGTTCACTAACATAGCAAAAGCACTTTCTTCTCCTTTTCAAATCCAATTAAACTAAAATATATTTGTCATGTCAGTATAACATAAAGCAGGGGCGGGGAACCTAAGGCCCGGGGGCCAAATGCGGCCCCCAGCTTGCCTGGATCCAGCATTTACGAGGAAGAACTTGTAATGTCAGCTCACAATACCTTCCAGTTAGGCCCCAAAGGTCCTCTCTTGGTCGTCATCGACTGAAACAATACTGGGTCCTCATCAGCTTTATAGTCCTGAAAAAAAGAAAAAAAAGTCAGAGGAAAAGCAGAGACACCACCACCACCAGTGCAAAGCAGCACTTGAAAATTAGTGAACCCAACAGGAATAGAAGGGACCTTGAGAAGTCATCAAGTCCAATCCCTGCAGTATGGCAAGACCAAGCAGACAGAGCCCATACCTGAAAGGTGCTTGTCCAACCTGTTTTTAAAAACTTCCAACAGGGATTCCGCAACCTCCCTTAGAAGCCTGTTCCAGAACTTAACTACCCTTACAGTTAGCACATTTTCTTTAATACTTAACCTAAACCTCCCCCTTCCAGTTGATTAAGCTCATTACTTCTTGTACTACCCTTCAGTAGATATGGAGGTAAAAAGGATGGTGATCAATTGTTAACAGCACTCACCATATAAAGACTTATCAGGTTCCCCATCAGTCTTCTTTTCTGAAAGCTAAACTTTATTTTAACCTTCCCTCTTAGTCTAGAAGAGAGCTGTAAAAATGATACAAGGTTTAGAAAACCTGACCTATCTCCACTTTGTCCACATCTTTCCTGAAGTACGGTGCACAAAATTGAACACAGTATTCCAGCTGCAGCCTTATCAGTGTTAAATAGAGCAGGACAATTATCTCCAATTTCTTATACACAACACTCCTGTTAATAAACCCCAGAACAATATTAATCTTTTTCTGTATCATATTGCTGACCCTGATTCCATTTCTATTCCACTGACTCCCAAATCCTTTTCAACAGTATTGCCACAAAGACAATTTTCCCCCATTTAGTAGCTGAGCGTGTGATTCTGACTTCTTAAAGTACTTTGCGCTTGATTTTATTTAAGTCCATTTGTTGAATACAGAACAATACTTCAATATTGCAGTCATTTTGCATTCTAATCCTCCAAAGTCCTTGCAACCCTTCCCAGTTAGCATCACCCACAAATTTTATAAGTATGCTCTTCACTCCATTATCCAAGTCATTAATAAAAATGTTGACTAGTACCAGACAAACAACTGACTTCTGCAGCCCCCCCCCCCTCCAGATATACCCTCCCAATCTAACAGCAAACCATTGATAACTTTTCTGAGCATGGTCTTTCAACCCGTTGTGCATCCACTTTATACTTTATTTCATCCAGACAACATTCCCCTAGTTTGTTTGTGGGACTGTATCAAATGCATTCTTTAAAATCAAGATATCACATCTACTGCTTCTCCCCATCCAATAGGCCAACTGATTTGTCAGGATTTGCTCTTGACAAATCCATGCTGACTATTCTTTATAACCCAATTATATTATAGCAGTTTACAAAAACTAATAATTTGAACCAGTATCTTTCTGACATTCAGCTAGTTAGTCTAATTCCCCAGGTCCTCTTTGCTCGTCTTTAAAAGACAGAGATTATGTTTATCCTCCTCCAGTTTTCTGGGACCTCACTTATCCTTCATGAGTTCTCAGATAACTGCTAACCACTCTGAGATTATATCAGCTAGTTCCTTATGTACCCTAGGATGAATTTCATCAGGCCCTGCCGACTTGGATACATCTTATTTACCTAAATGTTCTTTAAGCAGTTCTATTTTTTGGTTTACATTCCATCCCCTTCATTGTTAATATTCCTTATATGGAATAGCTGGTTGTGATGGAGCCCCCCCCCCCCGCTTTATGAAATGGATTTATGGACATGAATATACATAACTAAAAAGTGTTTTGAGCAAATTATTTTGTGTAACCCATCGATCTTCATGTCATGAGCCATTGGTTCGGTTTATTTCACTTTGGTGGGTGTGTGTGTGTGTGTGTGTGTGTGTGAAATTAGACACATGGAGTGGGGAATACTTTGTGGGCTTCAATGTATGAATGAGACATGGAGGGCGTTACCTTCAAAGTCTTGATGAGCAATTGTTAAACTGTCTCTTTTGTCCTTAAGTCCTAGCAGTGGTTGGTAGGGAGTGGCCTCAAGTCTAACAAAAGGACTAGGAAAGGAGAGGCCTGGGTCTTTTGGCTGGGCTGCACCTGGAGGAAGGAGCCAAAGGCCCCAGGGAGGGGGAGAAAGCCCCGGTTTGGAGGGGCAGCTGGAAAAGAGGTTTTAGGGTGAGTTTGAGTAAGTTTGCACTGAGGTTTCAGTGGAGAATTAGCCAAGTGGTTTTGTTTCTTTTGATTTGTAACCTGCTTTGCTCTGCCTGTTCTCACTTACCACCACTTCAATCCTACGGCTTGTACCTCATAAAATCACTTTTATTTTCTATCAAACCCAGTGTAAGCAATTGTTACCTGGGGGGGCAACCAGTGTGCACACTCCCCCTTTCATTGTTAAAGGGGACCTACCTAATTCTTTGGGGTCTGATCTGGGGAGTGGTATCCCAGGAATCTGGGCCCTAAACTGCACTCTCCTTGGACCTGAAGAGGTTCAGTGTCTGTGCTGCTTCTCGGTAGGGGCAGGGACCTCAGCTCAGGGCCTTGGCTGGGGGAGACCAGCGGAGCTGGCCCAGCAGGTGGTGAGGAGCCCCAGAGAGCGGGAAGGAGAGTGGCAGTGGCCGTATCAGTACCCCACGAGGCACCCCCCAGGGGTTGTCTTTGACCGCACCCCATCACACTGCTCATTAACTTTTTTTTGTGTGAAGACTGAAGTAAAATAGGCATTGAACATCTCAGCTTTTTTAATATCCTCAGTAATTAGATGTGTGTCTGAGAAGTAGCAGCCCACTTGGACTGGTCTCTTTTGCTCCCAATGTATTTAAAGAACCTCTTATTGCCTTTTATGTCCCTTGGTAAGTATAAATCATTCCGTACAGGAGCCTTGCTGGTTTTGTTCCTAGGCTTTTTTTTTTTTTTTTTTTAAACCCCACACACTCCTCCACAGCAATTTGCCCATTTCTAATTTTGTAGAATTCCTGTTAGATTTTTCAGTAATTAAAAGCTCTTGTTGAAGTCAGACTGACTTCTCACTATTTTCACTAACTTTCCTTTGCATCCTCTTAGAACACTCTGGAACAAGGTTTCATTTTCACATGCATTTTACCACCTCCCACCCCCGAGCTGCTTCTCGATTATCTACAAAGATCTTGTTATTGTTACATATTTACATAACTAGGACCCAAAAGTCCCTTGTTGAGCTAGATACCCCTTGGCTGCGTCTAGACTGGCAAGTTTTTCTGCAAAAGCACTTGCTTTTGTGGAAAAACTTGCCAGCCGTCTACACTAGCCACTTGAATTTCCGCAAGAACACTGACTTCCTACTGTCTGAAATCAGTGCTTCTTGTGGAAATACTATGCTGCTCCCGTTCGGGCAAAAGTCCCTTTTGCGCAAAGCTTTTGCTCAAAAGGGCCAGTGTAGACAGCTCAGATTTGTTTTGCGCAAAAAAGCCCCGATCGCGAAAATGGCGATTGGGGCTTTTTTGCGCAAAACCACGTCTAGATTGGCATGGACGCATTTGTGGAAAATCATGCCAGTCTAGACGTAGCCCTTATGTTAAGTACCGTACAAAATCACAGGTAGATACTACCCCTGTTCAGAGTTTACAAAGTATACACATCTACGTATGCACGCTTGTAGCTATCAACTTCCCACAACACTCCCTCATGCTAGTAATCACAGCTTGGCTGACTTTTTGTAGACATTACAGCAGAAGCAGGTATAGAATATTTGAGAGGGAAGGGGAAGGTATACAGAGCTAGGCCATGTACACTACCCTCAGACTAAACTACTTTACAAGTTATCTAACATCCCTAGTTTAATTGAATAGTCACAACTGCATGAAATCTTAGCGGTTACACAACTATTCAATATAGTCCCCAGAGGTGGGGCCAGCAGCCAGTGTGCTCCTGGCCCCATTCTTGGGGAGCCCCCTGCAGTCCTGTGCTGCTACCTCTATGTCAGAGGCAGCAGCATGGGGTGGTAGGCAGAAGCCGGTCCGCCAGGGGAGCCAGTTTAAAAACCTGCTCCCTGCGCAGACCAGCTGCCTGCCACCACACACGGCTGCCTCTGATACTGAAGCAGCAGCCCCGTCTGCAGAAGTCCGAGCTCCCCGCGGACAGAGACTGATCCGCGGCAGCAGCCCGTCTGTAGGGAGCTTGGATACCCTCCCGCCCCCTGCAGACAGGGGCTGCTGCTGTAGACCAACCTCTGTCTGCGACAGGCCCAAGGTGCTCTGATGCGCCCCATCCCCCCCGCACTGCTGCCTCTGATAGAGGCATCAGCAGGGGGTTGGGGTGGAGGCAGCACCAGGGAGCCGGTGCTGGAGAGGAACTGGCTGTTAAATCTTGCTCCCCCCAGCACCGACTCTTGCCTGCCTCCCCGGCCACTGTCTCTGTAGGAGGCAGCAAAGGAGGGGGGAGGCAGATCCCCGCATGCATTGGCTCCCGCCTGCTCCCATCATGCTCTACACTGCTGCCTCTCTATCCTCACGGGCACTGGCTCCTGCTCCCTCCCACCCCACCCTTTGCTGCCTCTGACAGAGGCAACAAGGGGAGTGTGCTTAGTCAACAAGATTAAGCTCGGGCTTATCGGTTAATCATGTAGTCAAATACAAGTTGACATCCCTACTTTAAACATTAAGCAATAGCATAGAACATTTTTTCCACCAACACACAACTTAATATGGAAAAATGGCATGTAACAAAATTAAAGCTAAACAAAACCAGAGGTTCTAAATATTTACAAGCTACAATAGAGTTTAAGCATGTCTATAGCTTGGGGTGTTGGGTCTGGCAGGGAGAGGAAGGCTGCGGGGGTGGCTTTGTGCCCCCCCCCGCTCCTATTGGCCATGATTACAGCCAGAGTGGTGGGGGGAAGCCCCCAGGCAGTGATTCCCTGCACTGTCATTTCCCCCAACTGGGGGGAAGGGGAGCAGCAGCAGCATGTGGAGCCACTTTCTTCCCCCACCTGGCAGAGCCTACAGGATGGCTCCAGTCCTGGCTTGCCTAACTCTGGCCCGTTAGGCTCGGGGCTCCCTCCCGCCTGCAGCAGGGAGCTGGTGATGGTACTCCAGTGCTGAGATTGGCCTCAAGCCCCCCCACCCCATCCCTGCAAGGCTGGGGCACCAGCATCGGCTTCCCGATGCTGGAGTGGGGTGAGCCCCAAGCCTTGCTAGGCTATAGGTTCCCCACCTCTGTACTGGAAGATAGATAGTATGTATCTATATCTTTGGCCTGGTCTACACTGGCAAGTTACTGTGCAGAAAACCAGCTCCCAGAGCTGCAATTCCCAAGGTGTCCACACTGGCTAGGCTCTTAGCACGCACTAACTCCACAGTTGCTGTGCTCCAGGTAAGCCACTGTCACATTACTGAATTGGAGGGAAGCAGCCAGATCACTGCTGCACCCCCCCCCAGAAATTGGTATAGGGGGGGAGCCATGTGGGGTATTGAATGGGAGCTTATCGTTTGTTGATCTTATGTACGCTATTTATGTGAGTATATAATGTCTGTGTGTGTAGGTAGGAATCTGTGGTCTGTGTGGAAGCTGAATGTTTCTCTGAATGTGGTTAAGCATTGCTATGGACAGGCTGAGTAGCAAAGCCCTGTGGGACAATGGCCCTTGATGGCCCAAGGACACACCTAAAGCAGGAGGGCGGAGACCCAAGAGCTGCCAGCAGAGAGAGGCTGAGGACCAGGTGACCGGCTGAGACCAGAAAAGGCCAGGAAGGGGGTATAAAGAGGCCATGCGGTCGATGCCATTTTGTTCTCAGCTCAGCACTTCATCCCAGAGGCAGCACTGCAGGGATTGAAGAGCCCAGAAGACCTGTGAACCCATCCTGATCGTAGGATGTGCAACAAGAACTTTTAAACCAGCAGCTGCAACATCTCTGCTAGAGCCTGCATCGAGAACTGGGAGATTCGGTGCATGTAACGTACTGTACTTTAATAACCTTACTCTCAGGCTTTTCTTTCTTGTAATAATAAACCTTTAGATATAGATTCTAAAGGATTGGCCCAGCGTGATTTGTGGGCAAGGTCCAGAGGGTAAATTGACCAGGGATCTGTGGCTGGTTTCTTGGAACCGGACAGAACTTGTTCGGGGTAGGTGGGATTGGATGCTAAGACCCCCCACCTGTGTATAGGCCCGGGGCCATCTGGGGCACGGATATTGCTGGGGTGTCGGAGGGGTTTTGCTCGTGAGGCTTCAGGCAGGCAGCTGAAGCGCCCTGTGGGACTGGTTTGTCGCCTGTTTGGAAACGTCACCAGTCGGGGGCTGTAAGGAGCCCCGGATTTGAGCAATTCACCCTGAGCGGATGTCCTCAGTTGTGCCCAGACACGGCCCGGTCTGTCACAGCCACCTTAACAGGTGTAGAGCTTTCAGTACAATGGCTACAGCACTGGGGTACCAGTGTGGACACTCTGGTGTACTATGGCGCTGCAACTACCCCCCAGTACCTCTCCCACAATGCCTGTTCTCTCCTCTCTGGTCATCTGTTTAAACTCTATTGCCCTCCCCTCAGGTGACCAACCCTCAGATCCACCCTTTACATTCATTGGGAATTTTGAAAGTACCGTTCCTGTTTGCTTGGGGACATGTGGTGTGCTCTCAGTGCATCTTTCCAGGTGACCATGCCTGTGCCATGCACCAGGTGATCCCCTACTTGGGAGCCATGCTGAGTTGCTGCTCTCATTAGCTTTTGGAGAGGAGGCTTTCCAGCCCCAGCTGCATGCCAGCCATATAAATTATGACGCAAGGGCAGATATTGAGATGAATGACCAAAAGGAGCTATGCCTGGGACACACTGCAGTGCAGGGTCAAAGTGAAGGAGCTGCAGAATGCCTACCACGAGGCACAGGCAAACCACCACTCCAGTGCTGTGCCCATGACCTGCCAGTTCTACAGTGAGCTGGATGACATATTTGGGGGCGACCCCTGTGGATACTTCAGGGCCCATCCCAGAGAGGACCAAGCCAGAAGGAGGAAATTGTGGATGAGGGTGCTGAAGGGAAGGGAGACCCAGAGCCAAAGGACAACTCAGCATCCACAGGTGCATGCGGTCAGGAGCCATTTTCTACCCCAGAGTTGTCTAGCCAGTCACAGTAGTTGGAGGCTGGGGAAGCACAAACAGCAGAGTAAGTGGCTTTGATTTCTGGAAGCGCTGAAGTGACTTGTTGGGAGAGGGAGGGTTGACAAAACCAGGTTTAAGTCCCACTGAGGTACTGGGTCCCTCATATGGAGGGTATAACCTGTCCAACCCCTGAAGGAACCAACCCACCAAATGGATCCACAAACACCAAATGTCCCCCAGACCCTGGGTGAAATGCCGATATGCAGCCAGGTGGACCCTAATGGAGGAGGTAGCGAGCCCTTGCTGTTTCAAGCTCATGAGGTAGTCAAGAATTAGGGGAACAGGGGCTTGCAGGGCTTGAATGTTGAGAGCCTCTTCCACTTTGCCATGGAAGTAGCAGGCGTGGAGTGTTTCCTACTACCAAGGAGAACTGAGCGCACCCCTTTGGAGCACTGCCATTCTACCGGGTTCAACCACGGAGTCTCCAAGCCAGCAGATGGAGGGCCTGGAGCCTGGGGTGCAAAGAGCCTGCCATAGTCCTGAGATATTAGGTCCAGAACCAGGGGAAGTGGGACCAGAGGGGCCACTGACATTTCCAGCAGCTGCGTGTACCAATGATGCCTGGGCCATACCAGTACTATCAGAATCACTTCCACACTGTCCTGGCAAATTTTGAGCAGCACCTTGTGAAACAGGGGGAAGGGAGGGAAGGCATACAGCAGACCCAGCCCCCAGCGGATTTGGAATGCATCTTCCAGTGAACCCCTGCTGAGGTTGAGGTAGGAACAGAAGGCCTAGCACTTCCTGCTCTGCCTCGTGGCAAAGAGGTCCAATCAGGGATGACCCCACCTCTGGAAAATTATGGCATCAAAATGTGCAACGGAGACTGTCCACTAGATAGTTCTGGGACCCCAGCAGATACGATGCCACAAGGTGCATTTCGTTCCAGATGCAGAGCTCCCACAGCAAGAGCGCCTCCTGACACAGGGGAGAGGGAGCAAGCACTATCTTGTTTGTAGATATAAAACAAACATCACTGTGGTGTTGTCTAAATATATGGAAATATACCACTCTCAGAGCTGGAAAGAACCTCAGTCATTGAGTCCAGTCCCCCACCCTCACAGCAAGACCAAATACCATCCCCAACAGATTCGCCCCAGATCCCTAAATAGCCCTCTCAAGGATTGAGCTCATAACCCTGGATTTAGCAGGCCAATGCTCAAACCACTAAGCTATTCTTCTGTCTAAAACATAACACACCCGCCCCACATTTCATTGGTGAAGGACTCACAGGCCAACCAAACAACCCTGACCTCCTTAACATTGACATGAGACCAATGCCCTGCATCTTTAATACACCCAGATGAGCACCCCAAGGTGTCCGTTAGTAGTGTCAATACAGGGCAAGGGGCACGAAAGGGAACTTTCACAGACATTCATGGAGTCCAACAGCCACTGAAGAGTGCACAGCACCAACCAGGCCGCCGCCGCCGCCGCCCCCCCCGCAGGGACAGACAGACTGACTACCCCGCTCAGCAGATGACGAGTTGGTGTGTACACCAGTGGCAGCCAAGCCTGCAGCTCTGAGAGAGAGCCTGGCAAGCTGGATGACAAATGCATGCAGCCATATGACCCAGAGGTCTTAAGACAGGTCCTGGCCACTGTGATGGGGAAGGCCTCCAGCCCCTGTATCAGTTTGCACATGCTTTTGAAACGGAGCTGGCTGCCACTGCGTCTATGCGGGGCCCAATGCGTAAGGGTACACCTGAACCCCCTTCACCGCAGGAAGGCCACCAGCACTGCCGGAAGGCCACCAGCACCGCCATGGACTTTGTGAAGACCTTGGGTGCAGCCAATGGAGCGAATGGCAAAACTCTAAAGCAGTAGTGGGAAGACCCCCAGTATAAAACAAAGGAACCTTTTGTGTGCTGGAACTATAGACCCATGTCTACTCCGTCATACTCCACATAAATGTCCTCACTGCAGCAAGCTAACAGCCCGGGCTTGCAGAGCTAGGAAGATGAGCCTCATCAAAGAGGAGCATGCGGAGCCATTGCAGCCTTTGGCTACTGGGGACTCCACTGCTCGTCCCAAGCTACCCAAGTTCAACAGTGCCAAAGCCAGCATTGAAGAAGAGACTCTCCCACTAGGTCTCTACCACCGTTGACATCAAACTGCATTAGCTCTGGCGATAAACCGGGCACCTCTGGAAACGGACATAGCCAGCAAGCCAAAACCACGGAACTGAAGGACAGCTGCAAAACTACAATGGCACCAGCACCTACACCATCATCCTTGGCACCCGGCAAAACAGAAGGATACCAACAAGCCCTCATCAATGACACCAACTAAGAGTCGGGCAAAGTCGAACCGTGCCTGTCCCTCCCCAAGCCCAGAACCAACTTTTTCGCCAGCAGTGACATCGCCATCACCAATGCTGTGTAGAAACCATTTTCATATTTAGCTAGAAGCCATCTTGTATAACTGAAGCCATTTCAGCTTCTTGCTTCTGCACGTACGCCAGTGAGTGAACTTTGTTACCCCAGGACAGAGGCCTGCAAGATGAGTTATTGGAATGTGTTAATTGAGCTGTTTGAGAGGAGAGTGCTCACTCCCTCTTACCTGCTCCTTTTTTTTTTTTTTTTTTTTTTTGCTAATAACGGTTTTGCTTTTCTAAGTTTAACTGATGATTTCTGTAATTGGATGTCCTGACATCAGACTTGTTTGGTTAAGGGTATAAAGATACTAGGATTGATTTGTATTAGCAGCCTTACTGGGCCCGGCTCTGCTGGGGTCACATTTGGCTCACTTTGTGCCTTATTGATCAATAAAGCTGTTTGTTAGCTGCCAAACCAGAGAGGAGCTTTTGTTTCAACAGCTGCATTCACCAGCACCCAGGCAAAATCCACCGCACTCTTGTAATATTTGTCACCCTACATCCCCAACTAGAACTTCAAGACGGTTTACCCTCTATCTCCTCCCCCGTCCTCCAGGGGCTTGATTCATTCTCTACGATTGCCAGTCTGAAGTATTTCTCATGAATTTATCAGCGTCTTCTCCTCTAGGCATTCTTCTCCAAAAAGGTCGTAGCACGATAGGTACAGACAGACACTCTCGTTCCCATCACTATCTGCCACCTTGGAGAACCGAATGGAGGTAGTACCCTCCATGCCATTGCTGTCACTGATCCAGATGTTGCAGGCATTCCACCTCTCACCACTACTCAAGTGTCTCCCCGCCACCCTCCAAGTAACTGCCTCCCTCACGATTATCCTGCACTTCTATGTCTCACTGAAGTGGTACTGGTGAAGAGGGCCAGATTACAAATGAGGACATTCAACAGCCAGACCCCTCGGGGGGGGGGGGGGGGGAATGTTTCCCCTGTCATTAAGCAATTTCAAGAGCTATTCAAGAGGGTGGCTACGACCCAGCAACTGCAACTCTCAGGAGGATGCTGGCAAGCAGCACTGTTTACTTAAGAATCTTCAACCAACCCAAAAGGCTAAGATAGCACTTCCTGTTGACCAAGCCATCATGGAATCTGCTGATGAAGTATCACAAACACCTGCCTCTGCACCCCCCCACCAATAAGCAGGCGGACAAGAAATATTTTGTCCCTCCTAAAGGCCTAGACTTTCTGCTTACTCACCCTCAGCCTAATTCCCTAGGGGTTGACACCACACAACAACAATCTAAGCTTCCACTGTGTGTGGGCCCCTGTGTGTGGGGGGGTGGGTCCCTGTGTGTGTGTGTGTGTCCCTCTGTGGGGGTGCGTGTGTGCATCCCTCTGGGTGTGGGTGAGCGTGTGTGTGTGTGTGTGTATATCCCTGTGTGTGTGGGGGGGTGTCCCTCTGGGTGTGTGTGTGTGGGGGGGTCCCTCTGGGTGTCCCCCTCTCTCTGTATCAGAGGGGTAGCCATGTTAGTCTGGATGTGCAAAAGTGACAAGGAGTCCTGTGGCACCTTATAGACTAACAGATGTATTGGAGCATAAGCTTTCGTGAGCAAAGACCCACTTCATCAGATGCATGTAGTGGAAATTTCCAGAGGAAGGTATAAATATGCAGGCCAGAATAGTTAGTTGGCCTCTGTCGGTCAGTTGACCATGGATGACGTATCCTAGTTCTCGTCTTGGTTCGTGTCGAATTGTCTGGGACAGCATCGGGGACAGCGTCGTTGGTGGCTGAAAAGGCCAATCCGGGACAGGCATTCTTTGCTGCAGAAGTCACAGCTATAGGTGGTTCCCTGGCTGTTGTTGTTGCGTAACTTCCTGCGGGCCCGCTTTTCTTCTGATGCACGCATCATGTTCGTTTCGCCTGACTTGAGCTGTGTGGTCAGGGTGCCCCTCCACTTTGGGCGGTCTGCTGCGAGGTCTTCCCAGGACTGCGTGTTTATGTCGATTGCGAGATATGTTGGTAGTCGGATACTAGCCAGGGCGATGTAATATGGAGGAACAGGCTATTGCCCACGTAGCGGGTCCCCCCCCTCTCCACGTCGTCGATGGATCCAAAGGAACAGCAGGGCTGCTACAGTTTGGCATCGGCGCCATCGCAGGAGTTGCCAGAGCGAGGCTGCAAGCAGCGTCGAACTGTCTTAGGGACTCCAACTCCGGATTTTTCCTCGAGGTTTACTCCTGAAGCCTTTTCCATGGAAGAATATAGCCGCAAGGCAGCGGAGGTTTAAAATCAGGGTTTTCCTTCCCCTAGATGAACTGCCTTCTAGGCTGACGAGTATCATCTCCCCGAAGCAACTGGTTATAAGGCGCCAGTGACCCGCCTGCGCCCCTTCTCCTGTCAGTTAAAACAGTTCCGCCGGGTTTACAAGCTAAACCGCACGTGAAGGCCAGGAGCTGGACTTGGTTGTCAGAGGCTATTGGAGACGCACGCCGTATAGGAGTATTTTATAGACAGTGGGAGCTTATCCCCACTACCACCCCTGGCTATGACAACCTTGGAACCAGAATAAGGCCAGAATAAGGCTAAAGATAATGAGGTTAAGTCAGTCAGGGAGGGTGAGGCCCATTTCTAGCAGCTGATCTGGAGATGTGAACACCAAGAGAGGAGAAACTGCTTTTATACTTGGCTAGCCATTCACAGTCTTTGTTTAATCCAGAGTTGGTTGAGAGAGAGAGAGAGAGAGTGAGAGTGTCCACCCCCGGGTGTGTGTCCCTCTGTGTATGTGTCCCACTGTGTGTGTGTGTCCCTCTGTGTATCCGTGTCCCACTGTGTGTGTGTGTGTGTGTGTGTGTGTGTGTGTGTGTGTGTGTGTGTATACCCCCATGCGTGTCCCCCCATCCCCCCCCGGGTGTGTGTGCACGAGCGTGTACCTCTGGGGGGGTGGGTGTGTGTGTGTGTGTGTGTGTGTGTGTGTGTGTGTGTGTGTGTTCGTTCCCCCCTCTGTGTGTGGCGGAGGGGGGGTGTCTGTCCCTCTGGGTGTGTCTGTGGGGGGGGTCACCCTGTGTGGGTGTGTCCCCCTCTGTGGGTGTCCCTCTGCAGGTGTGTCCACAGTGTGTGTGTCTCCCCCCTCTGGAAGGGGGTGTGTGTGTGTGTGTGTGTGTGTGTCCCTCAGTGTGCAAACAGGTGAGTGCTAACAGGGAGTTTAGAGAGGGAGTTGGGAAGGGCGTGAGGTTCTCTTGCCTTTCTTCTTAAATCCCTTCTCCAGGACAGCAACGATGGATGGTGATGGGTCTGCTGCTGTTACCTGCACAGCGTGTGCCATGTTTGTCTTCCTCCCGGAAGAAAGAACGGATTTCATCTGCATGAAGTGCGAGCTGGTCGACATTTTGGAAGAAAAAATTAGAGGACTGGAGGCCCAAGTGTCGACCCTACACTCGATCAGAGAGGATGAAGACTTCCTCAATAGAAGGCAGCGTTTAATCCTGCAAGCACGGCAGGCGGAAGAGCCAGAGAGGGCAGTACATGACCAGGAAGAGAACTGGCAGCATGTAACTTCTAGAAGGGGAAAAAGGCCAGCACGGGAATCCCCCGATGCTATAGAGGTAAGTAATCGCTTTCAGGCTCTCTTCACAGGCTCGGCAGTGTTGAATGGTTTGGACGGGACCTCACAAGGAAGAAACTGGAAAGGAACACCATCTACTGGAAGGCATGGGATGCGTAGTCCTAGGAATGGGGGTTCCACGGCCACCCCCCCCCCCCCCCAAAGAAGACGACGGGTGGGGGTGGTGGTGGTTGGGGATTCCCTCCTGAGAGGGACTAAGCCATCCATCTGCTGTCCGGACCTGGAATCTCAAGAGCTGTGCTGCTTACCAGGACCTCGCATTCAGGATGTGACTGAGAAGCTTACCAAACAGATCAAACCTTCGGATCACTACCGCTTCCTGCTTCTCCACGTGGGAACGATAAGGCCAAGAATGACCTTGAGTAGGTTACTGCAGATTATGTAGCGCTGGGAAGAAGGATCCAAGAATTCGGAGTGCAAGTGGTGTTCTTGTCCATCCTCCCTGTTGAAGGGAAAGGACTGGGCAGGGATCGTCGAATTGAGGACGTAAATGTGTGGTTGCGCAGGTGGTGTCGCAGAGAGGGCTTTGGTTTCTTCGACCATGGGACGCTGTTCAGGCACAAGGATTGTTAGGAAGAGATGGGATCCACCTAACAAAGAGAGGAAGGAGCATCGTGGGCTTACAAACCTAGTGAGGAGGGCTTTAAACTAGGTTCGTCGGGGGACGGTGACCAAAACCCTGAGGGGAGCGGCCTCGGATGCCAGGAAGAATACCACCTTCCCAAACATCCTAGAGGCCGCCACCACGGCCGCGGGCCCCACCACGCGTGCCAACGCCCGCACGTAGGTCTCCACGTGGGGCGAGGCCGCCACCAAGAGACAACGGACCCCGTGCCTCCTGGTCAGGGTGGGAAAGGGGCCGCGGCCACCGGGGATGGTATTCCGGGAGGCGGCTTGGGAGGTGGCAGGTGGGGGGGTGGTGACTACCTGGGTGTACGCCCTGGGGCCCGGGACACCGTTGCCCCCAGAGCTGGTGGAAGGAACAGGGGAGCGGGAAGGAGGGGGGGCCGCGGCCAGCAGATGGGTTGCGGCCGGGGAGTGAGCCCTCCCCTCAGGAGGTTTTGCCTTCCGGGCGGGGCTCTTGCCCTTCTTGGTCCCCCGGCCCTTCCTACCCTTCAGGGGAAGTTCTTTAGAGGTGACTGGAGGTGCCACGGCAGAAGCGGTCGAGGCCCCGGGGTCCTCGTCCATTTTCGCCCCCTCTACCACAGTGACGGGGGGCCCGGCCGCCTCAGAGGGGTTCTTGTTTTTAGGGGTGGGCGAGGAAGGTCTGGCAGGGGTGTCGCTGGACAACCCCTCCATTGTGGTTATAGGTGGGAAGGAAGGACAAACAATTAGGGGAGGACCAAAAACACCAGGGGAGGGAACAAGGAGGGAGAGGGAGGGGAGGAAGGAGGTTCACCGCTCCCCCCCACTAGGCTGGAAGTGGGGTGGAGGGCGACTGTTCAGAAAGGGGAAAACAGAAGGAGTACGGAATACAGCTCCCAGCACAGGACGGTAAGAGCGGCTCCTCCGGCTGCACTGGGAATGAGAGAGGGTCAATCATTGAAAGGCATGTGGGAAGTGAAACGGTGTGTGTGTGTGTGGGGGGGGGGGTAACTAAAGAAGAGTGGGAGGCTCAGGTGCCGAATGAGATGCCAGAGGGGGCATGGGCACACGGGTAGAGGAGAGGGGATGCAGGCTGTGCGAAGGGGCCTGCTCAAGAAAGCAGGGGGGCAGCAAGATACTTCAGGCCGGGGGGGGGGGGGGGGGGGGGGAGGAAGCTAGTGTGCCCACGGGCACCTGAGTGGCAGGCTCTCTGTACCTGCTGCAGGACCCACCAGAGCAAGGGAGGGGCGGGGAGGCAAGCAGTGGGGCCAAGGAAGGAGATGGCCCCTGCAGCACCTGAGGCTGGGGAGGGAGCAGCAACAGCAGCAGCAGAAATGCAGGGGAGACAGCAGGGAGCAGAGGGAACCACCCCCAGTCCCAACACCCCACAAAAGCTGTGCCAGCTGCCACCTAGGGGCCCAGATGGCAAGAGGCCCCTCACAAACACTCACCCCCCCCCACAAACTTGTGGAGGGGAATTAAGAACCCCAGGAGTTGCTGTAAAGCAGCCCCCTTACCTCCTCCACTCCAGGGGGAGTAGCAGCTGCAGGAACGGTGAAGTTCAGGCCTGCAACTGTGAAAAAGGGGCCAGGCAGTCCCCAAAAAGATGGAAAATGGGGGGTCCCGCTCCCCCCACCAGGGTGAGGCAGCAAAGTCCCCCCTGTCCACCCCCACACCCCCAGCAGCTCCTTCAGCCAGCTGAGGGGTGGGGGTGGGGAAAGGCTGCCTGCAGAGAGAAAAGGGACCTGGCCCAGAATGTAGCCAGGGCCTGCCTGCCACAACCCCAGTGGCCCCCCCACACACCCCTCCCAAAAAGGGGAGGGAAGGGCTGCAGAGGAGGAAAAAAGCACAACAAGCCCAGACCAACAGCCTGCCGTGCTCAGTAGAAGAGTGGTTCCTCTCACCACCTCCAAGTCAGAGACAGAGCTGGGGGATGCAGTCGATTCAAGAGCTTGATGGAAGGGGAAAGAGGCGAAGAGAGTCGGCAATCCTGGCTAATTAGGGGCAGCAGGGTGGCTACAAAATCAATTTAGGCCCAGGTGAAACCAATTGAGGCAGCCTGGAGGCCTATTTAAGAACCCTCCCTGGGGGTGAGGGGGAGAGAGTTGGGAAGGAATGTGGAGTGAATTGAGAAGAAGTTTGGAGAAGTTTTGGAGAGTGGAGAAGTTTAGAGAGAGAAAGTCACCGGAGGACTCAAGAGAACATCGACCTTGTTAAAAGACACCAAATCTCAAACCAAGGCAAGTAAGCCATATTACTGTGACTTCTAGACTGTGGGACAGTGGGCTGAACAGGGGTCAGGGGCCCAGGAGGGGAACTGACCCTGCCACAACACCTATTTGAAAATTTAAAGCTACTATTAACGTAGTGCTAATAAATAAACCTGTAAAGTTAAATATGATTCTTTTCAGGAAAAGAAAAGCTTTTTGCTTGCTGGAACAGTAACTGGCCAACACCTTGTGCTAAAGAAAAGTTTTTATAGCAGTAAAAAGCCTCTCAGTACCACCCATGAATAATTTGAAGCATCACACATTAAACCTGATCCACAGTACAAGAGGGAAACTGAGGCATGCCACCTTTAACTTAATAATTAAACAATGAAGTAATCCACTCAAACCCTCTAAAGCTGGTGTGCAAAAGAAAAGCATATCATTAGGTAACAGCAGGCTGTTAAAAAAAATTAGCAAGGACATCTGTAAAGGAAAAGTATTTTAAGATAAGGGTGGCACATGGTGTTTTCTTTGTCTTTCAACACACCAGAAAGCACTGGTACCAGCTGAAAAGCAACTGAAAAAGGAAAAAACAAAAACAAAAACAAAAACAAAACAACAACCACAACAACCAACCATGGTTCCTTATTGGTCATGACATATGTTCTGTCCAAGTTTGTCTTGTTTGTCTTAATTGCGATATACGTATTTCAAACATCGCTGTGTTTAGGATATTGTTGTTTTAAGGAAAGGACATTATAAGTAAAGCAGAAACATGAATTTAAACAAAATTAACAATTGGGCCCAATCAATTGGCAACTTCAAAATTTAGTGAAAGGATAATAGTTTGGTAATTGTTTAAGCTAGGAGAATGTTAATAATGTCTCCACAGGTGAACTATAAAAAAAGAAGGTAGTCATAAGGCTATTCCTGCTGCAGCTCCTGCTACTCCTATGAAGCTGAAGGAAAAGAGCAAGGAGTGTACCACGTAAAAAGGAGGCCTGGGAGTGGGGTACCAACCCCCACTGGGTTCGCTAAAGAAATATTTAGCTTTGAAACTTGCACATTTAACCATGACAGTGGTTTGGCCAAAGATAACAAGAAATCTGTAAGTGAAACAACACGGGCAAGTGGGACATCAGCATATTTAAGTAAAGATGCCCACAACAATGGGGAACTAGTTACCCCACCATTGCAATAGCAGCCACTAGCCCTGCTACTCATTGGAGCCTGACGCCTTAAAAGGCCTCAATTATGAAACTGCATGGGGTCCCATTAATAATTAAAACATTCTGGAACCATGCTGTGGTCCCATACAAGAAACAGTGACTCCAGTCAATGTAACCAGCCTTCAAGTCACAACATAGAATAAATACACACTAATAGCGATGGGGAATGCACGGCCTTGGGCCGCCCCTCATTCACACAATTATTTTGCTTATTGTAATAACATGGACACTATACGGACAAAAACACCCACAGTCCTCTGTGTTAAAGTTTGTATGGAATATTGTGGGAAAGAAGCTAAATGCTAGCAATTAGTGATTAAAAACCCTGAAACTATTGTATTCAAGCTGGTGGGTTAGATAACCCTAAAGTCGAGAGGAAGGAACAGTAGGGGTAAACTGAGGCAGTCCATGGTATCTTGCTGAGAACTCTCAACTCAAATCCTAAATTTGAGGTCGGGGAAACACACAGACAAACAGCTGAACTTGACCCTAGTTTCCCTGACAACCACATTCCACCAGGGCCTTATCAGAGTTTCTGGTACCATAACAAAGCATGTGGAAGGTCTTCTTTATTCCCAGAAAATAAGCTTGGTTCCAAAGGAGCTAGCTGGCTTTTAGCTCACAGAATAGAGGCTCTTATGTTCATCAGCAAAAGACTGCTCTAGCCTCCCACTGGAAAGGCCCTTAGCAAGTTCTAACCACCAACACCTCTGAAGTGCCAAGAACTGACTATCTGGACCCATGCTTCTCACTGGAAAAAAAAGACCCCTCCACCTCGAGATGACAACCCAAAGATTTCTGACTGCAAAAGGACATTAAGAACCGGCCTTGGTGGAAGAAGCGAAGTATTGTATATTGGCAAGGAGAAACTTGTTTGGGTTTCTGCGTAGAACCATAGAGCTGGAAGAGGCCTCAGAACCCCGTTTTCTCTGTGGTGAGGAAGTAGTGGGAATAGAATCCCTTCTCCAGTGTTCTGGTGGTACCTCTGCTGTGGCCCCTAATTGTAAGAGGTGTCATGCCTCTTGTATGAGCACATGCTCATGAGAGGTGTCCCTGAAGAGGGATAGGGAGGGGGGCTGGAGATGGGGGGGGGATGGTAAGGAATGGGATGCAGTAACCAGTTTTGATTTCCAGTTCCCACTTGTCAGTAATGATGGTCTGCCATGTTGGATTAAAAAAACCAAAACAAACGATCTGCTGCCAAATGTTGTACAGGATTTGGATTAATGCCTTGGAAAGATCAGTGCTGTCTGACCCTCGACCAGACTTTCACAACGCCTGACACTATGTTGATGGTTCCTTGAGAGGCATTGGTTATCGTAATATCTTGGCTGTTGGTTAAATAGAGTTGGCTTGTACCTCTGTGTATATGACCTTCCCCGTTTTCTATTGTTCGAAGGTACATGAATGCCTAGGGTTTTCAGTGATAGAAATGTAGCCGTGTTAGTCTGGTGTAGCTGAAACAAAATGCAGGACAATGTAGCACTTTAAAGACTAACAAGATGGTTTATTAGGTGGTGAGCTTTCATGGCTCGTGAATCCTTCAATGTATGGAGCAATGCATACACGGATTCTGCAAAGAGTTTTGTGCCCTCGAACAGGAGGTCCTCAACCATGGCTTGGACTTCTCTCAGAAACCCAGACAGCTGGAGCCATGAGGCATGCCTCATTACAATTGCTGAGCCTAGGGACCTTGACACTGTATCTGCTGAATCTAGAGCAGCCTGGAGAGCCATTCTAGAGATCAATGCTCCTTCATTGAAGTTTGCCTTGAACTGTTCTTTTTGTTGTCAGGAAGACACTCAAATACTGAAAGCTGGTCAAATATGTGGCATGTGTATTTTGCAAGGAGGGCAACATAATTTGTGATTCTGAGCTGAAGGCTGGCTGATGAGTATGCCTTCCTGCCCACAAGATCCAGCCATTTCCACAGTCCTTGTCGTAAGGGACTGTACACGTGGCCTGCTGCTTGCCTCTGATTAGTGGTGGAGGCAGTCAATGAGTTTGGCATGGGGTGTGAAAATAAGTTGGCACCTTTTGGGGCAACATAATACTTGCGGTCCAATCTTTTGCAAGTTGGGGGAATTGTTGCCAGTGTTTGCCATATGGTTTTGGCAGGATCCACAAGTGTTTCATTCATCGGGATTGCTAGCTTGGCATGAGAAGAAGTATGCAAGATGTTCGCCAGCTTATGTTGGTCTCAGGCATAACTGACAGGGATATTTCTAGTTTGTCTGCCACCCGTTTAAAAAGTTCTTGAAATGATTTGAAATCATCCAAGTTAGGTGGTGGGGGCATGATTGTATCATCCAGAGATGAGGATGAAAGATGTGTAAGTGGGGGTGTTATAAATAGGAGCTGCGAAGGGGAGTCTGACAACACTTTCTTCACTCTTCAGGTAAGCAACTGGAGATACACCTAGGGAGGGGGTTCGGGCAGTCAGCCAATAAAAATGTAGATAGGAATTTCAAACAGGGAAAGGGGTTTTTTTCCTTTCTCTCTGAGATCAGAGCAGTTTCTCCCAGGTATTGAGGGAGATGGGAGACACGCGCTCTCTCTCTCTCTCTCTCTCTCCCTCCCTCCAAGAATGGACTTCTTGAATTGTGTAAGTAGGGAAAGTGTAGATAGTCAGGTTTTATTGTTTTCCTTGTTGGGAGTTTGGAAATCATGTCAGCTGGCCAATTGTTTTTCTCTTTTGTAACTAAGGATTACAACCCAGGGACTTTCCCTGAGTCTGTCACTTTGTGGCTATTTACCACCTAGTCCAGTGGTCTCCAACCTTTTTACACCCAAGATCACTTTTTAAATGACAGACCAAGCCAAGATCTACCACCCCCGCCCCTTCCTTGAAGCCCCACCCTCTCTATTCTCCTCCTCTCCATCACTTACTATCCCCAATCCTTATACTGCTGCTTTTTTTTATTATTATTCTGTAGGAAGAGGTTTTTCCTACATTTGGCCTGGCTACACTGGACCAAATGTCAGGGGGGGGGGGGGGGAAAAAAAAAAAAAAAAAAAAAAAAAAAAAACACCTTCTTTTGGAAGCCACCTTATTCCTTGTGGAAAGAGGAATATAGGGGTGACCAAAAGAGCCTGTTTGCTCTTCCACTAAAAAAGCGGAACAACAAACGCAACCCTGGATGCAGAAGAGTTTTTCTGGGATATCTCCAGAATCCTAAAAAACTCCTGCAGTCTAGCTGGACCCTTGCTGTGTTGAGACAGGATGTGTAGGCTCTGGGGTGGGAATGAGGGATTTGGGTGTGGGAAGGGGTGAGAGGTGCAAGCTCTGGGAGGAAATCTGGATTCAGGAGGAGGTGGAGAAGGGGACACTGGCTCGGGGAGGGGGCTCCAGGCTGGGCAGTGTTGGGATACTAAGCAAGCCACAGGCTTGAGGATGTGAGGGTGCAGGAATTTGGGCAGGAATTTGGGTTGGGGTATGTGAGGGGCTCAGGGCAGGAGGTTCCAGTGTTTGATAGGCTCAGATCTAGGGTCTGGGGAAGGGGGAGTCCAGGAGTGGTTGTAGCCAGAAGGGGGTTTGGCCCCAATGGGGGGTTTGTTGGCCAGGCTTCATTTTTAAATAGAATACTATGTTAAACACAAAAAGTTTCTGCATTGTCTTTGAGAATGGCAGGGAACCTGCCTTGAGTCAGGGGTCACTGACCCATAGAAAAGTCATTTGGGAGCAGGGGACACAGTACTGGGGAGGGGTGCTAGTGGGTTCTGGGGCAGGGAACAGGGTGCCAGTGGGGGCAGGGGAGAGGGGGCAGGGTGCCAGGACAGGTTTCTGCAGAGGGGAGCAGGGGGACAGGTTTCTGTAGTAGGAGACAGGGTGCCAGAAGGAACTGGTTTCTGCAGGGGGGGCAGGGTGCCGGGGGACAAGTTTCTGCAGCAGGGTCGGGGGGGGCAAGGGAGAGGGAACAGGGGGCCAGGAGGGTGGGGGACAAGTTTGGGGCAGAGGAGAGGGAACAAGGTTGGGGGCACGGAGTTCCCTACACCAGCCATGGAGGGAAGCCTCCGACCCGCGCTCCCTCCGGACTGACCGCAGGGCAGCGGGGCTGGAGTGAAGAAAAGCGGCTGCCCGGCCAGCTGGCCGGGGTGCTCAGCCAGGGTGCCACCAAGCTCCATGTGGGCAGGCACAGAGGAGAAGCTGCCCAATCAGCTGGAGCGCGGTTCAGCCTCCTCTGGGCTGAACGCCACAGCCAGCTGGCCAGGCAGCTGCTTCTCTTCCCTCCAGCCCTGCTGTCAGTCCAGAGGGAACGCCTAGCTCCAGCTGTGAAAGCCACAGTCAGCTGGCTGGGGTGTTCCAGCCCTCCCACCCTCCCAGCTCCCACCATTCCTCGTAGCTACTCACCTGTGCTGTTGCTCGGTGAGTAGCTGCTCCTCAAATGAGGAAATCTAATGTAAATGTACTGTGCAGGCGCGCAGTTCAGAGAGGGATCAAGAGCTACTCTTAGAGCCCGAGATCTACCAGTAGCTTGCGACCTACTGGTTGGTGACCATGGACCTAGTCAATTTACTATGCTTGCAACAGTAGTTGTGTCTTGATAAGAGTTTTCCTTTTGTTTTGATTAACCAGCATTGGTTGATTGTTGTATCCTTAGGGTTACGTGCCTACTTACCTGGGCAGAGTCCATTTTTGTCTGCGGATTCCCTCCGTTTTCCCAACTCCAAGCAAAAAGGAGGTGTTGGGCAGGGTGGAGAGCTTTCCCTTAGGGAATTCCCAAGTGAGGGTATGTCTACACTACCCCGCTAGTTCGAACTAGCGGGGTAATGTAATGTAGGCATACCGCACTTGCAAATGAAGCCTGGGATTTGAATTTCCCGGGCTTCATTTGCATAAGTCGGCCGGCGCCATTTTTAAATGCCAGCTTGTTCGAACCCCGTGCCGCGCGGCTACACGCGGCACGGGCTAGACAGTTCGGAATGGCTTGCTAGTTCGAACTATCTAGCCCGTGCCGCGTGTAGCCGCGCGGCACGGGGTTTGAACAAGCCGGCATTTAAAAATGGCGCCGGCCGGCTTATGCAAATGAAGCCCGGGAAATTCAAATCCCAGGCTTCATTTGCAAGTGCGGTATGCCTACATTACATTACCCCACTAGTTCGAACTAGCGGGGTAGTGTAGACATACCCTGATCTCTTCCCTGGAAAAGGGTTTATTTTATATTTTCTTTGTCACTTGGGTGGTGGCAGCAAGGAACCAGTCTAGTCTTTTGGATCTCAGGGGTACTGAGATCAAACAAGTTTGTCTCTGGGAGTCACTGAGCTAGGTTTTGCAGAGTTTATTCTACTAGGCCCCCCCCAAATCTCCGCACTCGGAGTGTCAGGTTAGGGAATTGAGCTGCGACGGGGCAAATCTCGTTCTCTCTGCTCCTGTG
The DNA here is from genome assembly GCF_049634645.1 of Pelodiscus sinensis. NCBI lineage: Eukaryota > Metazoa > Chordata > Testudines > Trionychidae > Pelodiscus > Pelodiscus sinensis. The sequence continues at coordinate 864,836 of NW_027465857.1, read as the reverse complement.
ATGCCCACCTCCTCTTCCTCTTCCGAGAAGGAAGATCAATCAGGCAACTGGGCTGGGGAGACCTGAGCTTTAGGAGCCTGTGGTAACTGCTGCGGCTGCTGTGGTGGTTGTGCTCTGTATGCCACCCATGGATTCTAGTATGGCCAGTTAGCTGGTATGGGTGGTGGTAGCCACTGTAGCTGTTGCCACTGTTGCACTTGCTATGTTGGCTTGGGTGATGAGATTCTGGGTGTGTGTGTCTGAATTGGTTCCTCGTCATCCTCATCACTTAATAAAGGTGGTGTTGAAGCAGGTGTTGTAGCAAAACTGAACCTTGAGGTATTGGGGGTGCCATCTGTCCCAAAGAGTGGTATTCCCAGTACCAACACTACATTCAGCACCGCTGTAGTGGTAAACTGAAGCAGCAGAGGCAGAAGGAAGGGTAGGGGGATGGGCACCGCAGGCATTTCTAACACCACCACCAGTAGTGAAGCTTGAACCGGTGCCGGCTGTTTGTTATGCGCATTTGCATGCTTACTGGGTGCTGGCAACCCTGGGGGGGTTTTAATTGCCGTGGTCTTGACAGCACCACTTTTTGTGCTGCCGGCGTTTGCACTGGTGCCGGCCCGGAGTTCTTATGTTGCAGCTCTGTGGTTGGCTTGGCAGATGAAGGGTGGGCCTTCTCCTTGGAGTTGCGGCTTTTCTCAGTGCCAGCCCCATTCTCTGTCTTTCTCTGGTGCCTTAGCTGTAACCGGCGCAGAGACAGACTTTTTATTTTGCAATTGCTTCCTCAAGTCAGACCCAGAGGAAGAATGGGACCTCTTCGTGGGCATTTGAGCCCTTTCCTGGAACTCAACAGGAAGGGAGCTCCTCTCTCAGATGCTGCCCCAGGGGACGCATGCCTGGGTGGCGTGGTATGAGGCTGATCTGAGGCAGACCGTGATGATTTCTCCAGCTGGAGAATTATAAGCTGGAGATCTCTAGCTTTCCTTGTTCTGCTGGTTAGCTTTTGACAGTGAGGGCACTGTTTGGTATCACGTGCCTCACCTAAGCAGCAGACACACTCAGAATGTCCATACAATATTGAAACTGACAGCCTGCAGCTCTTGCACTTTTTAAATCCCAGAGAGCCAGGCATGTTCTGGGACACTGTTTGTTCAAGGCAGTCACTGAAGAATAGGACCGCAACACTCTACACGCAGCATAATAAACCACAGATTAGCAACAAACAAGTTATTTTTTCATTTTAACTATTGAGAAAAAAATACTAAGCTATACCAATAACACTATTAACTAATTGCTAAAAGATCTAACAAGGTAATCCAAGGGCAACTGCTCTGCTGCAACTGGAGCCAGCAGCAGCAGCCAAAGAAACTGAGGAGGTGGTTGGCTGCACATGCAGGATAGCCATTTCAAATGTCATGCGCCAACATTCCGCATGTGCAGCTGACCAGGGCACTGCTGGCAGAAGTCTGACAAGTGCAGCGGCACTGGTGCACCTAAAAGGTGGAGCACCCACAAGGACACTGCTCAAAGAACACTCCCTACTGGGCTCCACTTGCAACCTCTCCCAGTCTGAGCCCCTTCCTCCCCCACCTCCTCTAGGTGAGGGGAAATCCCTCCTGCCTTTGCACCTCCTGCCCTCTGTGCGTGAAGCTGGAGCAAGCTCCCAGTTGTGTTGGGGAAATGGGGGGCTGAGCTCAAGCTACAGACCACACTTTGAAACCACTGTCCTAGAAAAACCTGAACGGTTTGAGTTGGACAAACACTGAGGAGTGGTGTACAGCAGGGGTTCCCAAACTTTGACACGGGGACCAGTAAATCTATTCACGAACATTTGGTTAGACCAGGGTTTCCCAAACTTTTTACTGTAGTTGGAACCCTTCCCCCCCCCCATACTGGTTTTTTGCAGCCCAAAAATATAAATGCATAAAACAGAGAAAATACCAAACATATAACATGTCTGGTATTTTCTCATTAGGTAAGTTTTATTATTACTAGATGTATCGGTTTGTAGTTCCGAACTGCCTGGCTGGCAAACGTGCTCAGACTGCATGAGCGTGTCTACCAGTCAGACAGTTGGCAACTACTCGAGGGGGTGGGGGTGGGGGGCGGGGGCACAACAGAATCCAGGGGCTGGACTCACTCGTGCTTTGCAGGGGGGGGGGGGGGGGGGGAGAAGGAGGGCAGCACCCAGAGATCCACATATGGCTGGGTCAGTCCTGCTCCCCGCCAGCTGATTCGCTCCCCCCACTGCGCCTCCAGCCAGCTCCACTTCCCCCAACCCCCTCCCAGACCAGTTCTCCCCCAACCAGCCCTGCTGCCCACATACAGCCCTGCTTCCGGCCGCCGCTTCTCCTCCTGCCCAGCTCCCTACCCCCGACCTCGCACCCCCCAGCAGCCCTGCTTCCGCCAGCCCCCAGTCTCTCCCGGACAGTCCTGATGCCCCCGACAAGCCCTGCTTCCAGCAGCTGCTTCTCCCCTACTCCTCCTCCTGATGTCCTAGCCAGCCACCTGCCCCCCGGCCAGCTCTGCTTTTGCCGGCTGCCCCTCTCCCAATCTCCCTGGCCCGCCCTCATTTCCCCGTCCAGTGCTGCTTCAATGACCGGCTCCCCTCCCCGCCTCTGCCGGGAGCCAGAACATCCGGATGCAGATTCCGCCCAGGCTGGCCGAGGGCTTGGGGGACCCGGTGCCACACAGGCACTCCGGGAGCCCAGAACACCCCAGCAACCACGCTGAGGCCTGGTATTTTTTTTCCCTGCAGCCTATAGTTTGGGAAACGCTGGTATACGGTGTCGTGGAGCAACCCAAAGCCTGATCAGGAAAGTAAGAGCACAAGCAGCAGCTTGAAATTGCGTTTCATAAGAGAGGCAGCAAATAGTGTTAAAGACTGTTCTACTGTTTAACAGAAACAGCATAATTTTTACCACTCTGGAAAGTGGGAGGCTCAAATACACTTCAAAAGCTAGTAACTAAAAACAAAGTTACTTATTCAGACCCTACTTTTCTAAAATACTGGGTAAGTAATCACTACCTACACACCTATAGTGCACATCATGTAGTAATAAGGCAAATGACTGAGCTGATTTTAATGGCCAAAATGTAGCTCGTTTTATGGTTACAGTGAAGCCGGACTTCAGCAACCATCCAAAGAACCAGCAGAAACCTCAAGAGAGATGGGTCTGTCAGGGCTGTTCCCCACTCTGGCAATCTGAGTGCAAAAGGTGGGGGGCCTGCAAGAGCGCTCCAAAGCCTTGCCTCTACAGGCACTGGTCACAAAAACCTTCCCCCAGAATCCTAACAGATTTTGGGGAAATCGCTGCCACTATCAAGTGCTTTTCCTCTAAAACCAGGGGTGAACACTTGAAATCACCCCCAGGGTACCCCAAGTTCTTTTGCCCCAAAAGAGCTTGCAAAAAAAGAAAAACAAGTTGCAGTCTGTGGTAGCTGACCCCTCAAGTCAGAGACATGCAGATACCCACAGACAGACCATTCAGGACACAAGAATCTCATCACCTTAAAGGTAGTGATTTTTATTCCAAAACACAAGCTAAACTTGAGAAAGCAGACTTGGGTGCTAAATGTTACAGAGCAACTCGGCACAACACTTAGATGGTAAAGAGGGAGGGGAGACATAGAATCACACAGAGCTGTTCAAACCAAACCACAAAATAAAGAAAAGTTACCCTGAACACGACTGGACTCACATTTCCCTGGTCCTCACTTCTAATTTTCTCTTTGTGCAGGGCTCCCATGTCCTGAATTCCAGGGGGCGGCGGGCACGCAGGAGCGGCATGGTACTTCTGCCTGGGTTTAAACTCTCCCACAGGAAGAAAGCAGGCAGGAGACCTATATCCAATTCAAATTTCAACCCTCTCTCAACTGGTTCTCCAGGCCCCCTGGCTGACACCTTTGCTTGGTACCTGAGTTAACCCCTTAGTCACCAGGTACTGGTCAGCACTCCTCCTGTTCATGACATAGTAACAAAGCAGTAACTGTAGAGTGGAAGCAGAAGAAAGGACATGGGTGTTTCTCTAGCTACAGTTAACCCCTCTGCCAGCAGAGATGAAAGACCAGCCCATATGCTGATAATTGCTGCATTGATGGGTAAGAAGTTTGAAGAGAAGGATGCAAAAGCAATTAAACACCACAGATTTCAGCACAAAAAAAAACAGACCTATTTGAACTTGCCATAATCCAAATGATGTATATTTAAGAACATACTCCTAAAACAGCAAATCAAAAGGAATGGCCTGGTCACAGCTCTGTGCCAGGCCATGCAGAAGAGCTGGATTTGAGTCCTTTTTCAATTTCAGCCCTCACACTGAAACCAGCACACAAAATGGTGATCCAAGTAAATTACTGTATTAAGACTAAAAGCTGTATGTTTAAGGGCAATGGATTTTTGGTAATCTGCTGATAAAAATCAAACCAGAGATATTAGGAAATGTCCACAAAACGTGAGTACTGAGCATTTAGATTAGAGCAGTCAATTAATTGCTGGTAATGCAAAACAAACAAGAACAAAAAGTTTGAGGGGTAGCTATGTTAGTCTAACTGGAAAAACTTAAACGACAAATAGTCTCTAAGGTGCTGCAAGAACAACAAAACAGAGGCTACAGCTATACTGCACTCTCTTGCACAAGAAAATATGCAAATGAAGCAAAGCAGTGAATATCGCCATGCTTCATTTGCATACCTAATGAGCCACCATTTTTGCCCAAGGGCCTTTCGTGCAAAAAGGAGCCATCTACACAGCGTCGTTTTGTGCCAAAACCCCCCTCTTGTGCAAGAGCCCCCCTCTTGTGCAAGAGCCGTTCTGCTGCTTTTTTTCAGGGAGAACGGCTCTTGCGCAAGAGGGGAGTTTTACGCCAAAGCCCCTTGGGCAAAAATGGCAGCTCATTAAGTATGCAAATGAGGTGAGGCAATAGTCACCGCTTTGCCTCATTTGCATATTTGATTGCACACGAGAGCACAGTATAGACGTAGCGGTAAGTGGCATCAGAGCTTTTGTGGGCACAACCCACTGAAGAAGTGGGTTGTGCCCATGAAAGCTGCGATATCTACATTTTTATTAGATTAAAAAGATTAGTTGTGATTCATTGGTTTCACGTATTACTGTTAAGGTGAATGACTGTAGTGTCCATGCAGCCATCAATCAGATTTGCCAGGACTCCAAGATCACTGGACATCTTTAAGTGGTCACAGCTGTCACCACTCAAAGCAACAGTGAGTGCATTTTTCAGAAGCTCCAGATTTGTAGCCTTCTCCTTGTGATATAGGTCATGTACTCTTGATGCAATGGTTCCTTGGAAGGGCAAGGTGTAGGATTGATTGCAAGATGCAGATTGAGCAACACCTGTTAGCCCTCTGTTGTTTACAATGAGTAGTCTGCATTCCATAGCTACATACCTTGCAATAGCATTGGTTACATTGTTGTACTTTAAGCCATGAGACTACAGAGACCCTGAAACTCTAAGCATACTCTATCACAGCTAGCAGGGTTAATTTGCTGTTGATGGGTTATCTGTAGAATTCCAACTGGAGGCAGAGGCATGTTTAGCCCATAGGAAGGACTGCAGACTTGTACTTCAATGGACCTCAGCCTTGCAATGGCCACAGAACCATCTGGAAGTTTTGAATGGGAAGTATATTTTTAAAAAGACTTGAACTTCTGCTGCATTAACTTTTTCTGATATTTAATCACTCTACATCATGAGAATGCTGTAGAATTTTGCCAGCGTTTGCCAAGTAATGAAGTACTGTAAGTGAAGATCAAAACAGAGGTGTGTGATTAACACTGGTTAAAAAAATGCATTCATGTGTTTTGCATTAATTGCTTGTGTTTACTGCTTTTTTAGAGCTGTAAATAATTCTGTATTTGTAAGTTGCACTTCTATGAGAGAGATTACACTAAAGTATTTGTATGAACTGAAAAATATGATTATCTTTTTACAATGCAAATATTTGTAATCAAAACAAACTGAGCACTGTACACTGCATTCTGTATTGTAACTTAAATCAATATATTTGAAAATGTAGAAAAACATCAATTTAAATTGGTATTCTTTCAACAGTGCAAATAAAAGGTCATTAGTTGCAACTTTGTCATTATAAATGACAATTTTTTAAATCATTTGACAGCCACTTATTTAAATTACCTGTGAGTATAAAATTGATATTTACACCGAGTATATTAACCTATTTACTAACAATGAAAAAACATGTTCAAGGTGCAAATGAAGGCTAAAGTAATTAGCTAGACAGGACAATCATCTCCCAATAAGTACGATGTCTACTTACTGCTGATTCTACTTGAGTTCTGTCCGCAATGTCAATATGAACAACTTCAACACTCTTCCATGTGTTCGGATCCAAGTCATGCACCTGCGATGGGGAGAGAGAGGACCTTCACTGTTTGTCACCTTATTGCAGCCATGACGTTAATTCTGTATTACCCAGATCTACAGAGATGGACAGTTTTCTTAGAATCGCTAGGTAACTTCAGAAGATATTTCCCCATTTATTTAAATTTAGTAGTAACTATTAAATTTTCACTTCTTGTGCTTTCAGAGGAGCTTCATTTTAAGATTAATTTGCATTTGTTATTTTCCTTCCATCTAATGACATTAAATACTGGAATTAGAATCATTACACGTTCAAAATGCTAGACAAACATTTCCTTAAATCAGAGGCCCCAGCACGTTTTGAAGTTGGCTAACAGACTATTTTGAAATGCATCTGTTAACATCTCTCAAAAGACATGACCTAATGCAGGCAATAATTTTTGATTGGGGGGGGGGGGGCACTACTCAATTTGGAAAGCGGTCAAGGACCCCACTCTTCCATTATATTGATTTAGGAGATGCGGGATCTGGGATAGAGGTCAGGTGCAGAAGGACTTTGGGGTAAGGGACTGGGGTGGAAGAGGGGGTGCGAGGTCTAGGAGGGAGTATGGGTGCAGGGGTTTGGATTTAAATTTAAATTACTTGATTTAATTACTTGAGGCAGGGGACTGGGGTGCAGGAGTGGGGGCAGAGGCTTTGGGTTATGTGGGGTAGGAGTGGGATGCTAGAAGCAGGCTCTGGCTGGGAGACTTACTTGAGTGACTACCATCCAGCAGCCCAGCACAGGCTGCAGGGGCCATGTGTCTGAATAGCTATGAGCTTGACGGGGAGGGGTATTTAAGTGCCACCTGTTCTTCAAACAGGCAGCTCCCAATAGCTGGAAACTGTCCAATGGGATTGTGCTGGGGACAGGGTTAGCGTGACACTTCTCTCCCCCCCCCCCCCCCCAACCAGGGCTGACAGCTGAGAGGTGGGTGGAGAAGCAGGGCAGGCAGGGAGCCTACCTGAGCTCCCTGCTGCATCTGCAGGTTGGATCCAACATCTTGGCAGGCCAGATGTGGCCTACGGGCCGTATTTTGCCCAACCCTGACCTAATGCAAATAGAAGGGCCCAGATACATAGCATGTGTCATACATATAGCTGTTAGAAAGTAAAATGCTTTCCTAGACAATTATGCTTGCGCTAACAAAAATAGATATAGATACACTTCAGATTAAGCACAAGTCATCCCCTCTGCAGGTTTCTAGCCTGCATAAGAAACAATGGTCCAGGCAAGTCATCCAAACACTGAAAATGGACATTTATGTGGGTGCCCATCGTTAGTATCGGACTACCCTTTTAATGGAGAAGAGAAAGAGGACAGTCCATATCACACACCACCCTACTGGCACTGAACCAGCTTCATTGAGGACAGATCCAGGATATTTCCAAAATTAGCTGAAAAAGGAATTTCATCACATAACATTAATAAAATGCTTGAACCAAGATAACAGCGTGTATGCTTTCAAAACATCCAGTACATTTAATTAAATCCCCTTGCTAGAGCTGCTGGGATAGGAGAGAAGTGTTTCTGATTAGGTGTACGCGTGCCACGTGCACAGATTCCGGAGCTTTTTTTCCCCTTAGCAGTATCCATAGGGCCAGCAGGGAGCCCCCTGGAGTGGCGCTGGTATACCGGTGCATATATACCCCTGCTGGCCCCTCCACCCCCAGTTCCTTCTTGCCGGCTCCTTCCGACACGGGGAGGTGGGTGGGATGCAGAATGGACATGAGCAACACATCTCGAAGAACTACAGTTACGAGGTAAGTAACCTCTTCTTCTTCGAGTGCTTGCTCATGTCCATTCTGATTAGGTGAGTCCCTAGCCGTGTCCCCCCTCCGGAGGCGGGGTCGGAAGGTGACTAACTACTCCCTTATCATTCTGCAGAGCATAGAACTGCCCTCCCGACGGCAGCATCCTCCCTGGCCAGTTGCGTAATTGCATAATGCTCTGCAAAAGTGTGCACCGATGACCAGGTTGCTGCCCTGCAGATTTCCAAGATCGGCCCATGGGCAAGGAACACCGCCGACGTTGCCTGGGCTCTCGTGGAATGTGCTGTTATGCGCGGCGGTGCTCTACCCGCGCCCTCGTAGCACAGTTGAATGCAGGAAGTAATCCATGAGGATATACGCTGCGCCGAGACTGGCTGCCCACACATTCTTTCCGCCACTGAAATAAACAATTGAGTTGACTTACGGAACTCTCGTGTCCTATCTATATAAAAAGCCAACGCCCTCCTAACGTCCAGGCAGTGCAGAGCCTGTTCCCTGGGCGACGCGTGTGGCTTGGGGTAAAACACTGGTAGGTAAATATCCTGGGACATGTGGAAGTGCGAGACCACCTTGGGAAGAAACCCCGGGTGTGGACGCAACCTCACCTTATCTTTAAAAAACACCATGTAGGGTGGTTCTGAGGTGAGAGCCCTAAGCTCTGACACCCTCCTGGCTGAGGTAATGGCCACGAGGAAAGCTACCTTATAGGACAGGTGCATCAAAGAGCATGAAGCCAGAGGCTTGAACGGGGGCTTCATAAGGGCAGCCAGGACCAGGTTAAGGTCCCAAGCTGGGACCGGAGGTCTCTCGTATGGCATTCTGTCAATTCCCTTCAGAAATCTTTTAACCAAGGGATTGGCAAAGATAGACCTTTGGCCCCCCCGGCGTGGAAAGCCGCTATGGCCGCCAGGTGTACCCTCAGGGAGGCTGTGGCCAGGCCCTGTTTCCGCAGGTGGAGAAGGTATTCCAAGACCGTCGGAACCATCCCTTCACCTGGAGCGAGCGTCCTGCCCTCCAGCCACGAAGTAAACCTCTTTCACTTAGCCTCGTAAAGGGCCCTAGTGGACGGCTTTCTGCTTTCTAGGAGGACCTCCTGGACTGCTCTGGAGCAGGCGCGCTCCGTCACTGAGAGCCACTGAGGAGCCACGCCGCTAGGTGCAGAGATGACAGGCTCAGGTGGAGTGCTACCCTGGCCTCGCAGCTCTGAGTGATTAGATCTGGCACTAGGGGTAGCCTGAACGGGCCCTCCGCAGTCAGATCCAGCAGGGTGGTGAACCAGTACTGCCGAGGCCACACTGGCGCTATCAGGATGATCTGGGCCCTGAACCTCTGCACTCTGAGGAGTGTGTCGTGGATCAGAGGGAATGGGGGGGGGGGAAGGCATAGAGTAGGCCCCTGGGCCAGCTGATCTGCAGCGCATCGTCCCAAGAGCCCAGACCGTGTCCCATGTACGAACAGTACTCCCTGCACTTGGCGTTGCTCAGTGTTGCAAACAGGTCCAGGCGGGGAAACCCCTACCTTTGGAAGACCCCGTGAAGTATGTCCCACCTTAGCACCCACTCGTGTGCCTGGATCAAACGGCTGAGCCTGTCCGCTAGACCGTTCCTGGTTCCCGGAAGGCGAGATGCCTCCAGGAAAATGCTGTGGGCTATACACAGTTCCCATAGATCTAGGGCTTCCCGGCACAGGGGCGAGGAACGCGCCCCCACCCTGCTTGTTGATATAAAACATGGCCGTAGTGTTGTCTATCAGCACCGCCACCACTCTGTTCCGCAAGTGGGGAAGGAACGCCCTGCAGGCCAACCTGACCGCCCGCAGCTCCTTGATATTTATATGGAGGTGAACCTCCTCTGTTGATCACGTACCTTGCATCCTGAGGTTGCCCAGGTGAGCGCCCCATCCCATGTCCGAAGCATCCGTGACCAGCTGCACTGACGGGGACACTTTGGTGAATTGGACCCCCGCACACACCGTGCCCTCGTCCTTCCACCAGTCCAGCGAACGAAGAACGTCCTGAGGAATAGTCACTACCGCATCTAGCAGCGACCTCAAGGGGTTGTGCGCTACCCTGAGCCACCCCTGCAATGGGCGCATGCGCAGCCTGGTGTGTTGGACCATGTAAGTGCACACCGCCACGTGGCCTAGGAGCCTCATACAGGTCCTCGCTGTCGTAGTTGGGAACTCCTGCAGCCCCACTACCAGCGAGTGGATAGCCATGAATCTGTCTCTCGGTAGAGACGCCTTGCCCAAAGGCGAGTCCAGATGGGGCCCCCCCAAAGTCTATGACTTGCGTGGGATCTAGCAATGATTTGGCATCGTTTATGAGGAGGCCGAGGCTCTCGAACAAAGCCCTGGCCCGTGAGACATGATCTGATGCAAGTCTCGAGAACAGGTCCCTTATCAGCCAATCGTCCAGATATGGAAACACTTGGACCCTGTGCCGCCGCAGAAATGCGGCTACCACCGTCATACATTTGGTAAAGACTCTCGGGGCTGTACACAGTCCAAATGGGAGGACCGTAAACTGGAAGTGGTCCTGTCCCACCACGAACCATAGAAATTTTCTGTGACTTGGAAAAATTGAAATATGGAAGTACGCATCTTTCAAGTCGAGAGCAGCGTACCAGTCCCCCTTTCTCAGCGATGGGATGATGCAAGCAAGCGTCACCATCCTGAACTTTGCTTTCCTTATAAAGGTGTTCAGGTTTCGGAGATCTAATATGGGACGCATGCCCCCTTTCGCCTTGGGAACTAGGAAGTAGCAGGAGTAGAAACCCTTTCCTTTAATGTCTGGGGGCACTCTTTCTATGGCCCCTAGCGTCAACAGGTTGGACACCTCCTGCAGAAGGAGTGTCTCGTGAGAAGGGTCCCTGAAGAGGGCAGGGGAGGGGGGGTGGGAAGCAGGGCAGGAAAGGAAGGGGATAGTATACCCCTGCTTTACCAGGTCTAGGACCCAACAGTCCAACGTGATCTTTATCCATTCCTGGTAAAAGAGGGAAAGACGGTCCCCAAAGAGTGGGCAGGTAGGTGCGACTGGTACTCTGCTCTCCGGCGTACCTTCAAAGCGAGGGCTTAGTTTGGTGACCGAGTGACGGTCCTGAGCCTCTCTCGGAGTCTGACCGAGGGCCCCTACGCCTGCCTCTAAAGAGGTCAGGGCGGCTATTGTTACGGCCCCTCCTGCGACCCCTATCATTGTTTTGCCCCCGTCTGGGATAGGGTCTAGCCTGGAAGGAGCGCCTCTGAGGTGCCGGGGTATGTATCCCTAGCGACTTCAACGTCACTCTTGAGTCTTTCAAGCTATGAAGCTTGGAATCAGTCTGCTCTGAAAACAAGCCCGGCCCCTCAAAAGGCAGGTCCGGAATAGTGGTCTGCACCTCGGGCGGGATGCCAGACACCTGCAACCACGTACTGTGCCTCACGACCACCCCTGTGGCCATAGTGCAGGCTGCCGAATCAGCCGCATCCAAGGCCGCCTGGAGGGAGGTACACGCCACTGCCTTCCCCTCTTCCGTCAGGGCCCCGAACTCCTGGCGGGATTCAGGGGGAAGCTGGCTGGCAAATTTCTGCATTGATACCCATGTGTTAAAGGCGTAACGCCCCAGCATTAGTTGCTGGTTAGCTATACATAGCTGGAGGCCCCCCGTGGCATAGGCCTTCCGGCCAAGCAGGTCCAATCTCTTGGGCTCCTTCGCCTTCGGTGTAGGACCTGAGGGCCCTTGACGCTCCTTCTGCCCTGCGGCCTGTACCACAGTGGATCCCGGTGCCGGGTGGTTAAAAAGATGCTCGTGCCCTGCTTGGGGTACGTAGTACCTTCCCTCGACTCCCTTTTGGGTCAGCGCAATGGAGGCCGGCGTCTGCCACAGAGTCTTCGACAGTTTGTCCACCGCTTTATTCAGTGGGAGCGCCACTCGGCCAGGGCCCGCTGCCACTATGATGTCCACCATTGGATCTTGGTCCTTGTGGACCTCCTCGTGCTGGACCGCAAGGTTGACCGCCAGCCTTCGGAGCAGCTCCTGGTGCGCCCTGGAGTCCATTGACGGGGGGCTGGGGCATGGGGTCAGCCAGGGCCTCGTCTGGAGAAGATGACGAGAACTCTCAAGGGGACTGCCTCCTCCTCGCCGAGCTGTGCCTCTGGTTCCCCTTGGGCCGAGATGTCCTCCTTAGGGCGCACCTTCTGGGCACTCCTCTCTGCCGAGCATCCCCTCTAGCTCTTGGGGGCCCTCGGCACCGGGGACTGCGATCTGTGCCTCAGTGCCTTGTCGGTCTCAGGACGATGCTTGGCCGATGCGGGTGCCGCCGACGGTGCGCTGCGGACAGAGTGAGGCCGCTCCTCGCCCTGAGGCTGCAGTGCCGACTCCATTAGTAGGAGTTTTAGCCAGGAGTCCCTCTCCTTTTTGGTCCAGGGCTTAAAGCTCTTACAGATAGAGCAGCTTTCAGCTCGATGGGCCTCACCCAGACACTTTAGACAGTCGGAGTGGGGATCTCCACAGGGCATAGGTTTGGAGCAGGAAGCACAGGGTTTAAAGCCCTGGGGCCCTGGCATGCCCTCCCCTCACAGGGAGGGTTCTGCTGTGCTCCCCTATCTAACTAAATATTTACAGCACTTAACTACTTAACTAGATAAAACTTCAACTAGAACTGTAATACAAGAGATAAGGAATACAGCTGCTAACAGCCTGAAAGCATGCTCCAGCTACTTTCACGTCATGGGTGGTAAGAAGGAACTGAGGGGGTGGAGGGGGTATATGCACACCGGTATACCGGCGCCACTCCAGGGGGCTCCCTGCTGGCCCTATGGATACTGCTAAGGGAAAAAAAGCTCCGGAATCTGTGCACGTGGCACGCGTACACCTAATCAGAATGGACATGAGCAAGCACTTGAAGAAGAACCACTGACTTTAAACATCTGGGATAAGAAGTTTCCTTGCACAAATGCTCAGGAGCACTATCTAGGTAGCACATCTCATAAGCTTTGAAGAAAAAAAAAATAGAAAAAAAAAGCATTTCCCTTTCCCTAACTTCTTAGGGGTACTTTTTATTACTTGTTTGAGAGAGACTGCCTTCCTTTAAGGATCAGCTGTCACCCACTGCCAGAAAAGGGGAACCTGATGAATCATCATCATGTGTGCAGTAAGTAGAGCAAATGCTGGGTTACTACTGGACCCTTACTTACATTTTCAGATGTCCCTAGGTCTGGTTTATGCCAGGTCTCGATTTTTATGAAGAAGTCGTCTTTCATATATTCATTCTGTAAGAAAAGCCATGCAGGAGAAGGGTGATCATACTTTTTTCCCCCACCTTTAAATATTGCATTTAACAAGTTCTTTTCTCCTCCAAGGGAAGGCACAGTAGGCCTCGACTAGAAACTTCACTTCCCATTTGAACTCTAATATACACAGGAATAGAGGCCCCCATTACTGCACATAGAAAAACAGACGGACACCCTACACCTCAACCTGAAATGTTGAACAGAGTATAAAATGTAATTTGAATGATGGTTATTTGACAAATCTAGATACATAGGACACCTACCCACACAAATATGGAGAATTTGTAAACATTTCAGTTGGACTCTTCCAAGTGGTTTCAGTACCCGCCCACCCTGTGTCACAAGAAGTTTTCATTTCTTCTAAATAAACAAAAAATTCTGACAAGACAAGGTTCCATACAAAAATACTATTCTGCTGTGGGATCTTTCAACATAAGGATCTCACGCAAAACGGGGGGGTTGTGCAAAACAGAAGTAGCTATGCTTCTTTTTGCACAAAAACCCCTTACACAAAAAGAAATGGCAGAAAATATTAGCATAAGTCCTGATCTCATTAGCATGAGTCCCTCATTAGCATATTTTCTGCTGCAAAAACTCTCAGTGTAGATGCAGCCTAGTTAAAATTTTAAGTCAAGTTTCTCTGATGCCAATCCAGATTCTGGGTTAGTCCATTTGAAGTGAACCAGACTTCACTAAATCAGGAATAGGAATTTTTGCACATGAGCCAGTCTTACTACCCTGCTCTTCACAAACTCAAGGAACCCTTTACATTTGACCCTCATTCTGCCTCACCAAGGGGGGAAGTAGGAGGCTGTGCCTGGTACACAGTGCTGAGAGCAGAGGGGAAACTCTCCAAACAGAAGCAGCTCCATGCACTGCCACTCCCCCTCCCCCAACTGGGGAAACATCAGCACACAGACATGTCACCTGGAGGCTTTCCCCGCTGCTCCTATTAGCCAGAATTCGGTCAATGGGGGCAGTGGGAGGCCGTGTCTGGGAGACAGTGCTGAGAGCAGAGGGGTGCACAAAGGCAAGTAAGTGCCCCCCACCCTTCCACCTCATGCTCAGACCCTGCACAGCAACCCCCACACCCTCCCTTGCTCTTGCCCCCTGCCCAGACACCCTACCCTCACCCCCCCGCACCTAGGGTTGCCAGGTGTCCAGTATTCACCCGGACAGTCCAGTATTTTCGCCTCCTGTCTGGTAAAAAAAATATTCAGAAAATAACGGACACCTGAGATGTCCATATTTCCCGATTTCCCCCCCCCCCCCAGCCAGGAGGCAAAAATGCCAGGCATCTGGCAACCCTACAAACATTCGGCACCCAGCCTCCCCCCGGCCCAGCCCCCCAACCCCATGCTTACCTGGTTCCACAAGGCTGCTGGCACAAAATGGCTGCCAGCAAAAAGACCAAGGGGAAGCCGTCTTAGTGCTCAACCGCTCCCCTGTTCCTATCCCTGCACTCACTCTTAAAGGGGACATGCTGTTTTAATGCTTTTTTGTGCTTAAGTCTTGTGGAGCAAAAAAGACTCCAACTTTGGTCCCGTCCCCCCCTTCTCCCCCCCCCCCCCCCAGAATTTTTTCCCGGTGTTCTCCCCCCCCCCCCCCCCACACACACACATCCTGAACCCACAGCCCTGTCCTGTACACTGAACCCCTCATTTTGCCCCCCCCCAGAACCTAAGGGGGTCCACAAAAATAACTAACCCTAGAACCCCAGAAAAGTTAATCTGGCCTATGGGAAGCTCTGAACTGCAGTCCTCCCTCTTGCCCCATGGGGCTGGAGCACCAGAGGAGTGAGGTGTATCAGTTGGGGGCCACATCAGTGATGGTTGGGGGTTTCTGGAGGCTGTTTGTTTTTTTGCGCTTCCCACTCACTTGTGTGGTCCCCAACTCATTTTACTGTGGGTCAGTGGCCCCCCAATCCAGAAAAGGTTCCCCACCCCTGCCATAAAGAAAATGTCGAAACCTTTTATGTTGGACATAAATTAATGATTTTAAATAAAAGTAAGTTTGATAAACATAAGAAAGTTCACACACTTAATCGGTTCATTAATTTAAATTAAATCATTCTCCCTAGCTGCACCTGGTTCAGAAAATCCTGCCCCTGGAACACAGATTTGTAAATAGAAGTGAATAAGTTAAATCTTGACACGCCACTTTTGAAAGGTTGCCGACCTCTGCTCTATAGGAAGGATCCATGATATTTTCAGATGCCGGCAGGGTGTATTTCTGCCAAGCATCCCAGCATCAATAGGCTGATTTCAAGCTACAGTGGCTGTATACTACAGAAGAGATTAAAAAACTGGTTTTAAAAAAAACTACACTACGAGAAGGGCTTTGTGTTTGATATTAGCTCAATGTTAAAAAGCCTGCTGGTGTTCTGACTAGTCCAGATTTACCATGCTGAGTAGTGATGTGGCAAGATGGATCAAACAAGAGTCCCAAAGAAGTTGCTCATTTATAAACAAATAAATAATAATAATTTTAATTCATTTAAAATGCACTTCACTGTATTGCCAGTGAGAAGTGCTTTGCACATAAGCCTAGAAGGCCAAATTTGCAAAGTGATGGATGAGGTTACAAAAATTCCCATTAGATGACAATAGCAGTTGTGTCCCCACTACATTAAACCATTACCACTTATCATACCAACTTTGCTCAGTGCAATGACCATGTTTTGAGCATTTCTTGCCTATGGCCACTAAAGAGACATCTGAGAGATCTGAATTCTTGGGCACTACCAAATCAAATGAGGAAGTGCTAATCCTTTCCCCTTCTAGAGCTGCACTTAACCTGAAGGATTCTAAGAGATAAGACATTCAGCAGCTGGCTTTGGGTTGGAACCACAGACCATGCTGGTGCTCTAAGTTCCCTGTAAGCTGCGCCCCAGGGCAGCTGCTAGTTGAGCCCTGCCCAGAGGTTTAGGGTTGCTGCACAGAGAGCTTCCTGGTTGGGGAGGGGCACTCCCTCAGCAGCAGAAGCTCCCTGCTCCAGACAACAAATGTGCTGGTAGGAAAGGGGACATAAGGAGGAGCCAACCAGCACCGGGCAGGGGTGGGGTCTCCTCCTGGATGCGGAAGAGTGGTTCAGTGCACGGCAGGAGGGCTGAATGGAGCCCAGCAGAACAGCCTTAGAGCAACCACAACCCAGGCAGCAGCGCTCAGCTGGGAGCAACGCAGGGCTAGGTGAGGGGGGCAGGGCTAATACTGGGGACTGGCACCAGAGGGCTTGGGTGCAGTGCAGCTCTGGGATCAGTGACTAGCATTGGGGGGAGGCTCTGGGGGTTAGGGCAGCACTGGGGGGGTCAGCATGTACTCCAGCCCCAGCCCCTAGAGCCACCATGAACAGCCGGCTTCAGTTGCAGCAGCCACCCTCCACGTGGCGACTGCTGGAGCTGAAGCCAGCTGTTTGTAGCAGCTCTGGGGGTTAGGGATATAAGCAACTAGTCGCTTCCCCGCCACCCCTTACAGCCTCTATCAGAGAGTCAGCAAGGAGGGGGATGGAAGCAGGAGCCAATGCTGGGTGTAGCTGGCTTAAAAGCTGGTTTTAAGAGCCACATTAAACATTTAATAAATAATAATCCAGGTACTCACCGTCACAACTGAAAGCCGGATGGACATGCAATAGGAAGGAAAAGGAAGCATTCAAAATAGCATTAATACGTGCAACAGGTCAGTCACAAAACCCCTAGTTCAATAAGATAACCCCACAAAACCCCATTCATCAGCATACTTCTATGAGCCAGCTTGTTCATGTTAAAGATGAAGTACGCTTTAAGTATTTTAAACAAAAAAGTAAGTGGACAGCATTCTTGGAACTTAAAGAAATCAAAGCTTAAGAAATGCAATATGAATAAATCTGCTTTACATAACATCCTCCTGTAAAGACCAAAGTTTTCTGGACTCTAAACATGAATATTACACCAAGTCAAAGAACTTGATGTGGAATCTACAATTATCATTTTTAACCTTTACACTCATTTGCAGAAGCCTTTAGGAACAGGGATGTTAAATATCGGTTAACTGAATAGTCGATTAACCTCATGAATCATCATCTGTTAACTCAACTATTCTATAGTCCCCGGGGGTGGGGTGGGGCCGGCAGCCAGCATGCTCCCGCCCCACTCCTGAGGAGCCCCCTGCCACTCCGTGCTGCTGCCTCTAGTGCCAGGCAGAAGCTGGTCCACGAGGGGAGCTGTCTTAAAAAAAAAAAAAAAAAAAAAAAAAAAAAGACAGCTCCCCTCATGGACCATCTGCCTGGTCATCCCCAAGGCAGCAGTGCAGGGTGGCAGCAGCTTCTGGGGGGAAGAAATATGCATGTAGTCTATATCAGTAACCTGATCAGGTAATTGACTACACTATTACATCTCTATTTAGGAACTACAAATAATGAGTATTTCCTAACAGGTTTTATCCTGGTCTTGGAAAGAGATGTTAGTCAGGCTCTTTAGGTGCATGATGTCCCCAGTACAAGACTAATGAAGTCTTGGAACTGGAATCTGCTGGTTAAGTTGTCATGTCTTTGATGGCTGCATAGCTCAGCCAAAGTAGGTTTCTCACACACACACACACACACACACACACACACACACACACACACACACACACACACCCCCTCCCCGCCCCCACAGAGTTACCTGTAAAATATTTTCCACTCAATTGCAAAACGTTGAGGGCCTAAACCACTTGACAGCATCGCTAAGCAGTAAAGCAAAAATTTAAGAATTCAGAGCAAGCTTACTTGTTCTACAATATGGATATGCATTCCAAGCCTTTTCATGGAATACCAAGGAGCCTTCTGGCGCAATCATCCTTACAAACCCAGGAACTTTACTGTGAAGAGCAAAATACATGTTACAGCTTTGCCAAGTGAAAGATTCCACACTAATTTCTAGCAAACTTATGATGCATAAGCAACCAGTTTAATTTGTATGAACTGCAATATTACCATTCCCAAAGTAATTGAGCAAATTAAGCATATTTTCAGCAGTACTTTGGTATCAGTCACATTCAGTTTAACTTTCCTCTCTCCAAATACAGTATATGCTATTGTCCAAAGCAGGGGCGGGCCAGATCCAGCCTGCCAAGGCTTTTAATTGGGCCCACAGCCTGACATGCAGGGACCCTCTGGCATGGAACAGCTCCACGCTGCTCGAAGTGGCAGGCTACTTCATATGGCTCTACTCAGAAACCAGCCAATGGGAGCTGAGGGCAGTGCATGAAGCCTCCCCTCTGGCACACGGTGCAGAGAGCTACATGGAACAGCCAGCTGCTTTAAATGTGGGGCTGCGGCAGGCAGCCAGCCAGCCTGCGGATCCTGCTGGCTGGTAACCACTTAGGTAAGCGTCTCCTGGCCAGAGCCTGCTTCTGGCAGCTCACCCCCTCCTGCACCTCAATTCCCTGCCCCAGATCATGAACCAACACTCTCCTCCCCCCCCCCCCCCCCCCTTCCCAGGTCACAATTCTGCAGGGTGGATAAAAGGCAAGGATTTTTTAAAAGATGAATTTTATTTAAATCAGATGTTTTTGATTAGATAGTTTTAATAAGATACAATTTTGAGGGAAAAACCTAAGATAAAGAATAGCTCAAAGATCTGTCATGGACTAGGGATTATAAATTCTAATGCTAGAGTATGGGACAATGTATTCATGTAACGTTTATTGTAAATTAGTTCCAAAACTCCTCTTAGTTCATGAATTAGGGACCCAATCTTATGGAGTTCCAGAGGTTTCTGTATAGATTAGTTAAAAAGAGTAACCTATCTACCCAATGGGACTCAGTGCTCAGTCTAGAGCCATGGTGTCCAACCAATTCTGAAGCAGTGGCCACTATAGTAGCTACTGCTATAGCGGACTTGCCACATTCAACCAACCAAATAGCCATGTGTGGCTAGCATGTTGGACACCACAGATGCAAATGTAGCTGACCGAAATTGCTAATGAAGTGGGGATTTAAATATCCCACACTTCATTAGCATAATCTCACCTGCACATTAAACCCCTTGGTTTGAACCAACACATCCTGGAGCGCACTTCCTGGTTCGAATCAGCTGTTGAGCGGAGTAACGCGCCGGCGAGATTATGCTAATGAAGCGCGGGATATTTAAATCCCCACTTCATTAGCAATTTCGGTCGCCTACATCTGCATCCCTAGCTTGAACTAGGGAGCAAGTGTAGACGTACCCTAAGATACTATCAGAGATGCTTAGCTTTGCAGTTCTCAAACTGTGGATTTGTGTCTCCAGAGAGAACATGCTTGTTAACAGCAAAAATGTTTTGAAATAAGTATCTAGGAGGTGAGAAAACAGACCTCAACCCTATCTGTGTACACAGAGTCAATCCCTTGCCTCTCTCTAAAAGTGCAAAATTTCAAAAAGCTCTTGGGGAAGGAATAGATCTGGACAAGGAGAAGAAGTCTGGAGATAAATGTGAGAAGGGAGGGACAGGTAGTAGAAACAAAAACAAAACTGTTTGAGCAGCATATTCCTGATATCTTGAGGTCTGAGTGTAGCCTTCATTGATTTGAGATCTACCATACCACTCTCTCACTGGAATGCACTTTTATGTAGAAAACCATGATTAAATCAGGTCTTCCTGACTAGTGATTTAAAGCAAATTGATTTAAATCAAGTCCACCCTACAACTCCTTTCCAGAACCTGCATCCCCTCCTACACCCCTCTCCTGCACCCATACCACCTCCTGAAACCTGCACCCCAGTCCCCTGCCCCAAGTCATAACCCCCTCCTTCACCCAAACTCACACCCCACACCCAGTCCCCTACCCTGAGCTCCCTTCTACAGCCAACCTCCATCCCAGACCCTGCACACCTCGACTACTTACCAAAGCGCCCCCCCCCATTCAAAAATTATTACCCACTGCAACCCAAAGCAACTCTGCTCCTCTCTCTAGCAGCAGGACTTCATTTATGTTCTCATGTCACATAGCTCAGTCGGCTCTGAGCTAGAAACTGGATAGGAATCCATTATCCCAGCATGTCTCAAGTAGGGATGTAATAGTGTAGTCAATTAAAAAGCTTATAGGTTAATGCTATAGACTATACACATTCCCCTCTCCCCCTTGCCAGTAAATTTTTTTAGCAGGCTGGCCAGCAGCCTGGCTCAGTCCTGGCACATGCTGGGTCCAGGACCTACCCCCGCTGCAGCTCTGCATTTAAAGTGTACTGGGAGCCAGGTGGACAGGCAGCCTGGCTCAAATCTGGCTTGTGCTGGGCCCAGGAGTTCAGCCCCTCCCCTGGACAGGGACTGCTGCCATCCTGCGTTGCTACCTCTATATTAGAGGCAGCAGTGCAGAGCAACAGGTAGCCAGTGCACAAGGGGAGCTGGTTTTCAAACTGGCTGCCCTTGCAGATGAACTCTTACCTGGCACCCTGTGCTGCTGCCTCCGATACAGAGGCAGCAGTGCAGAGTGGCTGGAGTGCACTGGCTGCCGGCCCTGCCCCTGGGGACTATAGAATACTCAACCAATAAGAATTCATGAAGTTAATCGACTATTCAGTTAACTGATATTGAACATCCCTAGTCTCAAGAAGTAAATACCAATTTCCTAGTATAGGAATCATCAGACAATTAAACCCACCTAGCCAAGAATTTTCTCCCCAAGAGTGGGCAGATGAGATGCTTCAGAGTAAAGCACACAACCCTGATAAAGATAAGGTTTCTTTCTCAACCCCAGGCAGCTGGTGATTGGTTTTATGCCCTTAAGCAGTAGAGAGTCACTCATTATCCACAATGGATGAGAAGTAGCAGCTCCACTACATAAAAAAAAGTCTCTCTAATGTGGAGGCAGGAAAAGGGAATAAGGGAATTTGTGTGCAGCCATCTTGGTCTTGTTAACAAGAGAGCAAGAGTCAGGCTAAGTCTGTGGCCTGACAACGCGAGATCTGTAATTAGACGCTGCCTTCGCCTCTCGCCTCCATACGGAGATAAGGATAGAATGCTGACTCTGGTAGGGACCTTGAGATAAGGAGCATCTGGGTGGAACTAAATAACTGTTAGCCATTGGTGTTTGTAATGGGAAGGAGACTAATTGTTATTGTTATTATATTTAATAGACAGTATATAAACTGCTTCATAATTGCTTGTATTCAAAGATCTGCCTCGGGGGGGCTTCCCCCCTGTCCGAACCAGTTTTTCCCCTTGCTGCAGCGCGTAATAAAACTGCCTCTGGCTACTTGTTGCTTAAACACAATGCAGAGTGAAGGCTTGTTTTCTTCCACACTAGACTGCAAGCGAGTTTCTAGCTTATAACATTGTGATCAGTGGTACAGACTTAAGCTAGGTACAATATAGACATCTACACTCAGCTCTGCCTATGCACTTCAAGAATGACCTGCAACAACCTTCCAGGAGTTAGTTATTCCTTTCCACACTAATTAATCCCGTATAACATGGCATTTGAGTAACATTATCTGCTATATGGTTAGATTGCTACTGAACACATTTGAGTCAAGATTTTTCTGATTTCTCAAGGTGAAAGACTCAAGTCTTATGCCAGTAATTTATTTCTATGGTCTGCTTGAATTCCATATAAACACTTCATTATCTCTGGCATTTAACGATGCCCCGTCCCCAAACAGATTCCTTTTAAATGTAGAATATTTTCAGTGCTCCATGCTCTGTTAAGATCAAGAAAGCAAGCTGAAAAGCAGGGCTACTCGGAGATAAGAATGAAGAGGCCAAGAACAAGGCTAGCAACCTGTACTTAAGTTCACCACTCTGGACAATCATTCAATCACTATCTTTCTGCCTCAAATGGAATGGAAGAGTCATCTTTTCCCTAAAGAATGGCTGGTAAGTGAAGAGCACCTCTTCACTTGGATTGTTGAAGTGTGAGCACACTCATGCTGCAGGAATCACTGGTGACTGACCGCATGGGAGAGATCCAGAACAAATGGCAAAATAATGTATTATTTTCAACTATTCAACCTCAATGCCCGAAACAGATTTAAATGGAAATGGGCCAGTAATAGTACTTTTATTGAGTTGGCTCTAACAACTTTGCAGTAGCTAGAGCAAACCTGTACACCAATTTCTGTATACAATATTCCATATTCTTGTGGTTAGCTCCAACTGATAAGCTCATGTTTGGGCTCATGCTGCCTAGCTGGAAATTGTTTGGCAATAAAAAAAAAAAATCTGACTTGAACAATTTTGATCTTGGATAGCAAAACACTGACTTGACTGGTCTGATAGTAAACATAAGATTTCAGTATTTAAAGTGAATAGATAAGGTGTTACTAAACTTTACTACCAAATTATTCCAACTAGCAGACGTATGCAGATCTGGCTACATCCTAACACTTACATGTCAAATGAACTTCACCCAATTTACAGTGTACGCTGAATACTTCCTGTACCAAACTCTTCCACCAAAAGGCTCAACTAAACATTTATTAGATTTTGATACAAGAGACACACACATCCCAACTAGTGTCCCTCTAAGCTGTGGGACAGCCCATCTTCCCAGGTGACTAATCAGCCCTGCCCAGTCAGAGGCTCAGGGCTCCATGCACAGAGCTGGCTGACTACCTGATAAGCTGTGCTGCCACACAGCTTATAGGGAATGCTGATCCCAAACACTACGTACCACTGACAAGCAGCAGGGCAGCCCCCAGATACCAGCACAGCCAGAGTCTTTACTCCCCCTAACTTCTTTACAACAGTTCTACCAGGGACTATGATGCGGTGCAGCCCTGCCCTTCCTTACTCATTTGTACTGTATACACCTAACAAGTTGAACCCTAGCACAAAGAATGGGCTTATTTGAAACCAAAATCTGCTTTATGTATGCAAATGACAAGAAATTCCTCATTGGTTAGGCCAGAAAACTATATTCCTAACTTTGACCTACCAATCAGCAGAGAACTAGAAGGAGGTTCTGTTCAACAATTTAGTTTGTTAGTCAGTTTTTTCCTACATCTAATTGTGACAGGTTCCCCCCCCCCCCCACACACACACTTGATGAAATGGACTTATGGATGCCAATATGCATAACTCAAAGATGCTTTAGACAAAATATCTCATGTAGCCTATCAATGCTAATGTCTCAATCTGCTGGATCTGGATATCTTATTTTGGTGTATGTATCATTCTTGTGTGTATAAAGTTAGACATGGACTATGGAATAAGGATGTTAAGTAATGGTTAACTGACTAGTTGAGTAGTCGATGGAAATTCCTTACCTCCGGATGCAGGCCTGCCTCTGGCCGCCCAGGGCAATGGGCGGGGCGGCGGAGCCAGTGTCCTGCAGGGGGAGCAGGCGCTCTTGCTGCCCCACCCAGCCACCTGGGAAGAAGGGTCAGTGCCTCAGTGCTGGGCACAGAGGAAGGGGGGGAGCTACCTGCCAGCCAGGGGAAGCTCGCCACGCAGCTGATGGGGGCCTGACTGGAGCCAGCCCTGGTGCGGGATTCCAGCCTTTTCCAGGCACCATGCAGCGCGAGTCACTGACACGTCCCGAAGGCAGCCCGGGAACCCCACTGCTCACGGAAGCCCGTCCCGGCTGCCATCGCCTGCGGGGCTCGTCACCCAGAAGGAAAGCTCGCTTCGCGGACAGCTAGGGAGAGCTACAGCGGCTGTGGCCCGCCCATGGCCCCGCTCCACACCCTGGGCTCGGTGGAGGTGAAACAGCGCAGGCGCCAGCCCCAAACTTGCCTGCGTTGCAGGCCCGCTGTGGGGCGTGCAGAGCACAGCCAGGGACGAAACGCACTGGCCGCCGCGGATCTCTCACTAGTGGGTGACTGACCCTGGTGGCAGGATCCGCAGGCACACGGCGCTCAGCAGTGGGCAGGTGCGTGCACATGGTGGCAGTGCCGCAGGCTTGGGGGGGGGGGGGGGGGGGGGCGCGCAGCTGGTCCCATCACACCACCCAGAGCGAGCAGCGGGGCGCGCAGTCATTGGGATTAGCGGGGCCCCCGGGTGTTGCATGGCCAGCTCTAGGGGAGGGCAGCCCTGTCCCGCACCCGCTCCGTGGGGCGCAGGCTTCATGGGCCGGCTTTTCCCGTGCCAAGGCAAGGCTGGGGGCCATCATGGGACAGCCTGAGCCGGAGCTGGGCCAGGAGCAGGCTGGGCACTGGGGCAGCGCTCTCAGTGCTGCCTGGGCCCCACGCATTTTCCCGGAGATGCGCAGCTCTGGCCCGGCCAGAGATTTCCCCGTGGGGACTCGCCGCCATGGGCTCTGCCCGCCTGGCCCCTCCCCCGGCACCCCCCAGCTGTAGGGAGGGGACAGGAGGGTTTGGTGGGGAGAGGGAAAGGAGACGGAGTTCAGTCAGTGGGGGCAGGTGGGAGAGGGGAGCAGACTGGGTCTGGTCAGGAGCGGGGGGATTGGGTTTAGCTGGGAGGGAAGAGGGCGCAGGGTGGATTAAGTGGGGGGGGGGGGGGGTGTGGACTGGGTCCAGTCACTGAGGGGTCAGGTTTGCCTGGGAGGGGAGAGAAGGTGGAAACTGGGTTCAGTGAGAAGGGGGGGGGGGGGTCAGGGTATGTCTGGAGGGGAGACAGGACATAGGCTGGCTTTGGCCAGAGGGCGTGGTGGGAGTCAAAGAGCCGCAAGGTGAAAGGGGCGCTTTCCTCCTCCGTGCCTGTCCTGCAGCAGCAGGCCAACGGGGGGCGGGGCAGCCAAAAATATTTTGTTTGGGGTGGCAAAAAACCTAGAGCCAGCCCTGACTCTCAAAGAAGCAGCGGCAGGTATATCTTTACAATTCACATTTCAGCACTGTAGCCCATTGGTTCTTCTGGCCCTCTGCCAACACCCTTGCTAGCTACCTAAGTTTAACCCCTTAGTCACCGAGTGCTAGCCAGCACTCCTCCTATCCATCACATATCACTGTTGTCCTTGGAGTCTAAACAGTGGTTGGTCTTAGGAAGTCACGTGACCACCCTAACTGGTCAGGTCTGACTAGGTAATTTCCCCATGGAAGGGTGGGCAGGAATTCTGTTCCTACATTCCAAAGTGGAATCTATAAAACGGGTGAGGAACCTAAGGCCTGGGGGCTGGATGCAGCCTCCAGCTTGCCTGGATCGGACCCCCCCCCCAAAGCTCAGGGCTCCCCCCCCCCCCCAAACATTGGAGGGCCCACACAGGCACTCTAGCCCCCCCATCCCACAGTGGGGCTGGAGCACACAATCTACTAGGCTGTGCCCCCCTAGGCTCTGGTGTGTGAGGGGAATGTGGGGAGTGTCTGTCGCCTTGTCAGTCAGGGGCTACACCAGTGAGGGTTTCGTTTGTTTTTTTTCTTTTTTGCTTGTCACTTGTGTATGGCCCCTCCAACTGACTTCTGTGGGTCAGTGGCCCCGGATCCAAAAAAGGTTCCCCACCCCACTATAAAACAATGGGAAGGTAGCAGTGCGTGTCTCTGGCTGACATAGCACTCCCTAGAAAATGAACCCGAGACCGCAGGGAGAAGGTTCTTCCCTGGCTTGGAAGTTTAGGTGAAACAGGAACAGTTTTAGGGCAACTTTGTACTGAGGTTTTAGTGTTAGAACTAGCTATATGTTTTCTGTTATTTTCAATTTATAATCTACAGTAAAACTCCATTAGTCCAGCATCCAATGCTCCAGCACTCCTGATGGTCCGGCACCATCAGGAACCCGGAAGTGCTTGGGGCAGCCAGACAATTGGAGCTGCTCTGTGCCCGGCTTCCCCGATTCAGCTGCTGCTGAAACTGACCAGCAGCAGCTGAATCAGGGACGCCTGGGCCAGAGCCGGACTATCGGAAGGGGGGGGCTATGAGGGGTCTGAGATGGCATCCTCCCCCACCCCACCCCAGACCCCTCATAGCCCCCACTTTTGATAGTCCAGCACCCCCTGGGTCCTAAAGGTGCCGGATTATTGGAAGTTTACTGTACTTTGCTCTGGCTGTTTTCACTTGCAACCACTTAAATCCTACTGCTTGTACTTAATAAAATCACTTCTATTTACTATCAAGCCCAGTGTAAATAATTGTTACCTGGGGAAGCAATCAGTGTGTACATCCCCCCCTTTAATTGTTAAAGGGGGCTTGCCTGAATAATTTATTTGGGGTTATGATCTCATTTGGGGAGTGGTTTCCCTTTCAAGAGTAGAAGCTGAAGGTAATTGCAGCCAAGGTATTAAACCACTTTTTATACTCAACCCATCACACTGGTTTGCGTGTATCAAAACAGCAAGCAAGCGACCTCAAATGACCTCTTCCATGATGGTCAAACAAAACCAAGCTCACTGGCAGTAAATAAGGCTCAATTTCAGGGACAGTCCCGAGGCCTGTAGCCTAGCTGAGGTAGTGCTCACATGATACCTTTGCCTGTGCAGTCAAGTCACATAACATGTATTTTTTTTTAGCAGGGATATGCAGCTGCCACAAGTTTCTTCACTAAAAGCCACAGGCTGAAATATCACAGCCTTTGGTAAAACGTATGTATTTAACATGAGCAGGGCTCAACAAATGCACTCGCCCGCGGTGAGTAGATTTTTTCCAGCTGGCGAGTGCAGGGGCGGACTGGACAGTTGTGATGGGCTGGCTGAAGCCCGCACTATGGGTGGCGTGGCCCCATCCGATCCGCTGGCTGGCGGAGGAGCAGAGCGCCGCTGAGAAGGGGGAAGTGCAGTGATTTTTCCCACTGGACTGCCTGCATGCAGCTCCAGCGCGAGGAGGCGGGGCGGGATGCCAGGACGCGGGCGTGACCTGGCCCCGCTGATTTTTAAGGGCCGCAGCAGCTCGGCTCTGGCCATGTGTCCCTGGGAGCTGGCTGCGGCGCGTGGCACAGCCAGGGCCTGCCCCACAGACAGGGCCCGCCCCGCCGGCTCCAGTCCTGCCACGGCCCCAGCCCCCCTTTGTCTCCGTGCCACCGGTTCCCCACGCCACCCCTGCACCCCAGACCCCCTGCTCTCCCTCTTCCCTGCGACCCTTTGGCTCTGCGACACCCTTACACCCCGCACCCTGCTCCCCCCCAATCCCTGCCCCCCCAGCTCTGTGCTACCCGTTCCCTGCACTGCCCCTAGACCCCGATCCCTCTGCCCCTCCCATTCCCCGCATCCCATTCTCCGTGCCTCCACTGCACCCTGCTCCCCCCAATCCCTGCACCCCTCTGGCTCTGTGCTGTCCCTGCACCCTGTTTCCCCTGTGGGTTGGGAGTGAGGGGTGCTTGTCCATAGGGAGGGGCTGGACAGGGCAGGGAAAAGGCTGCTGTGACCCAGCAGCAGTGAGTGAAAGGGGGAGTTCACTTGAAGCACCTTTGCCTTCATGGAAAAAAAAGAGGAATGAAAATGCTATTTCCTATTTATAGGGCTAAAATGCCGGGACAAAAAAGAAAAACAAAAAAAAAATTGCAAAATGCAAATGTAAAAGACAACAAGGGGGGGGGGGGGGGAGACACATTTTGCTTGGGGCAGCAAAATACCTAGAGCTGGCCCCTGGGGAGGGGAAGGGGAAGGGGCTTGTGCTGAGGGGAGGTGGTCAGGAGGAGAAGAAGGGGAAGGCACCATGGGACAGGGGTGCAGGAGAGACAAATACCAGGGGGCCAAGTGCAGACAATGAGGAAAAGGGCAGGAGGGGGAGGTGTCAGTGGGAGGGGGGGACAGGGTGATGCTGGGAGAGGAGAGGGGAAGGGCACTGGGGGCTAGAGGGAGGAGGGGGAGGTGCTGGGAGAAGGCTTGAAAGAAGGGGTGGGCATGAGGAAGGCGGGGATGGAGCAAGGCATGTGTGAGGGCACAGAAGGGCATGAGGGGAACGGGGCAGAGAGTGGTGAGGGGGTGGGTATCAGGGAAAAAGAGCAAAGGGGGCAGGGGCAGTGAGGGAAGGGGGAGGAACCAGGAGGGTGCAGGTGCCAGGAGATTCTGGGGGTGAAGCAGAAGGGCAGACACCTGCAGGGGAGGGACCAGCACCAGAGGAGAGAGGCAGGGCAGGTGTGTAGAGGGAGGTGTTAGGAGAGGGGACGAGGAGGGGTAGCTCACATGATCAGAGTGGGGCTACTGGAGGAGTGGGCACAGGGGGGAGAGAAGGGCTGGTGGAGGGGGCAGGTTGCAGGAAGGCTGAGGGCAGTGAGAGTGGCAGGAGTCAGGACAGCAGAGGAGGGTGAGGGGTTGGGGAGCAGCAGGCACCAGGGGAGCTGATGGAGCAAGGGGAGGAGACATGGCAGCAGAGAGAAAAGGTAGAGGTTTATAAGATTTATTAATAACCTGGGTGATATTTGTTAACTTATTAGTAATTACTGTTCTTATTAGGAATTTATGCCATTAAAAAAACCACTTTGTGGGGGAGGGTGGCGAGTCCCTTTTTTGTCTGGCGAGTAGGGTTTTCCATAACTTGTCAACCCCGAATGTGAGCAATGTGATGAGCTGCACAACACAGCAGAAAAGTGCCTAAAACTGACACTTTCGGGGGGGGGGGGGGGGGGGGGGTATATTCAGACCCATTTCACAGCATGCTCTTCTTGCTCCCCATTGTCCTTCTTAAAAGTCTAGATGGTCTCTGAACACTTCCTGGCCAGAGCTGAAGTGTGTTGTGCTCACAATGAAAAAAGAGCTGGGGAATCATAGGGTAGGAGCTCTCCCACAGAGCTACAACACACACATCCCTTACCTCTTTAAGTGATAGATTTTGTGGGTATACTGTCCCTTTTCACCATCCTTTTCATAAGGCTCATTCTTTAAGACCTGAATTCCTTCACCACCTCCTGTTTCATTTTTACTAGCTTCTGCCACAGAGTAAAGTTGCCCAACTTGATACTGAAATTAAGAGATGCAAAATTTCAAAGTTAAAATGTGACAGGACAACAGTGTAGAGGAGTGTCAGAATTTAGATATTTCAATTTAAAGCAGCAAACTTTGTATCGACATGATTACATGCAAGTGAACTGACCTTTTACTATAGGTTGGACACCCCTGGTCCAGCACCCTCGGGACCTAAAAGGTCCCAGACAAGGGAGCTTTCTGGACCACGGGATGTCTGGGAGGGGAGCACGCCACCCTCCCCACTAGGCTCCTCTCCCAGCCTCCTGGCCCCACCAGAGCTATCGGCGGTCCCGCCAGTTGCGGGCTCCGCTGCCTTCCCTGCCCCACCAGCTGTGGGTTACACCATCCCACTGGCCCCCACTTCGAGCCACCGGCAACCTCTGCTGCTGGGGTTCTAGTCCTGTAACATCTGTGGCCCTTCTGGACCACGGATGTTGCCAGACCAGCGAGAGTCTGAGACCACAGAGGTTCAACCTGTATAAAGGAAAATGCACACTGGAGAAGGACTACTTGCTTCCCCCACACTTCCTGCCTCAGAGGCAACAAGGGGGGCGGGGGGAGAAGAACAGGAGCCAGTGCTGGGGGGAGCAGACTTAAAAGCCACCTCGCCCCTGCCACTGCCTCTATCAGAGGTGGGCAAGGAGGAGGAAGAGAGAAATAGCGGAGGCTACTGCTCGGTCCTGGCTCACGCTGAATCCAGTAGCCTCTGTTTGCGATGGACAGGACTGGCTGCTGCAAACAGAAGCTGCTGGACTCAGCATGAGCTGGAACCGAGCAGTCCCGGCTTACACTGGTCCAGGACGCTGTGCCTCTGCATTTTAAACGTAGATGCTCTTACTACATTTAAGATGCAGAGCTGTAGCACAGGTGGTTCCTGGAGCCAGCATAAGCTGGGACTACTCAGTCCTGGCACGAGCCAGCTCCTGGAGCTACCCCCGCTACGGCTCTGCATAGTTCATAAGTTCACTACAGGCAGTCCCCAAGTTACGCAGATCCGACTTATGTCGGATCCGCAGTTACGAATGGGGCTTTTCTCGCCCCGGAGGACGGGAGCGGCGGGACGCCCAGATGGGCGGCGGGACCGCCGTTTATCTGGGCGTCCCGCCGCTCCCGTCCTCCGGGGCGAGAAAAGCTGCTCCCCGTCTCCCTGGTCAGACCAGGGAGATGGGGAGCAAAGCTGCGGAGGACGCCCGCAGCGGGACAGCCCAGGCGCGTCTGGGCTGTACCGCTGCAGGCGCCCTCCGCGGCTTTGCTCCACGTCTACCTGGTCTGCTGGGGGGGGGGGGGGGGGGGGGGAACTAGTGCCCCCTCCCCCCAGCAGACCAGGCTTTTCTGCCCACAACGCCTGGGGTAGAGCAGCTGGGGCGCTGCTGGGTTGGTCCCGCAGCGCTGCTCCTCGGCACCACTGGATCAACCCGGCAGCACCCCAGCTGCTCTGCCCCAGGCGTCCTGATTCAGCCGCTGCTGGTCAGTTTCAGCAGCGGCTGAATCTGGACGCCAGTTCCGACTTACATACTTATTCAACTTAAGAACAAACCTACAGTCCCTACCTTGTACGTAACCCAGGGACTGCCTGTAGTTCATAAGTTGACACAAGTTGTATCAGCTACACGATTAGTTAGATAACCATAATTTAACATCCTTAGAAAGTATAGCCATTTAAGTGTTTTTAGTTTATGTACAATTTTTAAATGATTAGTTTTATTTCCAGTGTTATAGCTTCGACATGCACACAGTTATTCAAGAGGTCATCAAAATGACTATAGCTTTCTCCAATGAAAGTTTTGTTATTTAGGTGGATGGAACTAGCTGCCAGAAGGTAGAAGATATAGGTTGCGTTTCCCCTTAAAACAGAAAATGTTCTATTCAACTTGGACTTCTGAGAGTGAACCTGTTAAGTGCACTTCAACATTTAAATGCTTAGTTTCAGACACAAAGAATATCCCCATCCTTGCTTTATCGGAGAGAGAAGTATATTAGCTGGAGTCACACAATGCTCTCAACAGCAGGAAAATTCTGCAGCAAGGAAGAGATTTACAATTTCCCTTTTCTTCATCAGCTCAGAAGTGGCTACAGTTTCTTGATCTTCAGTCATTTGTCTGCTTTGAAGTTAATTGAGCTGAGAAGTTTGCTCTGACTGATGGGACAGTAATTCACATCTGGTGGACTAGTGCATTTGGATCCAAGCTAATCAGTGTTTAAAATAAGACCATGAAGTCCAACAAGAAAGATAGAGATTACATACCTCTTGCACTGAGCATGGTAAAACCACTCGGCTGAAAGAGAAAAGGAACCAAGTGAATGCATAACACAAACGTCTCTGTTCTATATGCAATACCTGTATTAGCATTTATTGTCAAGCAAGCATAGGTGGTCAATGAACATTATTCATAAAGTAACATATGCACAATATGATGGGACCGTGTAGTTGAAAACACAGTTACACACCCGGGGGGGGGGGCGTGAACGCACACTGCATGTGGGGAACCAGCTCCTGCAGAGCTCCCTGGCCCCCTATTTAAAAGCCACCCACCCAAGCACCAAGCTGCCATGGAGCTGCCTGCCCCCCTGCTCGCTGGTGCCAAAAGAGAGAGGAGACAGGAGCCAGTACTCATGGGGAGCCAGTTTAAAAGCTAATCTCCTGCCTCCCCTGCATATGTAAACATAGCCGCTGAAAAACGTTTACAAATAAATGTATTTTAACATCCCTAAAGCAAAATCCAGTTAACCAAAGTGCAATCCCATGTAAAACACATGTAACACATAAAAAAGTTTGAGGGGTTGAAGTAAGGAGACCCAAGAATTATATCCAGCTCTGCCATTACCTTGAAGTGATGTCAGACACAAACTCTGGCTATCCCAAGTGACTAAGGCAAGGATCTGCAACCTATGGCTCAGTATGGAACCTAATATGGCTCTTTTATCATTCCCAAAAATACATACAACTTCTTAAATTAAAATGAAAAATTAAAAATTTTTAACACGTAAATTACTCATGTAGCTAGAATGCGTGCATGAACCTAATGTGACCAGTTATGATGTAAACGTTAAAGAAATGTGCGAAAACAGGCAGCAGCAGAAGTCCCATTAAATAAAATCTGAGTACATTTCATTTATGCTATTAATCATCATGTCAATCAATATTAAGTTGTATATTTTCAGTCATGCAAATGGACATTCTTATATGGCTCTTTGTTGACCACTTGTTCTGAATTATGATGCAGTTTGGCTCTTTGGTTTAAAAAAAAAAAAAAAAAAAAAATGGCCAAATCCTGGTTTAAGGCAAGAAAGGACCACCAAACCATTGAGTCCAAGGATTTTCAAATTTAGGGTCATGACCCAGTACTAGGGTTACCAGATCGTTTAAAAAAAATACCGGACACACCGGATCTCAGATGGGGGGGGAGAGAGAAGAGAAGGAGAACCGGCTGGCAGGGAGCAGGGCTGGCCCAGGTGCACGCAGATTCCCGGAGTGCTGCCCATCCCACACACAGTCCTGGTGGGGCACACGGGTTAGTCCTGCCCAGGGGATTCCATCCCACCCCCCTCCTCTCTACTGTATAATTGTGTACTGCCTGGCAGGTAGACATGCTCATGCAGTGTGAACATGTCTACCAGCCAGGCAGTACGCAACTACGTACCGATACTCATGATGATAAAACAATTAGGAAATAGCAGACACTACTGAAGATGCAAAGAGAATGAATGAGAAAGACCACAAGTCTGAGTGCACTGAATTTCTTTAATTATTGTAACTATTAAGTACTCATTAAAAAAAGTAAATACAGATTGCTTTTCACTGCATTTGCAAGAGCAGCTAGGGATGTTAGATAGCAGGTAATAGAATATAGTTGACTAACACTAAGAATTCTTGTGCCATGAAGCAGCCCCTGTCCACAGTGACCCAGCCACAAGCAAGGGCTACTTTGCAGCAGCAGTCCCTGTGTGCGGGGGGGGGGGGGGGGGGAGAAGGGGTCCTAAATCCCTACAGGGACCCCCCCCACATACCGGGGCTGCTGCCAGCTGGGCAGGAAGCCAAGCGTGGCTCCAGCTCGCGCCAGGTGCAGGAACCAACCCCACCAGGGGGCAGGCTGCCTGCAGCAGGGTTTGGTCCCGCAGCAGGTGAAAGCCAGAACTGAGTCGGGCGACTCATCGACTAATCAAGGAGTTAATAAAAATTCTATCAACTACTCGATTAGTTAAACACCTCTAGCCCACATTTCACACTCCAGTGCTAACTACTTTGCTTGGCAAAGGAATTTGCTAAACATTGCTTAAGATGTCAAAGCATTAAGTCATTTCACAGAAGAGGATAACAGCCATACTGGGTCAATGGTCCATTCAGACCAGTATCCTGTCTGGGGACAGTGGCCAATGCCAGATGCCCCAGAAGGAGGAGACAAGTAATCCTCATGTGACTCCTCCCCTGCCACCCACCTCCAGACAGAGGTCAGGAACACCATTCCTACCCATCCTGGCTAATAGCCACTGATGGACCTAACCTCCATGGCTGTACCTACATATTAGCATCCCTTTTCCGGAAAAGGGATGCTAATGAGACCAGTCGGAATTGCAAATGAAGCGGGGATTTAAATATCCCCCGCGGCATTTGCATGAACATGGCTGCCGCTTTTTTCCGGCTCGGGGTTTTGCCGGAGAAAAGCGCCAGTCTAGACGGGATCTTTCGGAAAATAAAGCCTTTTCCGGAAGATCCCTTATTCCTCTTAAAATCAGGAAAAAGGGATCTTCCGGAAAAGGCTTTATTTTCCGAAAGAGCCGCATCTAGACTGGCACTTTTCTCCGGCAAAGCCCCGAGCCGGAAAAAAGCGGCAGCCATGTTCATGCAAATGCCACGGGGATATTTAAATCCCTCACTGCATTTGCAATTCTGACTGGTCTCATTAGCATCCCTTTTCCGGAAAAGGGTGCCCATGTAGACACAGCCCATGAGTCTATCTAGCTCTTTTTTGAACCCTGTTAAAGTTCTAGCCTTCACCACATCCTCTGGCAAGGAGTTCCACAGGTTGACTGTGAAGA
Organism: Pelodiscus sinensis; assembly: GCF_049634645.1. Taxonomy (NCBI): domain Eukaryota; kingdom Metazoa; phylum Chordata; order Testudines; family Trionychidae; genus Pelodiscus; species Pelodiscus sinensis. Next base: position 830,666 of record NW_027465857.1, on the reverse strand, counting down.
AAAACTTCCTTTTGTTTGTTCTAAACCTACTGCCTAGTAATTTCATTTGGTGACCCCTAGTTCTTGTATTGTGGGGATACGTAAATAACTTTTGCTTATTCACTTTTTCCACACCAGTCATGATTTTATAGACCTCTATCATATTTCCCCCCCCCCCCCCCCCCCAGTCTCCTCTTTTCTAAGCTGAAAAGTCCCAGTCTTTTTAATCTTTCTTCATATGGGACCCATTCCATACCTTTTTCTGAACCTTTTCCAATGCCAATTTATCTTTTTGAGATGAGACCACATCTGTATGCAGTATCCAAGATGTGCGCGTACCATGGTTTTATATAGGGGCAATAAGATATTCTCGGTCTTATTCTCTATCCCGTTTTTAATGACTCCTAACATTCTATTTTCTTTTTTGACTGCCTCTGCACACTGAGTGGATGTTTGCAGAGAGCTATCCACAACAACTCCAATATCTCTCTCTTGAGTAGTTATAGCTAAATTAGTCCCCATCATATTGTATGTATAGTTGGGGTTATTTTTTCCAATGGGCATTACTTGACATTTGTCAACATTACATTTCATTTGCCATTATGTTGCCCAATCACTTAGTTTGGTGAGATCTTTTTGAAGCTCTTCAGTCTGCTTTGGTCTTAACTATCTTGAGCAGTTTGGTATCATCTGCAAATTTTGCCACCTTGCTGCTTACCCCCTTCTCTAGATCATTTATAAATAAGTTGAATAGGATGGGTCCCTGGACAGACTCTTGGGAGACCCCACTAGTTACCTCTCTCCACTCGAAAAACTGAGCATTTATTCCTCCCCTTTGTTTTCTGTCTTTTAACCAGTTCTCAATCCATGAGGACTTCCCCTCTATCCCATGACAACTTATTTATTAAACTTGCTTTACTTAAGAGCCTTTGGTGAGGGACCTTGTCAAAGGCTTTCTACTGGATCTTCCTTGTCCACATGTTTGTTGACCCCCCCTCAAAGAACTCTAGTAGATTGGTAAGGCATGATTTCCCTTTACAGAAACCATGTTGACCCCCCCCCCAAATTATTTTCATCTACACATCTGACAATTTTATTCCCCCAATCACTGCAAATTGTTTGTTACAGAAGGCTTAGGCTGGCATAGAAGCTGTAACAAAGCCAAGCCACCGGATTCAGCCTGCGGAGGCAGCAGAGAGCCCCAGGCAGGCTCCCCAGCAGCTCTGCGTGCGGGGCAGAAATGTGGCTGCAGGGCTCCCTTTCTGTGTTAAAACTGGAGGGGGGGGGGGGCGGCGGCGTGTTTGGAGCCGCCCCGCCCCCAGCACATTCCCATTGGCTGGTTTCTGCCAGAAGCCAGCCAATGGGAACTGCTTGTTAGAACAACAGGCAGCTAAGAAGAATCACACCCCCTCTCCTGGGCTCAGTTGAAGCACATGGCCAGGCAAGCAGGCAGGGAAACATTTTAAGTCTGCAGGCAGGCAGGCTCGTTTGGCAGCTGGCAAGTAAGTCTCTTGGCCACAGCCTGCTTCTGGCACCCCACCCCTTTCCTGCCCCAACTCTCTGCCCCCCCCCCCCCCAACATACCCAAACCCTCTGTCCCCCTCTTACACCCACACCCCCTCCCAGATCTGCCCCCCCCCCATCTCCTGCCCCAGATCACAATCCCCTCCTACCCTAGGTCACATCCCAGCCCCCTGCCCTAGGTCACAACCACCTGCTCCACCCAACTCCCTCCCAGACTCCAGTCTCCCTCCTGCACCCCAGTCCCTTACCCCAAGCTCCCCTCTGGACCCAACCTCCATCCCAGACCCTGCACCTCCTCCATTAATATCATGGAAGAGTGCAGCCCTCGACCTCTTCCCAAAATCTTGGAGTAGCTCCCCTGTCAAAAATTATTGCCCACCCCTGCTTTTGTTACTGTACCTTTTAATTTCTGTTGAGCATTTAATTTCAGAAAGGGGAACTACACAAAAATGAGGAAGATAGTTATAGTGTTGGGCTGCTGAGGTTTCTTCCCCCCCCCACCACTGGGATGTTAAATTTTATTACATTACTAGCCAATTAGCCCGTCATAAAACGGGATTTTCAGGTCTCTCCTCCACATCGGTCTTCTCTCCTGAGCCTCCGGTCTCTTGCTCGGTCTCTCTCTCCCCTCCTCCTCCTCCTCCTCCCCTCTCTCTCAGCTCTCCTCCATCTCCTGCCTCTCACGCGCTTTTTCTCTTCTCCTCCTCCTCCTCCTGCATGGGGAGCACGGAGCCCAAACGGCTGTTTGCACCGCTTGCTCCCAGCGTGGCAGCCCGGCTGAGTGGCTGCCTATGAGCTCCAGCTGCCCCCCTGCACCGTTTCCCTTCACCCCAGCACTGATCCTGCAGCCTCCCAGTTGTCCTCATCCTCCCCCTCGTTCCCCCACCCTCCCCCCAGCCAGGCTCAGCGCCCAGCCCCCACTCACAGGCACCAAGTGGAGGACTGAGCAGGGGGCAGCAGGTGGCTAGAGAGAAGCAGCACTTTCCCCTTAAAAGTGACGCTTCTCTCCAGCTGGCTGTGCAGCTGCTTGTACTCCTCCAGCCCGTGCCTCCCTCCCGGGCCTGCTCCAGGTTGCGAACTCTCCTGGGCTGGTTGGACCAGACATCAGCACAGTAAGGACATGACGGAGGCTCCAGGCCCTGCCCCCTGGCCATGTACGTCGCCACCCCCGCCCCCCTTCGCCTCCCGCCGTGGCGCTCGGCTGACTTCTGCACCACTCAGGTGGGCCGCTGCGGGGGAGCCCAAACGGCCACTTGCTCCCCCGTGGTGGCCCAGCTGAGTGCCACTATGGGAGGTGAAGGGGGGCGGGGCTGTGACATTCACGGCCTGGGGGCGGGGCCTGGAGCCGCTGTCACACCGCATGTCACCACCCCGCCCCCTCCTTAAAAACTAGGCACTCTAGTTCACCCATTTATTTAGTCACACATTCTTCAGACATACCTAAAGCTAACACTGGAGCACTAAACATCAGAAATCTGGCTAGAAGTTTAAGTTATGTACTAGGGATGTTAAATTTTGATTAACTAATCCAATAGTCAATGGGATTTCCATCAACCATTCAACTAGTCAGTAAGGACTAGCTCATGTTCTGCCTTTGAAACATACAAGTGCCCCTGTGCATTTCAAAGATTCAGATGCCTCACTGGCCCTGGGCTCTATGTGGGCCCTTCCACTTTGAAATATACAAGAGCTCCAGCAGGGACTTGTATACATTTCGAAGTTGGAACGCTGCCCCCCCCCCCCCCCCCCCCAAGCTGCAGCGGGGGGGGGAATCAGCTCCCCCTCCTCTTCCCCCACCCCCATTGATACCTCTTTCTGATAGACGCAGGGCAGGGGGGGGGAGCAACTAGTCACTTACATCCCTATTATGTACAAGAAAGTAATATGTTTAATTGAAGGAAGTCACCAACACTCTCAGAAATGCAAGATTAGGGAAGACTTATTTCAGATACAACAGGAATTTCTTCAGAAAACCAAAATTCAGGGCAATGACCAGCAGAGGAAGAGACATTTCAACATAATGGGAATGAAGAAATTTTATTTGCTACTAGATATTTCAGAAGTTGCTTCCAAACACCAACTTTGACATTACACTGGACAAGTGAAAAGGAGCTAATGTTTTAAAACAAAGAACTATCACATTTAAGTCAGTCGCTGTCAATGCTATCCATTACCTGCTGAGCTGAAGCAAAACCAACATAGTAAGGCATTGCTGTATTAAAGAGCAAGGCACTGTCAAATAGGGATGTTAAATTGCAGACCAGCCTCCCCTATCCCCGCCACCACCTCTGATAAAGGCAGCAGTTGGAGCATGGTGGCTGTTTCCATGCCCCCCCCCCCCCACACACACACACTTGCTGCTTCTCAGAGGTAGCAAGGGTGTGGTTGGGGGGGGGGGGGGGGAGGGGGGAGAGAAGAGAAAGCAAGTAGTCAATACTCCAGTAGACTATCCAATAAGCTGTCAAATATAGGGATGCCTGGGGCTTACTGATTAATCCTGTTGGCTTCACACATTTCCGCTCCCACAGCCCCAGCCCGCCAGAGCATCCCCCACATGACCCTAGCCATAGCTCCAGCCCTGAAGGGCTGGAGCTACAGCCAGGGCTGCACGGTGGCTGCCCCATGTACAGGGGCTGGACACCCACCATGTACCCCCACAGCAGCTGGGCAGCCACCACACAACTCTGTCCCCCTTCTCTCCCACAGAGCCCACCACCATCTTACCTTCCAAAAAGGTGAGTGTTGCTGCGCCTCTGCTGAGGAGGTGGGCAGAACTCAAATTCTTTGTGCGTGCCCATGCAGCAGCACACCCTAGAGGAATCTTAGCTGCTGTATCAAAGGCGACAGCAGCATGGGTCAGCAGATAGGATGCAGAGGCAGCAGTGTGGGGTGGCAGGGGGTTTCCCAGGAACGGGGATGTAATAGTGTAGTCGATTAACAGATAAGCAATAGCATTAACCTATAAGCTTTCGACTACACACATTCCCCCCAGTATTTTTTTTTTTTTTTTTAAGCAGACTAGCCAGCAGCTTGGCTCATACCAGGTCCAGGACCTACTCCTGCTCTTCATTTAAACTGTATTAGGAGCCATGCAGGCAAGCAGCCTGGCTCACGTCATGTCTGGGAGCTCAGACACCCCGCCCCCCCAGACAGAGGCTGCCACTGCCCTGCACTGCTGCCTCTGCATTAGAGGCAGCAGCATGGGGCAACAAGCAGCTAGTCCACGAGGGGAGCTAGTTTTTAAACTGGCTCCCCTCATGGACCAGCTCCTGCCTGGCACCCATTGCTACTGCCTCGGATACCAAGGCAGGGGGCTCCTCAGGAGTGGGGCTGGAGTACACTGGCTGCCAGCCCTGTCCCGGGGGACTGTAAAATAGTCGAGTAACCAATAAGAACTCATGAGGTTAATCGACTCATCAATTAACCAGATATTTAATATCGCTAGCTTGGAACACACTGGCTGCTGGCCCCACCTCCAGAGACTATCGAATAGTTGTGTAACCACTAAAATTTGATGCTGTTAGCATGTAACTAACATCCCTAGTAAAATAGAAAAATGCAGTTTTTAAAGCTAAGAAAGTGAAACTGCAAAACATTTCAGTTGGTCTTTGCATCTGACAATTGTTGTACAGCCTAATCTGTTAGAGGTTTCTTATGTGCCTACGCCTGCCTTTACATAACAGGTGAGACCACCATCACAAGTTGTAGCTTTAAGTATGTAACTACTATATTTGTCCCCACTTGCATGTCACAACACAATCTCAACCACTGCATTCTGCTCTAAAATAAGGATCTTAGATATCAATTATTTTAGTAATCTTGTAGCTGCAACAATTTGTAGTGCTTACACAGTTACTAAAATGCTCCCCAAGGGTCAGCAGCCAGTGTGCTCCTAGCCCCACTCCCAGGGAGCCCCTTGATGCCTAGGGTCCCTGAAAGCTGCACGGCCCCACAGCTGTTTAATGAACCCCTCCCAGAAGCTCAGAGCTCCCAGGCAGGTAGGGAGCTCTGCCCACTGGCTGGGAGAAGGGCCATCTTGCTGAGCAGCTTCAAACGAAGGAGCTCAGAGAGCAGATAAGGAGGGGAGAGAAGTGGCTTTGGGGGCGGGGGGGGGGGGGAGTTGTAGGGTAGATGAGTTTGGGGAGATGATGGAGAGAGTAATTGGCTGAGAGGAGTAGTCTCTGCCAGGAGAGGAGAAAGAGGTAGAGGCAGAAACCCAGCACTCTCCTCAAGCCTCTTGGTTTGGGAAGGGGGGTGCGGGGGGGGGGGGGGGGGATCTGACTGCATGGGGTAAGTGCTGGTATTGGGGTGAGAGGGAAGTGGAGAGTTTGTGCTTTATGTCCTGAGGTGAGATGGGAGATAGGTGGAAAGTTTCCACTGTGTCCTGTCACTCCCAGCTAGGCTGCTGGGGCCCACAAGTCTGAGAAACAGGATTTTATCCCAGCCCCCAGCTGGGCCTCTCAGGGAAGCAGCAGGGGGAGGGGCAGCTGGATCCGGCCTCCCTTCCCCCCCCCCCCCCCAACTTGTTGCCTTTGATACAGAGGCAGCAAGGGGAGGGAGTGCATCGTTGGGATTAACCGATAAGCCTGGACTTACTGGTTAATCGTTTAAATATCTATACACTAACATCCCTACTATTAGCAAGAGAGATAAAGCTGGCATATTGCTTAAAACATGTGGCCAATACACCCCAGTGATGCCAAAAGAACATTATTTCCTTTTGAGAAACCTCCAGTTCTCCTGCCACAAAAAATGAAACAGAAGGCAAGAATGTGTGACGTAAAATCATCATTATCTGTTTAGCAATTATTAAGCCATGTACACAAGATTATTTACTTAGACACGAGTGAGTCTTAAGATACAGTTCAGAACAAACCAACGATTCATGGATTTGAAGGCCAAAAAGGCTCATTGTAATCTAGCCAAAAAGTTTGAAAACCACTGCCCTAACCTGAAGCAAATTCTTTCAAACAGCCACACATCACACCTCAGACACACTCACCCAGGAACCTACCCCTGCAACAAACCCCCAATGCCAACTCTGTCCGTACACCTATACAAGTGACAGCATCACAGGACCTAACTACATAAGCCACAACATCAGGTCATACAACTGCACATCCTCTAGTCATAGGTCATTGATAAAAATTATTAAATTGCACAAAAACTCCTGTAGGACCTCAATGGAAATACAGCTGCTTGATGGTGATTCCTCTTTATAGTTAGATTGAGACTTAATAATTAGCCTGTTTTAGTCAATTTAACTGATACCATGATAATTTTATTGTATTCATCTTTTTAAATCAGTGGCATGCAGTACCAAGTCAAGTGCCTTACAGAAACCTAAATATCAACAGTACCTTAAAAAACTAAACCTGCAATTTCATAAACACAGATCTTGAGTTACAAATCAGCAATTGGTTTATGGAAAAAAGTGTATCAATTAGATTACTCTCCTTTAATTCTTTAGTAAGTGAATGCAGCATCAACTACTCCAATATCTTGCCTATGATCAATTGCAGGCTCACAGGACTATAATTACTCAGTTCATCCTATTCACCTTTTTAAAAAAAGTTGCCACAACATTTACTGCTTTTCAGTTGTATGAACTTTCCCAGCACTTCATTCTCTCTTGCCCTCTCTGAAGTCAGGCTCAGTATACTTCCCTCCAACACTGCATTTTTCTTTACTCCATGAGAAGTCAGTGGAAACCCAGATCACAGTTAAGATGCATCTCATCTTCCTTGAGCAGCCTCAATTCCATGGTTTATTGATTAGTACTTTAGTCTTGGAGAAAAAAAACTCACTTAGTCCTAGACCAGACAATTTAGCTATTTGTGCTCACGTGGCTTACAGACAAGGGCGTTACACAATAGGTTAGCAACAGAAGGAGAGGGAAGCAAGTAACCGGGGAGCAGGGCACGGTGCAGGCGGGATACAAGTACAGTGGGGTGTGTGTGTGGGGGGGGGGGGGAATGTAGGACACGGTGCAGAGGTGAAAGGTGGACCCGGGGCGGGGGAGCGGGTGAGAAACCTGGACCAGGAGAAAGGCCTGGCGGGAAGCGGCAGGGCTAGGCTAGGAGAAAATGCCGTGGCAGCCACAGCAGAGAGAAACCAGAGACGGGGAGGCATTGCGGGGAAGAAGCAGAGGAGATATGGCCTAGGTACACGGAGCAGCCCAGAGGGGGGGAACGGGCTAGGGCAGGGCCTAACGGGGAAGAGGGGCACGGAGCCGGCGAGAAGACAGAGACAAAGTGACGGGGGGAAGCGATCAGTATGAGGCGCGACCACTCCCCAGCCCAAGACTCACAATTCCTTGATGAGCACCATCTTCCCGCACGCAGAATCACACTACACAGGCGCGACCAGCACCGTTTACCCAGCCTTCCCCGCGCGATTTTCTGGATCCAAACCCCACCCACATTAACCAATGATTAAGGTCGACCGCAGATCAGGTCACCGCCCCCGCAGCAAGTCCAATTATAAACCGCGAGCTCCTCTGCCGACCAATTGCTTAAAATCAGGAATAAGGGATCTTCTGGAAAAGGCTTTATTTTCCGCAAGATCCCGTCTAGACTGGCGCTTTTCTCCGGCAAAGCCCCGAGCCGGAAAAAAGCGGCAGCCATGTTTATGCAAATGAAGCGGGGAAGATTTAAATCCCCGCTTCATTTGCAATTGTACTGTGTCTAATTTGCATCCCTTTTACGGAAAAGGGATGCAGTCTAGACTCAGCCTAAGGCTACGTCTACACTGGCCCCTTTTCCGGAAGGGGCATGTTAATTTCAGAAGCCATAATAGGGAAATCCGCGGGGGATTTAAATATCCCCCGCGGCATTTAAATAAAAATGTCCGCCGCTTTTTTCCGGCTTTTAAAGAGCGTCTAGACTGGCCCCGATCCTCCGGAAAAAATGCCCTTTTCCGGAGGCTCTTATTCTTACTTTGAATAAGATCCTCCGGAAAAGGGCTTTTTTTCCGGAGGATCGGGGCCAGTGTAGATGCTCTTTTCCGGCTTTTTTAAAAGCCAGAAAAAAGCGGCAGACATTTTTATTTAAATGCCGCGGGGGATATTTAAATCCCCCACGGATTTCCCTATTACGGCTTCTGAAATTAACATGCCCCTTCCGGAAAAGGGGCCAGTGTAGACGTAGCCTAAGGGTATGTCTACACTACAAAGTTAATTCAAACTAACAGACGTTAGTTCAAATTAACTTTCATAGGGTATGTCTACACTACCCCGCTAGTTCAAACTTGCAAATGAAGCCCGGGATTTGAATTTCCCAGGCTTTGCATGAAGCCGGCCGGCGCCATTTTTAAATGCCGGCTAGTTCGGACTCCGTGCCGCGCGGCTACACGCAGCACGGACTAGCTAGTTCGGATTAGGCTTCTACAAGCGGCACGGAGTCCGAACTAGCCGGCATTTAAAAATGGTGCCGGCCGGCTTCATGCAAATGAAGCCCGGGAAATTCAAATCCCGGGCTTCATTTGCAAGTGCGGATGACTACATTACCCCTGCTAGTTCGAACTAGCGGGGTAGTGTAGACATACCCATAGGCACTACACATACAAACCGCTAGTTGGAACTTAATTCGAACTAGCAGAGCGCTTAATTCGAACTAGGTAAACCTCATTCTACGAGGACTAACGCCTAGTTCGAATTAAGTAGTTCAAATTAAGGGCTGTGTAGCCACTTAATTTGAACTAGTGGGAGGCTAGCCCTCCCCAGCTTGCCCTGGTGGCCACTCTGGGCCCCACCAGGGAAACTCATATGCCCCCCTCCCGGCACCAGAGCCCTTAAAGGGGCACGGGCTGGCTACGGTGCCCATGCCAGGTGCAAGCCTGCCAGCACCCAGCCAGCAGACCTACACCTGGCACGGCTCGAGCCAGCCACCCGTTGCCACCCAGCCCTCCCCCTCTTCCCGGGACCAGGCTGGCGGCTCCCAGGAGCCTGCCCAGGTCCGCAAGTGACAGGTGCCCGCCTGGTCTAGTGCAGACATCGTGGACCTCATCCACGACCTCCGCACTAGGCACAGGAAAGTGGCTGTCTAGGGCAGGAGAGCTGCCAGCCTGGCCACCCAGGAGCAGGTTTGCATGAAAATCAAGGTGGTCCACTGAGACCCCCGACCCTGAGCCCTGAGCTTAGAATGGCCATACTGGGTCAGACCAAAGGACCATCTAGCCCAGTAGCCTGTCTGTCAACAGCGGCCAACACTAGGTAACCTGGAGGGGATGGACCGAAGACAATGACCAAGCCATTTGTCTCGTGCCATCCATCTTCAGCCTTCCACAAACAGAGGCCAGGAACACCATTTCTATCCCCTGGCTAATAGCACTCCATGGACCCAACCTCCATGACTTTAGCTAACCTCTCTTTAAACTCTGTTCTAGTTCTAGCCTTCACAGCCTCCTGCAGCAAGGAGTTCCACAGGTTGACTATTTGCTTTGTGAAGAAGAACTTTCTGTTCTTAGTTTGAAGCCTGCTACCCATTCATTTCATTTGGTGTCCTCTAGTCCTTCTATTATGGGAACTAATGAAGAACTTTTCTTTATGCACCCTCTCCACACCACTCATGCTTTTATAGACCTCTATCATATCCCCCCTCACTCTCTCCTCTTTTCTAAGCTGAAAAGTCCCAGTCTCTTTAGCCTCTCTTCACATGGGACCTGTTCCAAACCCCTGATCATTTTAGTTGCCCTCCCCTCTCCCACCCTCTCTCTTCCCCTCTCCCACCTCCTTTTCCCAGTCTCCCCGAGTTTTGTTCAATAAAGAGAGTTTCTATTTTTGAACACGTGTCCTTTATTTTGTACATCAGGAAGGGGGGCTAGGGAGGGGTAAGTGGAAGGAGGTGAGGGAGGAATGGGGTACGAGCCCCCGATGGGGAGGACTGGGCTAGCTCTGTGGGCTCCTCGGGGTGGAAGCTCTCCTGAAGCCCCTTGATTGACCCCCCCCCTCCGGATGGCAGCCTGCGGCAAGTGCAGCCGGGCTGATGGCCGAGTGCTGTGATGTGCCGAGTGTGGGCACTCAGGGCACTCCAAGCCAGGACTGCTTTGCAAGCGGGGAACCCCTGAGAACTGTCTGTCCAGGGTGGGGGTCGGGTCCCTTTAAGTACAGCCCTTGGCTAGCCTGAGACAGCAGCTCCACGCTCTAAGTCCTAACCTGATGCCCTGCCGGCACTACTTCCGGCCAGCCTTAACCTCGGTTCAGGGTCCACTCAGTGTGGACATGCTAGTTCGAATTAGCAAAACGCTAATTCAAACTAGTTTTTAAGTCTAGATGCACTAATTCGAATTAGCTTAGTTCGAATTAACTGAGTTAGTTCGAATTAGTGCTGTAGTGTAGACATACCCTAACTGTTTTATGAAGGAAAAAATCCCACACACCACTTTTAGGCTTAGTTCTTCTTTTCATACTGATGAAAACACAATTAAACCTTTCATAAAAGAGAATAAATGTGTTATTGCCTCTTTATATACTTTTTGTGATGCTTCCAGAAAGTTCCATAACATTCTGGAACGTTCTATAACATTCTCAAACTATCTTGAATGATCAAGAAAGCTCTTTAACATTCAGGGTCTTCTAAAAGTTGAATACAATATATTATTTCAAGAGGAAATGAAAAATTAGAAAATTCTCAAAAATTCTCGGGAAATAATCTTTTGGAGAATTTTCTCAGAATATTCTTTTTCTCAGAGAATATTCTCCAGAGAATAGTCTCACGTCACATCACTAGTCTTGGTGGAAAGCCAATGGGAAAGACTACTGAAATTTAAATTGAATATAGATACTTAGCTGCTCTTCCGTTGTGTGAGTTGTATGTTAGCAGCTGGAGGAAGCAAAATGAAGTAATCAACAGAATTATATTGCCTACAAGAGAAATTGGGCATGGGAATGGACTGACCCTTGAAGTATGGATCAGTACGGATTGTGAACAGAGGGAAAATGTGTATTCCGTTGTGATCAGGTTATTTTTCTTTATTTTGCTGTTGAGTAAAACTTCTCTGTGTGAAATCCATGTGCCTCCCTCCGCCCATTCACTATACCTAATGGCTGTGTCTACACTGCACCCCTTTTCCGGAAAAGGGATGCAGATTAGACCAGTCGGAATTGCAAATACGCGGGAGATTTAAATATCCCCCGCGGCATTTGCATTTACATGGCTGCCGCTCTTTTCCGGCTTGGGGATAAGCCGGAGAAAAGCGCCAGTCTAGACGCGATTCTCCGGAAAATAAGCCCTTTTCCGGAGGATTTCTTATTCCTACTTGAAAGGAAAAGGGCTTATTTTCCGCAAGATCCCGTCTAGACTGGCGCTTTTCTCCGGCAAAACCCCGAGCTGGAAAAAAGCGGCAGCCATGTTCATTCAAATGCCGTGGGGGATATTTAAATCCGCCGCGGAATTTGCAATTCCGAAGTGTCTCATTAGCATCCCTTTTACGGAAAAGGGTGCCAGTGTAGACACAGCCCAGAAGTGATGTTGTGGTTGGTGTCTACTACAGGTAACCGGATCAGGTGGATGAGGTACACGAGGCTTTCTTCGGACAACTGATAGAAGCTTCCAGATCCCAGGCCCTGGTTCTCATGGGTGACTTTAATCACCCAGGGTACGTCTACACTACAGCGCTAGTTCGAACTAACTTAGTTCGAATTAGTTAATTCGAACTAAGCTAGTTCGAACTAACGCATCTAGAACTAAAAACTACTTCGAACTAGCGTTTTGCTAGTTCGAACTAGTAAGTCCACATTGAGTGGACTCTGAACAGGGCTTAAGGATGGCCGGAAGCAGTGCCGGCAGGGCATAAAAGGAGGACTTAGAGCATGGAGATACTGTCTCAGGCTAGCCGAGGGCTGCGCTTAAAGGGTCCCGACCCCCACCCCGGACACACAGTTCTAAGGGGTGCCCCGCTTGCAAAGAAGTTCTGGCTTGGAGTGCCCTGAGTGCCCACACTGGGCACATCACACCACTCGGCCATCAGCCCGGCTGCACTTGCCGCAGGCTGCCATCTGGGGAGAGGGAGTAATTGGGGGGCTGCAGGAGAGCTTCCACCCCCAGAAGCCCGCAGAGCCAGCCCAGTCCTCCCCATCGGGGGCTCGTACCCCATTCCTCCCTCACCTCCTTCCACTTGCCCTTCCCTAGCCCCCCTTCTTCTTGATGTACAAAATAAAGATAACGTTTCTTCCAACATTGACTCTGTCTTTATTGAAAAAAACTGGGGGAGACTGGGAAAAGGAGGTGGGAGAGGGGAAGAGAAAGGCTGGGAGAGGGGAGGGCAACTAACATGATCAGGGGTTGGGAACAGGTCCCAGATGAAGAGAGGCTACAGAGACTGGGACTGTTCAGCTTAGAAAAGAGGAGACGGAGGGGGGACAGGATAGAGGTCTGTAAAAGCAGGGGTTGGGTGGAGAGGGTGCATTCAGAAAAGTTCTTCATGAGTTCCCATAAAGAAGGACTAGAGGACACCAAAGGAAAGGAATGGGTAGCAGGCTTGAAACTAGTAAGAGAAAGTTGTTCTTGACAAAGCAAATAGTTAACCTGTGGAACTCCTTGCTGCAGGAGGCTGTGAAGGCTAGAACTAGAACAGAGTTTAAAGGGAAGTGAGATCAAGTCATGGACGTTGGGTCCATGGAGTCCTATTAGCCAGAGGGTAGGAGTGGTGTCCCTGCCCAAAGTTTGTGGAAGGCTGGAGAGGGATGGCACGAGACAAATGGCTTGGTCATTGTCTTCGGTCCATCCCCTCCAGGGTCCCTAGGGTTGGCCGCTGTGGGCAGACAGGCTACTGGGCTAGATGGACCTTTGGTCTGACCCAGGACGGCCATTGTAAGCTCAGGGCTCAGTGTCGGGGGTCTCAGTGGACCCCCTTGATTTTCATGCACACCTGGTCCTGGGTGGCCAGGCTGGCAGCTCTCCTGCCCTAGACGGCCACTTTCCTGTGCCTAGTGCGGAGATCGTGGACGAGGTCCACGATGTCCGCACTAGCCCAGGAAGGTGCCCGCCTCTTGCGGTCCAGGGCAAGCTCCCGGGAGCCGCCAGCCTGGTCCCGGCAAGAGGGGGTGGGCTGGGGGGCATCGGGTGGGTGGCTCTGTGCCGTGCCAGGTGCAGGGTCTGCTAGCTGGGTGCTGGCAGGCTTGCACCTGGCACGGGCACCGTAGCCAGCCCGTGCCCCTTTAAGGGGTCCGGGGCCGGGAGGGGGGCATAGAGTTTCCCTGGTGTTGGCCAGAGTGGCCACCAGGGAAACCTGGGGAGGGCTAGCCTCCCACTAGTTCGAACTAAAGGGCTACACAGCCCTTAGTTCGAACTAGCTAGTTCGAACTAGGCGTTAGTCCTCGTAAAATGAGGTTTACCTAGTTCGAACTAAGCGCTCCGCTAGTTCGATTCAAATTCGAACTAGCGGAGCGCTAGTGTAGCGCATAGGAAAGTTAGTTCGAACTAACGTCTGTTAGTTCGAACTAACTTTCTAGTGTAGACATACCCCCTGATATCTGTTGGGAGACCAATACGGCAGTACACAGACAATCACAGGAAGTACACAGTACACAGGAAGTTTTTGGAGAATGTTGGGGATAACTTCTTGGTACAAGTGCTGAAGGAACCGACCAGGTGCCATGCGCAGCTTGACCTGCTGCTCACAAACAGGGAGGAACTAGTAGGGGAAGTAGAGGTGGGTGACAACCTGGGAAGCAGTGATCATGAGATGGTAGATTTCAGGATCCTGACCAAAGGAAGAAAAGAGAGTAGTAAAATACACACCCTGGACTTCAAAAAAGCAGACTTTGACTCAGAGACCTGATGGGCAGAATCCCCTGGGATGCTAACATGAAGGGGAAAGGAGTCCAGGAGAGATGGCAGTAATTTAAAGAGGCCTTATTAAAGGCACAGGAAGAAACCATCCTGATGCGCAGCAAGAGAGGCAAATATGCTAGGCGACCAGATTTGCTTACAGGGGAAATCGTTGGTGAGCTTAAACACAAAAAGGAAGCTTATAAGAAGTGGAAACTTGGACAGAGTATAGGGAGCAATATAAATATATTGCTCAAGAATGCAGGGGAGTTATCAGGGAGGCGAAAGCGCAATTGGAATTGCAGCTGGCAAGGGATGTGACAGGTAACAAGAAAGGTTTCTACAGGCATGTTAGCAATAAGAGGGTGATCAGAGAGGGTGTGGGGCCCTTACTGGATGAGGGGGGTAACCTAGTGACAGATGATGTGGGGAAAGCTGAAGTACTCAATGCTTTCTTTGCCTCTGTATTCACGGACAAGGTCGGCTCCCAGACTAATGCACTAGGTGATGCAATATGGGATGAAGATGGACAGCCCTTGGTGGGGAAATAACAGGTTAGGAACTATTTAGAAAAGCTAAACGTACGCAAATCCATGGGCCCGGATTTAATGCACCCGAGGGTACTGAGGGAGTTGGCAAATGTAATTGCGGAGCCTTTGGCCATTATCTTCTAAAAGTCGTGGAGATCGGGAGAAATCCCAGATGACTGGAAAAAGGCAAATGTACTGCTCATCTTCAAAAAAGGGAAGAAGGATGATTCAGGGAACTACAGATGGGTCAGTCTTACCTCAGTCCCCAGAAAAATCATAGAAGGGATCCACAAGGAATCCATTTTGAAGCACTTGGAAGAGAGGAAAGCGATCAGGAATAGTCAGCATGGATTCACAAAGGGCAAGTCGTGCCTGACCAATCTGATTAGCTTCTATGATGAGGTAACTGGCTCTGTGGATGTGGGAAAGTCAGTGGATGTTATATACCTTGACTTTAGCAAGGCTTTTGATACGGTCCCCACAATATTCTTGCCAGCAAATTAAGGGAGTATGGATTGGATAAATGGACTGTAAGATGGATACAAAGCTGGCTAGAAGGTCAGGCCCAGCAGGTAGTGATCAATGGCTCGATGTCAGGATGGCGGTCAGTTTCTAGTGGAGTGCCCCAAGGATCGGTTCTAGGACCGGTTTTGTTCAATATCTTTATTAATGACCTGGATGAGGGGATGGATTGCACCCTCAGCAAGTTTGCGGATGACACTAAGCTAGGGGGAGAGGTAGATACGGTTGAGGGCAGAGATAGGGTCCAGAGTGTCCTAGACAAATTGGCTGTGTCTACATTGGCACCCCTTTCTGGAAAAGGGATGCTAATGAGACCAGTCAGAATTGCAAATTCCGTGGGGGATTTAAATATCTCCCGCGGCATTTGCATGAACATGGGTCCCGTTTTTTTCCGTCTCGTAGCTTTGCCAGAAAAAAGCGCCAGTCTAGACGCGGATCTTTCGGAAAATAAAGCCTTTTCCGAATGATCCCTTATTCCTCTTAAAAGAAGGAAAAAGGGATCTTTCGGAAAAGGCTTTATTTTCCGAAAGATCTGCGTCTAGACTGGCGCTTTTTTCCGGCAAAGCTACAAGCTGGAAAAAAGCGGCAGCCATGTTCATGCAAATGAAGCAGGGGGGGATTTAAATCCCCGCTTCATTTGTAATTGTGATGTGTCTAATTTGCATCCCTTTTACGGAAAAGGGATGCAGTCTAGACACAGCCAGTATGTTTTATCAAATATAGCTTTTTGCTTTGTTAATAAAATCACCTTTTTTTAAGGCAATGAGTTGATTCTTGTTTCCTGGACGGTAACAGGAGGTCTCTGTGGCTATGTCTAGACTTCAAGCTTCTTTCGGAAAAACCTTTTCCGGAAGAGATGTTCCGGAAACTGTTTTCAAAAGAGAATGTACACGCAGCAAAAGTGCAACGAAAAAACAGTCTGCTTTTTCGAAAGATAGAGTCCACATTGTTTGGACGCTATCTAGCATATAAGACCACCCGGAACCAGTTCAGGCAGGGCATTAGGTCAGCAGCTGCTTCCAAGTTTTGTTGTCTAAGGCTAGCTGAGAGACATGCTTAAAGGGACCCCCTGGACAGCCGTTTCTCTGCTTCTGCTGCTTGCTTGTCTACCTCTCTGAAGGACAGCAAAGCTTTAGCAGTGCGTGATCTGGGTGCTCAGCTTTTGAACGTCACAGCATTCTTCTTGCCACTGAGCCAGAGCTGCCCCTGGGCATGCAATGGCCCCGCATGGCCATTTTGCCATTTGTGCAGCAGTTTGTGCAGGCTGCCTTCATGGTCCTGCACAAGCTCGACACTGAGCTCATCAACAGTGCAGCAACACTTCTGCAGACTGGACACCAATTCCGACTGGTGGGACTGGCTGGTTATGAAGCGGTGGGACGACCAGCAGTGGCTTCAAAACTTCTGCATGTGGAAGGCCACCTTCATGGAGCTCTGTGCCTGGGTCACCCCCCCTCCAGAGACGCGACACCCACCTGCAGCCCACCATTCCCCTGGAGAAGCGGGTCACCATCGCCATGTGGAAGCTCGCCACCCCAGACAGCTACCGGTTGGTAGGCAACCAGTTCGGCATGGGGAAGTCCACCATCAGAGCCCTCTGTATGGAGGTAAGGCACTCTCAGGCTGCAGTGCCTGCAAGGGGGTGGGGGAGTCCTGGAAAAGGGGACCCTAGGGAAAGGGGAGGTGGGCTGGGGGTGGGGGGGAAGCCCCATCCTCAGGGGGTTGTGCCATCCCACCCTCACACAGCCCTGCTGCTGGGGGGGGGGGGGCGGCAGCCTCATAGGGGGTGGTTCCTGGGGTGTTTCAGGGGAGGGGAGGGGGATGGGCACCTCCTAAGGGCTCAGGCACTCCCTCTCATTCTCTGTTTTGTGTGTTTCTTTCTCTCCTTCTGCAGGTTATGAGGGTCATCAAGTCTGTCCTGCTGCACTGGGTCATCCGCCTGGGAGACCTGGACCCAATCGTTGCAGGATTTGCTGCCCTGGGGTTCCCCAACTGTGGGGGAGCCATCGATGGAACCCACATACCAATCCGTGCACCACATCATCAAGCTGCCCTGTACATGAACAGGAAGGGCTATTTCTCAATGGTGCTGCAGGCCCTGGTCAACCACCGTGGACAGTTTACAGACATTTTTGTCAGGTGGTCGAGTACGGCGCATAACGCCTGTGTATTTAGAAATTCCAGCCTCTATTAGAAGCAGGAGGCTGGCACAGTCTTCCCCTGGCATGACTTTGGGGTTGGGCACATGCAGGTGCCACTGTGCATCGTGGGGGATGCGGCCTACCCCCTGATGCCCTGGCTTATGAAGCCGTACACCGGTCACCTGGACCCCAGCAGGGACCAATTCAATGCCCACCTCAGCCGAGCCCGCATGCAGGTCGAATGCACCTTTGGCCCCCTGAAGGCATGGTTCAGGTGGCTCCTGACCCACCTCAATGTGGGGGAGCACAACATCCCACAGGTGGTGTCAGTGTGTTGTGTCCTCCACAACATTGTGGAAAGGAAGGGGACAGCCTTCCTACCAGGGTGGGGGGCACAGGCCGGCCGCAAAGGGAGGGCCTTCAAGCAGCCGCAGACAGCTGCCATCCGCCAGGCCCACCAGTGGGGGTGCGCATCTGGGAGGCACTGAGGGAGAGTTTCTCTCCAGGACCTCAGTAACTCCCCCCAGGGCCTCGCCACTAGGGGCCTGGGCCTTGCTCCACTATCCCTTTCCCATCACAACATGCCCCCCCCCCCCACCACTTCCCTTAACTCTCAATAAACACACCTGTTTTGATTGGAACAAAACAAACTTTGTATTTTTTTAAATAAAATAAACTGGGGGGGGGGGGGGCTGAGAACCTGGACGGGGGAGGGAGGAAGGGGGGCTCAGGGCTGGGAGTGGCATGTGGGGCAGCTGGAAGTGCAGGGACCTTGGTGAACTTGGGGTTGGGTGGGGCCTGGGACAACAGGAGGGGGGGCTGGAGCGGGGTCAGGGATGGCAGGGGGAGGGGGCAGAGGCATCACTTGAGGAGGGAGCAGAGCCATAGCTGGGGGAGGGGGGGGAAGAGGGAATGGGTGTAGTGGGGGGCGGGCACGAGGGTAGGAGGCAGGAGCAGGGACACAAACCAGGTGTGCCATCATTTCCCGCATGATGGCACACATGTTGTTGCCCTGCCACACAGGCTGGCCCCACATGCAGCTCCAGCACTCAGCATCCTCCCGGACCTTCTGGGCCAGGGTCTGCTGCATGTTGCGCAGGACACCCACATGCTGCCTCACAAGGTCCTCATGCACCCTCATGCACTTGTGGCTCCCCCGGGGTCAGGCAGCTGCCTTGGCTGGCACTGATCGCCCCTCAGTGGCGGCTGGTCCGGCTGTGGAGAATAAAGAGGGAGAGGCGGTCAGTCATTCATGGAGACACTGTCTCTGAGGTCGTGCCATCCTCTGTGAGCAGTGACCAACAGTCCTTGGGCCAGAGGATGGGGAGGAGACAGGAACTATAGAGTTCTGATTAGTTTGGATAGAGTGGGCACCAAGGCACGTGTGTTATTTCTTGGAGGCCTCTTCTTTCGAAAAAAAGCCTCTTGCGTGTTCACACACGTCTTTTTCCGGGGCTGCCTCCTGAGGCTGCGTGGCACATACTGGAGGCTGCATGTGCTTCCATGTGCACCAACTGCAGCACGATGTCCAGGATGAGAAGGCCGAGTGATGATCGCACCCCATCCCCTCTGAGTCTGCCTCCCCCACCCTGTGTGTGTGGAAAACAGAGCACTCACCTGATGATCCCTCCCCGCCGTCAGAGGATGCCTGGGACACGTCCAGGCCCTGGGGTACCACCTCCATCCCTAGCGGTGTTTAAGTCTCGGCTTGACAAAGCCCTGGCTGGGTTGATTTAGTTCGAATTGGTCCTGCCTAGAGCAGGGGGCTGGACTTGATGAGCATCTGATGTATCTTTCAGCTTTATGGTTCTATGATTCTATGACAACGGTCATGGTTGGAGGAGGGGCAACCCCAGGGTCCCGACCGTCAGGGCCACCGGCGATGGTAGCGCCGGTGCCCTCCCGGGCGTCGGGGGTCCCGGGTGCCTCTCCAAACCGGGCCGGGGACAGTCACTTTGGACGTGCCCAGTCACCCACCAGAGAAAACACCGGGCCTCCCCCTTGGTGTAGTACATCCAGTACCGGGCCCCTTGATGGGACACCAGAAATGACCCTTCGAGGGCTTCTCCGCCACGTCCCGCCGGCAGTAGTTGGCTTTGTACCTGCCGGCGAAAGGAGAGGATGTGGCGGAAGGTAGGATCTTTGCAGCCCAGAGGAAGGGGACTCAGGACTGACAGAGGCCTCCCCAGGGTGGAGAGGAAAGGCAGTAGGGCGGCATTGGGGAGGAAGGGAGGAACGGAGGACAAAACCACCCGTACGTCCAGGTCACCGTACTGGCCGTGTCCTCCTCCTCCTCAGCAGGGAGCTCCGGGCGGGTGATGACGGGCGTCTTGAGCCCCGAGTCCACCACCACAAGTGGGGAAAGGGCTTCCCCACCCCCCAGCATCTGGTGGAGCTCCTGAAAATAGGGGCAGGAGTGGGGCTCTGCCCCGCAGTGAGAGCTGCACTCCCTGGCCCTGGCATAGCCCTGGCAGAGCTCCTTCACCTTACTCCAGACCTGTTCTAAGGTCCGGGGGGTGTCCCCTCTCCACCCGGGCCTCAGCCATAGATATTGGCATTTCTGCACCGGGAGCAGAGATCCTGCAGGGTCTCCTCCTCCCCCCACAACTCGAGGAGGGACAGGATCTCCACTCCAGAGAGGGTGCATGGCATTTGGTGCCCCTGGCTGGGTCCTAGGAGCCCTGGTGTTGCTCCCTGTGAGGGCCATGTGCTCCCTGTGTCTCAGGGGGCTTGTGGCTGGGCCATGGGTCCAAATCGGTGTGGCAGGGAAAGCCGCACCGTCAGGCGCTGTTCCCAGGGCCAGCTTCCTGCCCATGGCTTGTCCTGGGTCCTGGCCAGAAGAACCACAGCATCAGGTGTTGGATATGGCCCAGGAAACCCAGGGTAGGGACCAGGGTGTTGAGATGGTGCCAGCGCACGGACATGACCAGTTGGTTAAGCACCAGTACCCTCCCACACAGAGAAAGGCACCGGAGCAGTCCTGTCCATCTCCGCAACTGCTCAGTCACCCTGGACTCTAAACCTTGCTAGTTCTCCGGCAGGGAGGGAGGCAGAAAGGAAAACGCCAAGATAGAGCAGCAGACCCGCGCTTCACTGGATGGCCTGAAGCACGGGTGGGAGGGAGCCGGCCTACCACCCGGCTCCAACCACCAGGCCAGAGCTCTTGACCCAGTTGACCCAGGCAGAGGAGGCTGCCGAGTAGATGGCTTGGCAGGACTCCACCTGCACCAGGTCTCCCGGGTCCTGGACCACGTCATCGGCATACGCCGACAGGACCAGCTGCAGCTCCAGCTCATGGAGCACCAACCCCGTCAACCTCCTACGGAGGAGACAGAGGAAGGGCTCGATCGCCAGAGCGTACAGCTGACCTGACAGCCTTGACGTACTCCCCGTCCAAATATGACCAGTGCCGTCAGGGTCCAGTTGAGCTTGACCAAGCACTGTGCGGAAGCGTACAGCACCTGGAGAAACCCCACAAAGTGGGGCCCTGTGGGGGAGCCTGGACTACCCTGCCTTGGCAATAAATGGTGATGTCTGCCTTGCTCAAAGTATGGATTTCTGGCCTATTTCAAGTCTGGTGCAACAAAGCATGCAGGCAGGGCCCAAGAGTCAGGAATTGTTTTGCATAACAATGCAGATTAAGCCTGGTATGCGAGACCACGTCAAGAACACAGGACAAGCGGCCTTGTACTGGTACTTATTTCTGATAAGCAAAAATTACAGATCCAGCCATGAAACTGTCAACTGTGCACATAGCAGTAACATCCTAGGTAGCAGGATGTACTCCAAATAGGGCATTTGACGTATCCTACACAATACGTAATCAATTGGTAAATATTATTAGAACTCTCTCTTTGCTATAAATTGGGTTTAGTAGGAACAATTGATGGGAGGGAATGGGCAGGATTGACCCACACGTCCTGCTTGATGTAACTAGAAGTGATTAGGCCCATCACACTGGCTACGTCAGTGGTGGCATTCCTATGAGTGGGAAAAGACGGAACCACGACACCGCCTGGCACTGTAGGTAGCATATGGGTGAAGCGTAAGTGAACTAGGCTTTATTATTGTATTATAGTAGATCTTTTAGTAATTGCCTTTGCATTGCTTTGTGCTGTATTAATTCCTTTAGAATTTATAGTATGTAAGGTTTAAATTGTATAGTCATTGTGCTTAAGGCTTGTCAAACTTAAACAACTGTATTAACTGCTTAGAGCAGTGGTCTCCAACCTTTTTATGTCCAAGATCACTTTTTAAATATCAGAACAAGCCAAGCTCTACTGCCCCATCCTTCCCCCAAGACCCCACCCCCCTTTCTTGAAGCCCCGCCCTCTGTTCTTCTCTCCATCACGTGCTATCCCCAGCCCTTATACACTCTCGGGTATGGCTACACTGCCACTTTTTTTTTTCGATCCTGTCTAGACTGGGCCAAATGTCAGAAAAACCCCTTCTTTCAGAAGCCCCCTTACTCCTCATGGAACAATGAATACAGGGATTACTGAAAGAGCATGTTTGCTGTTCCACTAAAAAAAGCAGAAGAACAAATGCAGCCCTGGACACAGAAGAGTTTTTCCGGGATACCTCTGGAATCCCGGAAAAACTCCTAGGGTATGTCTACACTACAAAGTTAATTCGAACTAACAGCCATTAGTTCGAATTAACTTTCATAGGCGCTACACATACAAACCGCTAGTTCGAACTTAATTTGAACTAGGTAAACCTCATTCTACGAGGACTAACACCTAGTTCGAATTAAGTAGTTCGAATTAAGGGCTGTGTAGCCACTTAATTCGAACTAGCTGGAGGCTAGCCCTTCCCAGCTTGCCCTGGTGGCCACTCTGGGCCAAGCCAGGGAAACTCTTCTGCCCCCCTCCCGGCCCCGGAGCCCTTAAAGGGGCACGGGCTGGCTATGATGCCCGTGCCAGGTGCAAGCCTGCCAGCACCCAGCCAGCAGACCCTGCACCTGGCATGGCACGAGCCAGCCACCCGCTGCCACCCAGCCCTCCGCCTCTTCCCGGGACCAGGCTGGCGGCTCCCAGGAGCCTGCCCGGGACCGCAAGAGGCGGGCACCCGCCTGGTCTAGTGCGGACATCGTGGACCTCATCCACGACCTCCGCACTAGGCACAGGAAAGTGGCCGTCTAGGGCAGGAGAGCTGCCAGCCTGGCCACCCAGGAGCAGGTTTGCATTAAAATCAAGGTGGTCCAGTGAGACCCTGAGCCCTGAGCTTAGAACATAAAAACATAAGAACGGCCGTACTGGGTCAGACCAAAGGTCCATCTAGCCCAGTAGCCTGTATGCCGACAGCGGCCAGCACCAGGTACCCTGGGGGGGATGGACCGAAGACAACGACCAAGCCATTTGTCTCGTGCCATCCCTCTCCAGCCTTCCACAAACAGAGGCCAGGGACACCACTCCTACCCCCTGGCTAATAGCACTCCATGGACTCAACCTCCATGACTTTAGCTAACTTCTCTTTAAACTCTGTTCTAGTTGTAGCCTTCACAGCCTCCTGCAGCAAGGAGTTCCACAGGTTGACTACACGCTGTGTGAAGAACAACTTTCTGTTATTAGTTTGAAGCCTGCTACCCATTCATTTCATTTGGTGTCCTCTAGTCCTTCTATTATGGGAACTAATGAAGAACTTTTCTTTATGCACCCTCTCCACGCCACTCATGCTTTTATAGACCTCTATCATATCCCCCCTCAGTCTCCTCTTTTCTAAGCTGAAAAGTCCCAGTCTCTTTAGCCTCTCTTCATATGGGACCTGTTCCAAACCCCTGATCATTTTAGTTGCCCTTTTCCGAACCTTTTCCAAGGCCAAAACATCTTTTCTGGGGTGAGGAGACCACATCTGTACACAGTACTGAAGATGTGGGCGTACCATAGTTTGATACTTCCCCTCCTCCTTCTTCCCCTGGCTTCCCCCTTCCAGCTCCCTCCTCCCAGGTTTCCCCCTCCCATCTCCCACCCTCTCTCTTCTCCTCTCCCGCCTCCTTTTCCCAGTCTCCCCAGAGGTTAATCCCCCCCCCCAGTTTTGTTCAATAAAGAGAGTTTCTATTTTTGAACACGTGTCCTTTATTTTGTATATCAGGAAGGGGGGCTAGGGAAGGGTAAGTGGAAGGAGATGAGGGAGGAATGGGGCACGAGCCCCCGATGGGGAGGACTGGGCTGGCTCTGTGGGCTCCTCGGGGTGGAAGCTCTCCTGCAGCCCCCTGATTGACCCAGCTGCGGATGGCAGCCTGCGGCAATTGCAGCCGGGCTGATGGCCGAGTGCTGTGATGTGCCGAGTGTGGGCATTCAGGGCACTCCAAGCCAGGACTGCTTTGCTGTCCCTCATTGAGTTAGACAAGTGAGCGGGGAACCCTGAGAACTGTCTGTCCGGGGTGGGGGTCGGGTCCCTTTAAGCGCAGCCCTCGGCTAGCCTGAGACAGCAGCTCCACGCTCTAAGTCCTAATCTGATGCCCTGCCGGCACTGCTTCCGGCCAGCCTTAACCTCGGTTCAGGGTCCACTCAGTGTGGACATGCTAGTTCGAATTAGCAAAATGCTAATTCAAACTAGTTTTTAGTCTAGATGCGTTAGTTCGAATTAGCTTAGTTCAAATTAACTAATTCGAATTGAGTTAGTTCGAATTAGTGCTGTAGTGTAGACATACCCCTACAGTCTAGCCATACCCTCATTGGGTTGAGACAGGATGTGTAGGCTCTGGGGTGGGAATGAGGGATTTGGGTGTGGGAAGGGGTGAGAGGTGCAAGGTCTGGGAAGGAATTTGGATGCAGGAGGAGGTGAAGGGGATGCTGGCTCGGGGAGAGGGCTCCAGAATGGAGAGTCTTGGGGTTGGGGTGCTGAGCAAGCCACATGCTTGTGGATGTGAGGGTGCAGGAGTTTGGGTTGGAGTACGTGAGGGGCTCAGGACAGAGAGGTTGAGAGTAAGATGGGCAGTGTATGGATGGTGCAGATTTGCAGGTGTGTGGATGGTGGAGGAACGTTGTGGCAGAAGACTGAGGATGTGGGGCTGCAGGAGTTTGGGGATGTGAGAGGCTCAGGACAGGGGGTTCCAGTGTATGATAGGCTCAGATCTAGGGTCGGGGGGGCGGGTACAGGAGTGTTATGATGCTATGGCCAGATGGGGGTTTGGCCCCAATGGGGGGTTTGTTGGCCAGGCTTCATTTTCAAATAAAATACCATGTCAAACACAAAAAGTTTCTGCATTGTCTTTATTTATGAGAAAGGCAGGGAACCTGCCTTGAGTCAGGGGTCACTGACCCATAGAAAAGTCAGTTGGGGCCACACAATGAGATGCAAAAAAAATAACTCCTCCAACGCCCCCCCCCCACGCACACACCTCACTAATGTGGCCCCAACTGTGGTGGTGGGAGCAGAGGACATGGTACTGGGGAAGGGTGCTAGTGGGTGCTGGAGCAGGGGGCAGGGGACAGGGGGCCAGTGGGGACAGGGAGCCAGTGGGTTCTGCTGCAGGGGACAGGGAGTCCCCAGCATGCGCCTCCTCCGGGGACGCCTCCCCTTAAGAGGAGGGAAGTCCAGTCGCACGCCTCTTCTCAGGACTTGTAACCCCCCGCCCACGTGGAGAAGAGAAGCCCCAGCGTGCACCTCCTCTGGAAACTCCTACCTCCCCGCCACGCAGAGAGTCCCCGGCGCGCCACAGACCTGCTTTGTGGTATGGCGCCGGCTGTTTGGGGGAGGGGGAACAGCCTGCGCACTTTGTCAAACCCCGGGAGTGGTGCGCAGCTGCTGGACTTCCGTCCACCCCGCAGGAAGCCGGTGCTACCTCCCTCGTTGCTGGAGGTAGGTAGTGGGGCTTCTTTGGGGTGGGGGGAGATGGGGGGGGGTCCCGAATGCCTCGCGATCGACTGGTCAGGGCTTCCCAATCGACCAGTCGATTCCAATCGACGGGTTGGTGACCACGGGCTTAGAGCTTGCAATAAATCACAAAGTGGTTAAGTAGCCCTGGCATGTACTGGTTTCACTCGGTTCTAAAATAAATCGAACCACACGACAGGCCCATAGCTATAGTCCCGTAGGGTGCGCAGGAGGTCCCTGAGGTCCATCTGGTCAAACACCTTCTCCTGGTCCAAGGACAGGAGGGCGAACGACAAACTGTCCCTACACCTGAGCTCTATGGGTATGTCTACACTACAGCACTAATTCGAACTAACTTAATTCGAATTAGTTAATTCAAACTAAGCTAATTTGAATTAGCACATCTAGACCTAAAAACTAATTCGAATTAGCGTTTTGCTAATTTGAACTAGCGCGTCCACACTGATTGGACGCAGGGGGGCATTTAAGGGCAGCTGAAACCGGTTCTGGCAGGGCATCAGGTCAGTAGTTGCTTTGTGTGGCTGCTGTCTGAGGCTATCTGAGGCTCGAGCTTAAAGGGACCCCCCTGGACAGCCGGTTCTCAGCTTTTCCTGCTTGCTTGCCAACCTCGCCGAGGGACAGCAATGTGTTTTCCTCTCTGCCTGTCTGTGTCGGTGGTTCCCATTGGGGACACCGCCGCAGTTGGCACCATGGAGCCAGAGCTCACCCTGGGCATGCTGCTCTAGTTTTTGGACTTGCTGCTGCAAGCCTGCCAGCAATGGGTGGAGGCTGCCTTGCACCATCTGGTGCATGTCAGGCCCCTGCCCCTCCCCCTGGCCTCCCTGGGGGTCGTGGAGGAGCGGCAGCAGTGCCCGGATGCCAGCATGCCCCGCTGCATCTGGCATCTGGACACCAGCAGCGACTGGTGGGACCGCATCATCCTGGAGCGCTGGGGAGACCAACAGTGGACCCAGAATTTCAGGATGAAGAGGGACACCTTCCTGGAGCTCTGCGAGTGGCTCGCCCCTGCTCTGCGGTGATGGGACACTTGCATGAGGCCCGCCATCCCCCTCCAGAAGCGGCTGGCCATCGCCCTCTGGAAGCTCTCCACGCTGGACAGCTACTGATCCGTCGGGAACCAGTTCGGCATGGGGAGATCCACCATCAGAGCAGTGCTCATGCAGGTACGGCACCCACTGGCCACTGGGCTGGGGAGGAGGGGGGCTTCAAGGAGGGGATGGGCCGCCCCAGGGAAAATGGGGGGGGAGGAGGCGAAAGTGCCCTGCACCGGAGGGTTCGGTCTATCCCAGCCATACTACATGCCGCCCGCGGGGGTTGCTTCCGGGAGTGGGGCGTGGGGCACTGCCAGGGAACGAACACTCCCAGCCACCCGGGTGCCCCACTGATTCACGGTTTGCTGTGTCTCTCTGCAGGTGGTCAAGGCCATCAACCGGGTGCTGCTCCGCAGGGTGGTCCGCCTCGCTGACCTGGACGCCGTCATCCGGGGGTTCGGCGCCCTCGACTTCCCCACCTGCGGAGTTCCCCCATCTGTGCCCCAGAACACCAGGCCTCCCAGTACATCAACCGCAAGGGGTACTTCGCCGTCCTCCTGTACGCTGTGTGTGACCACCGGGGCCAGTTCACGGACATTAATGTAGGCTGGTCCGGCAAGGCACACGACGCCAGGGTGTTCCGGAACTCTTCCGTGTGCCAGAGGCTGCACGCCGGGACCTTCTTCCCCGACTGCCACATCAGGGTCGGGGACGTGGACATGCCCTTCTGTCTGGTGGGGGATGCGGCCTACCCCCCCCCACCAGGCCTACCTCTGGCAAAACTGGGAGATTCGATGCATGTAATGTATGATTCTTTAGCAACCTTACTCTCATGCTTTTCTTTCTTGTAGCAATAAACCTTTAGATGTTAGATGCTAAAGGATTGGCTCAGCGTGATTTGTGGGTAAGATCCAGAGGATAAATTGACCAGGGGTCTGTGGCTGGTTTCTTGGAACCGGACAGAACTTGTTCGGGGTAGGTGGGATTGGGTTCTAGACCCCCCACCTGTGTATGAGGCCCGGGGCCATCTGGGGCACAGCTATTGCTGGGGTGTCGGAGGGGTTTTGCTCGGGAGGCTTCAGGCAGGTTGCTGAAGCGCTCTGTGGGACTGGTTTGTGGCCTGTTTGGAGAGGTCACCAGTCTGGGGGCTGTAAGGAGCCCCGAAGTTGAGCAATTCGCCCTGAGGGGACGCCCTCAGCTGTGCCCAGCCCCACCCTGGTCCGTCACAGCAATGTGAGCACGGCTCGCCTGCACGACAGAGGGAGGACCCCGCTCTCCAAGGACTCGGCCCAGACACTGGCAAGGTCCAGGCCGAGGACGTCCCAGAACACGCGGTAGAACTCCACGGTCAGCCCGTCCATGCCCAGGGACTTATTGGTGGGCATGAGACGGAGGGCTTCCGAGAACTCAGCCACAGAGAGAGGCAGCTCCAGCCGGTCCCAGTCGCCCGTGCTGACCGTTGGGCGTTCGTCTTAGAGAACTCTGCGGGTGTCAGCTGGATCCGGGGAGAAAAGGGAGGCATAGAAGGCTCAAGCCCTCTCGCGCATCTCCACCGGATCCGTGAGGGGGGTGCCATTCTCCACCAGAGAGCAGACGATGTGCTTTTTAGCCCCCCTCTTTTTCTCCAGGGCATAGAAGCAGCGGGAGATGGATGTGAGAATGAACAAAGGCACCCTAGGCCGAAAGGTCGTTGAAGGGTATGCATGGAGAGGCATGCTGTGGCTCACCACCCTAGCAACAGCCTGGGGGAGGCCAAGGGGAGGGGGGTGAGCTCGGCATGTGGACTGGAGAGGTGCAGGCATGTGACAAACAAAGCCATGTATGGAAAGGTTGAATCTGATTGGTTTAGAAGTTTGTGTTATGTAACCTGTAACCATGTGCTATAAAACAGCAAGGGGAGGGGCTCCTTGCTCGAGGGGCTCTTGCTAATTTTAGTACCAGGGGCTCTCCCTTTGTGCACATTGAATAAAGTATTGAATTGAATTGAATCGAATTGAATTGAATTGAATTGAAGACCCTTGATTCTGCCCAGCACCTGAGTCTCTGGGAACCGCAAAATCCCAGCAGTTTCTTGGCGCAGCGAGCAGGGTGAGAAATATCCTTCAGGATCAAGACCTACAATCAAGTTAGAGGGTGATTTTGTTCATTTTTCATTTGGTTGTGTGTCCCTGACCTGACTGGTGACTCTCACACCTTTTGTAGTAAGTGAAACTGGGTGTTGGAGAATTTAAGGGGTTTGTTGCAGTTTTGTAACATTTTGGTTGCAGTCTTAAGACACTGTACTTAGTGTGGGGGCGGGTTAAGCTGTAAGTTCCTCTGACTAAGTGTTGTTGAAGTGGGAAATCAAAGAGGCCATAAGGACCAACAGTTAATGTAGGGGCAGGTATAGCCATAAGTACCTCTAGTTAAAGTGTTGGCTGGCCCAGATCTCCTAATTGCAAATTGTTATTAGTTTGTAAACAGTATTATATTTAAATATTTTGAGATTGGAGGATATTTAGGTTTAAAAAAGGGGGTAAGATGAAGGGATTTAGTGATCCACAATATGAAGAGTGTTTAATTAGTGCTTTTATCACTATTGTAGCAGTAAGTTTCTTAGTTTTCTTGTTGAGATATCTTGGCTGTGTGACTGAAAGAAAGAAGGATGACCAACCCACATTACAAGTGGGCAATACTGATTTTGTGCATAAACCACAATATTTATCAAAGGACAAATTGGCTGGCATGTGTTTAATTGTTGATTATGAACAGCTGGTTAGAAAGTGCAATATGCTAAAAGGAAGGATAGGAGAGTTAGAAGCAGAGGTAGAAAAACTGCAAACAGAAGCAAAAAACTATAAAGAAACAGCCTTGCAGGAAGAGAGATCTTGTCCCTCAGCACCTTTGGACCCTACATGTGGAATGTGGGGATATCAGTCTGGTTTTATGGCTCCAGTGAGAGTGCACACTGTCCTTAATCCTAATCAAGGGGAAGGGGACCCTGCTACTGTTAGTCGCCTAGAGCACACTCCTATGAGTCCATCTGACTTCTGGAGCATGTTAAAAGAATTGCCATCTTTGCAGCTTAATAACCCAAACATACCCTTCTGGGAAAAGGTGCAGGAGTGGATGGTAGTGGGAGGCCTGCATGCTTTTGATGTTTTCACCATGGTAAAAGCAAAATGTCCTGTGCACCCTGACAGTCAATTTTGGTTTGCATTTACTGTTAAAGGGAAGCAATATACTTTTACTCGCCTAAGCCAGGGTTTTCATAACTCACCTACTTTGTTTCATAGAGCATTAGCTGATGTACTGGCAAAGCTGCCAGACATGGCTTCTTGTATTGTACAGTATGTTGATGATCTTCTTATCTCCTCACCAGATCGCCAAACGCACATGAAAGACTTAGAAGTGATCCTGCAGCACTTCGCAGACAGTGCGGTAAAATGTAATGCTAGAAAGGCTCAGATTGCAAAGGGGGAAGTATCATATCTGGGGTACCTAATATCCAAAGGGTACAAGCGTTTAACTGTTGACCGCACTGAGGCTATTAATGCATGCCCACGACCAACTACGGTCAGGGGAGTTAGGAAAGTGTTGGGGCTATTCAATTTCTGCCGAACTCAAATCCCCAATTATTCAAGGATTGTCCAGCCTCTTAATAATCTCCTGAAGGGTGCTGGTGGACCACATGAGGCAATTGAATGGACACTTGACTGTGAACAGGCATTTACCACATTGAAAAAAAGGCTAAGTACTGCCCCAGGGTTGGGACTTCCTAATCCATTAATGCCTTTTACATTGTACACGCATGTCAGTGAGGGACATATGGCAGCAGTGTTAACGCAAAAACATGGGGATAAACAGCGCCCAGTAGCATACTACTCTTCTAAACTAGATGCTGTCGCTCAAGCAATGCCACCATGCCTTCAGGCAGTGGAAGGAGCTTCTATGGCCCTAAATCAGGCCACACCACTTATTGGTTCACAGGATGTAAATATTGTTGTACCTCACGCTGTCCTTGCTATTTTATCAGGGAAGAAATCCTCAGCAGTCCATGTGGCAAGATGGACTCGATGGGAAATGAGCTTGCTAATGCCTTCGGTACATCTGCAAAGAGCATCATCGTTAAACCCTGCTACCCTCATGCCTACCCCAGATGAGGGACACCCACATCATTGTTGCCTTGAGGAAGAGCCCATGGACGTTCCATTGATAAAAGAAACTGAAATACCTGGTGCCCCTTGCCTATATGTGGATGGTTCTTCCTTCTATGTGGATGGCAAGCGACACACAGGATGGGCCGTTTGTACTCAAGATGGACAGCTGGTGGCACACGGCAGTTTGCCTGGAGCATCTGCACAAGTAGCAGAACTGCAGGCATTAGTTGCAGCATGTGAAGCTGCGAAAGGTCATGCTGTAAACATATATACTGATTCTAGATATGCGTTTGGGGTTGTACATGATTATGTTAACTTGTGGGTAAATCGGGGATTCCTGACGAGTACAGGATCCCCAATACAAAATGGGGGAATAGTGCAGAAACTTCATGAAGCCATGCAGAAACCTACTGAATTAGCAGTGATAAAAGCGAGGGCCCACACAAAAGGGACAGACCCTCATAGTAAGGGGAACCGAAGGGCAGATGAACTAGCTAAAGGAGCAGCAGGGGAAGGTAAAGAGATGCAATTAATTGCTGCAACACAGCCTCTCATAAAAACCCCAAACTTTTTTGAATTACAGGACATCCAACACTCTGCACCAAGGGCAGAAAAGTGGTTATGGATGGATAATGGGGGCAAACTGTGTGATGATAACACTTGGAGAGGCCCAGGAAACACATTAGTGTTACCAAATGTGCTGATGGGAACTATGATACAAATATATCACATGTTGGGACATGATGGAGCACGGAGGGTGATCCACCGGATGTCGGACACCTGGTGGCATCCTCAGCTTAATGCAAATGTGCATGATTATGTGAGGAGGTGTGTAACATGTGCTCAATGTAATTCTGCTCCCACAGTGAAAATGAAAATGCAACATCAGCCAAGACCAACACAGCCCTTCACACAGTTACAAATAGATTTCATTGGGCCTCTGTCAAGGTGCAGAAGGAAAGAATATGTTCTGGTGATCATGGATCACTTTACTAAGTGGGTAGAAGCTTTCCCAGTGGCCAAGGCCACTGCATCTGATGTAGCTAAAATATTGATGACCGAAATAATTCCCCGATGGGGATTTCCATGCTTCATTGATAGTGACCAAGGTACCCACTTTACAGGGAAGGTGATGAAAACAGTATGCATGTCACTGGGGATCAAACAGAAATTCCACTGTCCCTACCATCCCCAGAGTTCGGGATTAGTAGAAAGAGCTAACCGAACCATTAAAAACAAACTAACCAAACAGATGTTTTCTGCTACAGGGAAAGACTGGGTCACCAATTTACCAGTGGTTCTCATGTCTATGAGATCCAGTCCTACTAATCCACATTCCTTATCTCCTTTTGAAATGCTGACAGGGCGGGCGATGAGGACGCCAGGAAATCTGTGCATTGGAGCGGGGGAGTTGTATGTCATGGGTGACCAGCTTGCTGAATATTGCAAATTGTTATCTCAGTGTGTCTCACAGGACCCCCGAACAGAATCAGACCCAAAGGCTAGTGAAGAGGACACATGTGAGGTGCAGCCCGGTGATCAAGTACTGGTGAAAGCCTATAGAAAACGAACCTTTGAACCAGCCTGGACTGGACCTCACATGGTTCTTCTGGTAACTCCTTCAGCGGCCCGGGTCACTGGAATTCCAGTTTGGGTGCACCTGTCACGAGTAAAAGTATACAAGGGTGACACTCAACATAGGGCACAATAATCTCTGTTTACCCTATGGACTCCTTGAGGGCCATTCTCAGTATTGTTAAGTGTTTTATTGATGTAGTCACCTGGGGAGGAGCCACTGGATCAGTTGTAAATGCCATTACTCAAGCTATCAAATCTCATAATAGGGACTGGGTTGAAAACTTGTTAGTAGCAGGGATGACAGTTTATTGTGGTGAGAATAGGGCTCATGTCTAATTAATTAGATATCACCTTAAGTCAGCAACATAGTTGGTTAGGTCCTCACTGTTGTACTCAGCCATCTATTAAAAACTACTAAAATGTCTGAGCAAGCATTGGTCTGGAATGGTGTTATCATACTGGCATGGTGTTAACATGAAAGTTGCAGCCCTGATAGGAGACTTGCTCGTGTCACAGGTGCCCTGTTGGGTGAGAGCCGCAGTTCTCAAAGACTGAATGTCTTCACCTTGCATGATGGCAGGGGAGTGGTCTCTATTGATAATGGGCATTTTGGAATGATTATTCCATCTTTGGAGAGGTGTTAATTCCTGTGGGTTGGTCTCCTGGATTGGAGGCTCAGCCCTTCCACCCACTCCCATTCTCATGTCATAGACACCAGTGTAGCTGAGTATGTAATAATGGCTGGAGATAACTATATAGCTTTCCCATGGGACCAATGTTCCATCCTGGGAGGATGGGTTTTGCATATAAGAAACATGGAGTCAGGACAAGCCCTATCTCAAATGTTGGGACCTGACTTAATGGTGCATGTAATGTTTAATTTAATGGATGATATAACAGTGAAGAAAGACTCCACTACCTGGTGTGGATTTGGGTATTTAGCTTTGGAAAGTAAGCCTGGCTTGAACATCTCGTACTTCCTATTGTGGAAGATATTATGAAAGAAGTGGTAAGGCAATTACAGTGATTCCGTGGATAGAAGAGTTTGCTATTGTGGGAACAGAGACTCCCTGGGGATGGATTTCAGTTGTGTTTTCGCAATGGATATGGGGACTTACTTTTAGTGTAGATACCATTATGTATTAAAGGTTGAATGTATTGTTTAATTCTGTTACCAAAACTGCAATTAATTAAGTGTTGATAAGGTCAATTATAGCTCCTAATAAATACAAGGAAGTGGTGTTAGTGGGGTCTAAGAATTGTTCTTAGCCCCAAAACCAAATGGGGGAGCTGAAGGGTATGCATGGAGAGGCATGCTGTGGCTCACCACCCTAGCAACAGCCTGGGGGAGGCCAAGGGGAGGGGGGTGAGCTCGGCATGTGGACTGGAGAGGTGCAGGCATGTGACAAACAAAGCCATGTATGGAAAGGTTGAATCTGATTGGTTTAGAAGTTTGTGTTATGTAACCTGTAACCATGTGCTATAAAACAGCAAGGGGAGGGGCTCCTTGCTCGAGGGGCTCTTGCTAATTTTAGTACCAGGGGCTCTCCCTTTGTGCACATTGAATAAAGTATTGAATTGAATTGAATCGAATTGAATTGAATTGAATTGAAGACCCTTGATTCTGCCCAGCACCTGAGTCTCTGGGAACCGCAAAATCCCAACAGTCGTCGAGGGCCCGGAGTGCCTCCTGCTTCTCCCAGTACGCTCCGGAGAGGGGTGGATCTCCGGGGCTGGGTTCCAGCTACCTCTCTAGCTCTAAGACCTCCTGTTCCAACTGCTCTATCACCACATCCCTCTGTCGGGGACTCGAACCCGGACGGCCTCTGTTCGTTGTCTGACCGCAAAGAGACAGGCAACACCAGCAAGATCCAAATCACAAGCTCTTTATTGAATAGTGCGCACTTACAATAGAGAGCAGCCCGTCTCCAAAGTGAACCAGCCATGATTTCAGTGACAAGTAAGATTATATAGACAGTTCCATCGTGTCATAAAACATTTGCCCAAGCATCTCAGCCCCCCCCTTAATTAGTTAGAAGCTTCTAGTGTTAATGCGTATACTTCATGGCCTTAAGCAATTCATAATGGGTGTGTCCAGACTACAGGGTTTTGTCGACAAAAGTGGACTTTTGTCGACAAAACTAAACCTGCATCTACACTACCTCTGAGTTCTGTTGACATAACGTTGACAGAACTCAGCAGTTTTGTCGATGCTGGTAAACCTCATTTTACGAGGAATAACGCCTTTTATTGACAGAGTTCTGTCGACAGAAGGCATTATTGCATCTAAACTGTCCTTTGCGTCCACACTGTTATGTCGACAAAGCAGCTTGCTTTGTCGACAGAACTGAATGTAGTCTAGACGCTCTTTGTCGACAGAAGCTTTGTCGACAGTATCCGTCGACAAAACTTCTGTCGACAAAACCCTGTAGTCTAGACGTACCCAATGCGTCAACAGCTTTCTTATCAGCCCAGAAGGCAAGTACCAAACAACAAGGAGACAGGGAGTTAAAACAAACAGAGGGCAGAGGCAGGTGTTACACCTTGGTTCGGTGATGTGATGTGAGCCTCAAGGGTTAAAGCCGACTATCCAGTGAAAACTACTGGATGATGGTGAAACAAATGATTTTTATTAAGTGGTCAAAACCAGCAATTAACAAGTAGGTGTTTGAACTAGCAATTGCTTAGTACTTTTACAGCGTAGAAAAGCTTGGGCACAATTATACCCAACTGATTACAATTCTTTGATTACAATTCACTTATATCAAATCACTATCCCTAATTCGCCTAAGACAACGCAGCATACAAATAAAAAATACAAAAAACAAAGCCAAAATAATGATAATAAAAGAACCGTCCAAAGCCAGCCCCTCTATGGTTATTTTAGGACAGCTGGTGGAGTTAGTTATAAATCTACTTTTACAACTTAACAACTCCGGGGCTTCTATTTCTAACACTTATACTTAACCTAAATACAACACTACTATACAACACAAAATTATACAATTTACACAGCGTGGTTAACAGAACTTAGATACACTTTACAGAATTACACAGTGAAATTAACACAACTTGACTATTAATTAAACCAATAACTAATACATTTAAAGCAATACTTACAAATCCAGAAACGATAACGACACAAAGACACACTAGAACTCGGAGCATGCTCAGGACTCGTGCACCCCTATATTTGATTCGAAGGGTGGGGAGGCAGCCTCAGGGTGATCAATCCTTTATCCAGGCAAAAAAAGACACGTGCCCTCAATACACGGAACCTCCGTCGAACAAAGGGATTGAGGGTCTTTTATACAAAACTTCGGTGTCTGTTGCCATGCTAGGGTCTGCATTTGGCAGGGCCTGATAGGCTAGTGATGAGGTAGCATGACAATATTGCCCTATAGAAATTTTCGTGATGTATGCGTGATCCCCTCGTGGACAGGACCAGATGGGGCATAGTTAGTGTGAGACAATTATGTTTTATTACCCTATGTTTACTTTTTCCCTTGCCCCTAAGACTGGTCAAGTTACGGTCAAATGAGGCTTATCTGTAAATTCAGCTAGGCGTTATCTAGTTATAGAATCATAGAATCATAGAATACTAGGACTGGAAGGGACCTCGAGAGGTCATCGAGTCCAGCCCCCCGCCCTCAAGGCAGGACCAAGCTCCGTCTACACCATCCCTGACAGATGTCTATCTAACCTGTTCTTAAATATCTCCAGAGAGGGAGATTCCACCACCTCCCTTGGCAATTTATTCCAATATTTGACCACCCTGACAGTTAGGAATTTTTTCCTAATGTCCAATCTAAACCTCCCCTGCTGCACTTTAAGCCCATTACTCCTTGTCCTGTCCTCAGAAACCAAGAGGAACAAATTTTCTCCTTCCTCCTTGTGACACCCTTTTAGATATTTGAAAACCGCTATCATGTCCCCCCTTAATCTTCTTTTTTCCAAACTAAACAAGCCCAGTTCATGAAGCCTGGCTTCATAGGTCATGTTCTCTAAACCTTTAATCATTCTTGTCGCTCTTCTCTGTACCCTTTCCAATTTCTCCACATCTTTCTTGAAATGTGGCGCCCAGAACTGGACACAGTACTCCAGCTGAGGCCTAACTAGTGCAGAATAGAGCGGCAGAATGACTTCACGAGTTTTGCTTACAACACACCTGTTGATACAACCTAGAATCATATTTGCTTTTTTTGCAACAGCATCACACTGTTGACTCATATTCAACTTGTGGTCCACTATGACCCCTAGATCCCTTTCCGCCATGCTCCTTCCTAGACAGTCGCTTCCCATCTTGTATGTATGGAACTGATTGTTCCTTCCTAAGTGGAGCACTCTGCATTTCTCTTTATTAAACCTCATCCTGTTTACCTCTGACCATTTCTCTAACTTGCTAAGGTCATTTTGAATTATGTCCCTATCCTCCAAAGAAGTTGCAACCCCACCCAGTTTGGTATCATCTGCAAACTTAATAAGAGTACTCTCTATCCCAATATCTACATCATTGATGAAGATATTGAATAGTACGGGTCCCAAAACAGACCCTTGAGGAACTCCACTTGTTATCCCTTTCCAGCAGGATTTAGAACCGTTAACAACAACTCTCTGACTACGGTTATCCAGCCAATTATGCACCCACCTTATCGTGGCCCTATCTAAGTTATATTTGCCTAGTTTATCAATAAGAATATCATGCGAGACCGTATCAAATGCCTTACTAAAGTCTAGGTATATGACATCCACCGCTTCTCCCTTATCCACAAGGCTCGTTATCTTTTCAAAGAAAGCTATCAGATTAGTTTGGCATGACTTGTTCTTCACAAACCCATGCTGGCTATTCCCTATCACTTTATTACTTTCCAAGTGTTTGCATACGATTTCCTTAATTACCTGCTCCATTATCTTCCCTGGGACAGACGTTAAACTGACCGGTCTATAATTTCCTGGGTTGTTCTTATTCCCCTTTTTATAGATGGGCACAATATTTGCCCTTTTCCAGTCTTCTGGAATCTCCCCTGTCTGCCATGATTTTTCAAAGATCATAGCTAAAGGCTCAGATACCTCCTCTATCAGCTCCTTGAGTATCCTGGGATGCATTTCATCAGGACCTGGTGACTTGCTGACATCTAACTTTCCTAAGTGATT
This sequence comes from Pelodiscus sinensis, assembly GCF_049634645.1. Taxonomy (NCBI): domain Eukaryota; kingdom Metazoa; phylum Chordata; order Testudines; family Trionychidae; genus Pelodiscus; species Pelodiscus sinensis. Next base: position 793,456 of record NW_027465857.1, on the reverse strand, counting down.
TTTAACTTGTTCTTTGTGTATCCTATCTTCTAAACTTACCCTCTCTCTGCTTGTATTCACTACGTTAGGCACACCTCCAGACTTCTCGGTGAAGACCGAAACAAAGAAGTCATTGAGCATCTCCGCCATTTCCAAGTTCCCTGTTACTGCTTCTCCCTCCTCGCTAAGCAGTGGGCCTACCCTGTCCTTGGTCTTCCTCTTGCTTTTAATGTATTTATAAAAGGTCTTCTTGTTTCCCTTTATGCCTGTAGCTAGTTTGATCTCATTTTGTGCCTTTGCCTTTCTAATCTTGCCCCTGCATTCCCGTGTTGCTTGCCTATATTCCTCCTTTGTTAGTTGTCCTAGTTTCCATTTTTTATATGACTCCTTTTTTATTTTGAGATCGTGCAAGATCTCCTTGTTAAGCCAAGCTGGTCTTTTGCCATATTTTCTATCTTTCCTACACAGCGGAATTGTTTGCTTTTGGGCCCTTAACAACGTCCCTTTGAAATACTTCCAACTCTCCTCAGTTGTTTTTCCCTTCAGTCTTGCTTCCCATGGGTGCTCACCTCCCTATTTTTTTTTTGGCGCCTGTGAGTCCCAGAATGCCTATAAGATCAAATTCCATTCACAAAACTGCATTGTGCTGCCCATGCTCCTCTGAGTATCTGGGTTTTGTATGAGGGGCCTTGTGTGGCAGGATGGGCTATACGCGAAGGCTATGGACAGAAAAAGCCTGCTTTACAACAACAGGGAGTTAAAACATGGAGGAAACAGTTCGTTAAGATCAGGGTGAGAACAGAAACAGGGAGTTACCTTATCAGTTCTCAAACTAGCTGTTCCCATCACAGCGGGTATAGGCGCAGCCTTTCACTTATTTTACTTTTGCAACTTAAGCAAGTATGTAGGGAGTACCCCTTGCTTGAACCATGTCTCTAGTTCTGTTCAGGGACTACCCAGAAAACGTTGTTAACCTCCTTTCCTTTTTAATCTGGCTTGGTGTGGCGGGGTAGCCCTGCCACTCCTGGGGGCGGCCGCGGCGCGGGGACGTCCCGAGCCAGGAGGGACGCTGTCGGGGCCCGGGCGCCCGCTCGGGACTGCGCCGAGGGTGACGTCATCGGCGCGCCTCGGGGGCGGGGCGCTGGCCGATGACGTAGGGAGCGACGTCATTTTACGCGTCTGGCGGGAGATATAAAAATGGAGGCTGAGTCCGCAGGAGGGGGGGAGCGGACGGAGGAAGGAGCAGCTCCGGAGGAGACGGAGCGTAGCCGGTACTGGCAGCCCTGGGTGCGGTTTAACCCAGGGGGCCATGACTAAGGGGGGATGCTGGAGGGGGAGAAAGAAGCGGCCCAGGGCAGGGCCGCGGAACCCGTGAGCGGGGGAGTTTAGGGTTCGCAGACACCCCCCCCCCCCCCCCCCCGTTGTGAGTGAGGACAAGTGTCCTGACTCTAGGGCCCTGGGTCGGGGTCCGGAGCGAGGGCGGGCCCGGACCCCCTCCCCCCCCCCCCCCCTTCTGCCAACTGGATAGGCTATTGTGTGGCCGGTGTTTTAAGTGGCACGAAGGGACGAGGTACGACTGTGGTACCGTTGGGGACAAGAGGGGCGCACCCGGAGGCGGGCGGCTGGGGCGGGGCCCCCCCCCTTTTCGTCCATGGGGGCGTCCTACATGTGGTGGAGAATGTGGGCAGGAGACCCCGAAATAGGGGTCTAGAGGGAAGGCAGGAATCGTTAATGCAGACTTGGTTCACAGAGAAAATGGAACCCAATCAGATCATAGAATGGTGGACTGAGACCCAGAAGGTGCAGCAACAGCAGCAGATGCAGGCCTTGCAGCAGCTCTTGACTCAGATCCAGGAGCGGCAGGACCAGGCGGCGAGGAAGTCGCGGGGCGCACCCGTTGGGGGTGTGGCCGGGACTCCGGGAGCAGACGAGGAGAGTGGGGCACAGCTGCACATACGCCTGACTAAGCTGGGGCCGGACGACAACCCGGAGGCCTTTTTGGTTACCTTTGAACGTGTGGCCACCGCAGCCAGATGGCCCCAGGGACACTGGGCGACCCTCCTCGCACCATACCTGTCAGGACCCGCCCAGCTGGCCTACCGAGGGATGTCGACGCGGGACGCGTTATGTTACTATAAGGTGAAAGAGGCGGTCCTCGATCAGCTAGGGGTCACCCCGGAGACACACCGGCGGAGGTTCCGCGAAGCCAGGTACGACCCACAGGAGCGACCACGGGGCGTGGCGCAGCGGGTGAAGGAAGCCGGCACGCGGTGGCTTGAACCCGAGAACAAGACGGGGACCCAGGTAGCTGACATGGTCATTCTGGAGCAATATATTCGTATCCTCCCCACGGAAGGGCAGCTGTGGGTACGCCGTCACCTACCGGAGACCCTGGACGAGGCCGTGACCTTGATGGAGCACTTCCTAGCCGTGGAAGGGGTGGAAGGCAAGTCCTCCGGCGGCCAACAACGGGAGGCCAGGAAGAGTGAGCCGACCACACCGAAACTAGCCGGAGCCCTACGTAGTGGCGAGGGGCGGAGAGGGCCCTTAGGACCCCTCCCGGAGAGGAGGTTGGCACCCCGGTGGAGCCGGCCCCCGAACGAAGCCAGGGTAGACCGAGCGACCGATACCGGATCGGGGATTCCCCCACAGGAGGGGGCACCCAAGGTGGTTTGCTACCAATGTGGACAGGAGGGACACTACAAACGGGATTGCACGATGATGGATTGCACCTTCGGCCAGAGATGAGGAGGCGGCTCCGACAGAGGAGCAGCAAACACCGCACAGGTAACAAGAAAATTATGGGTCAATGGGAACCCCGTGGAGGCTATATTAGACTCGGGGTGTGGGCAGACCATTGTCAGGAGGGACGTAATATACCCGAGGCAAGCGAAGGGCCCCACCGTAGCCCTACAGTGCGTCCATGGGGACGTACACCACTACCTCACGACGCGGGTGCGGATCCGGGATGGAGAGCTAGAAGAGGAGTGCGTAGTGGCGGTGGGCCCCAAGTTGGCATACCCACTTCTGGTGGGGCGGGACTGGCCAGGGTTAAGAAGACTCTTAAGCCAGTGGGGTGAGGTAAACCCCACTGGGAAGGAAGGGGCTTCCGAACAGGGGATGCTGGTAGCCCAGGGGGAAGAGGAACGGGCAGAGCCGGGTCCCCCACAGATAGCCGAAGGAACCCCGGCATTCGCACGCCTAGAAGTGGAGGAGGGAGATTTCCTTACACAGCAGCGGGAAGACCCCACCCTGCAGGCCGCCTGGACCCAGATTCGGACAACGGAGGGACCCCAACAAGGAGGACCATCAAGCCAATCCGGAGGGCCCCGGTTCGAGGTAAAGGGGGACCGCCTGTACCGGGTGGCCCAGGGAGACCTTCCCGGGGAGGAGCGGTGGCAGCTCCTAGTCCCGCGGCCGTACCGCTGGAAGGTCCTGGAACTAGCCCACGAACATCCGTGGTCCGGGCATTTAGGGATAGAAAAGACTCAACAGAAGGTGTTACAGCGGTTTTACTGGCCAGGGGTGTACCAAGAGATTAAAAACTTCTGCACCTCTTGTCCACAGTGCCAGAAGACGTCCACCAGTCGGGCACCCCCGGCCCCGTTGGTCCCCCTTCCCGTGGTTGGGACCCCATTCGAACGGGTCGCACTGGACCTGGTAGGGCCCCTGGATAAATCCGGGAGGGGGCATAGCTACATCCTGGTTATTGTGGACTATGCCACGTGCTGGCCCGAGGCGATCCCCTTGAAGAAAGCCACGGCTCCGATAATAGCGGAGGCACTGGTGAAACTATTCTCATGGGTCGGGTTACCCAAAGAGTTATTGACAGATCAGGGGACGAACCTCACGTCCAAAGTAATGACGGATTTGTGCAAGGTGTTGCAGATCAGAAAGATTCGGACACCAGTGTACCACCCTCAGACGGACGGATTAGTGGAACGTTTTAATCGCACCCTGAAGGGGATGTTGCGGAAGTTTGCACAGGACGACCCTCGTGAGTGGGACAAGCTACTCCCGACCTTGATGTTTGCGGTGCGGGAAGTCCCCCAGGCATCCTTAGGATACTCCCCGTTTGAGTTACTATATGGACGGCGACCCCGAGGCATCCTAGACCTGGTAAGAGAAGGGTGGGAAGCCACCACCTCTACCGCTCTAGGGACGGCCCAGTACGTGAGTAAGCTGAAGAAAACCCTGCACGAGTTGGCGGGGTGGGCGCAAGGGAACCTGAGGAGAGCACAGGACAGGCAGAAGGAAAGTTATGATAGGAAGGCCCAGGTGCGGGAATTTGAGCCAGGTGACCAAGTCCTCCTGTTACTGCCCAGCGGGGACTCTAAACTGCTAGCCCACTGGCAAGGCCCCTTCCGGGTATTAAGGAAGGTGGGGCCCATAGACTACGAGGTACGGGTGAATAGGAGCAGGGGGGAAACGCAAATCTATCATGTGAACTTACTAAAGAAATGGAACCCCCGGGAGGCCCTCTTAGTCGACCCCCGGCCAACAGGCATCGAGTTCGGCCCATGGGGGGAGCCAGAGGTCAAGGTAGACGGGATAAAAGTTGGAGAGGAACTCTCCCGCCCACAGCGGGACCAGTTACACCACCTTCTGGAAGGGTTTAGGGAGGTGTTGACGAGTCGACCCGGGCAGACCACCCTGGTGCAACACGAGATTGAGACGGAATCCGGCAAAGTAGTGCGGGATAACATGCGCCCGCTTCCCCGGAAGCTGTGGGGCACTGTAAAGGAGGAACTCCAAGCTATGTTGGGGTGGGGAGTGATACAAGAGTCTCATAGTGAATGGCGGAGCCCTATTGTCCTGGTACCCAAACCCGATGGGTCGACAAGGTTCTGCATAGACTTTAGGAAGGTGAATGCCATCTCCCGTCTTGACGCATACCCCATGCCACGAATAGACGAATTGCTGGGCCACCTCGGAAGAGCCACCTATCTGTCAACCCTCGACCTGACAAAGGGCTACTGGCAAATCCCCTTGTCAGCAGAAGCACAAGCAAAGACGGCATTCACCACTCCCTTTGGGTTGTACCAGTTTAGGAATATGCCGTTCGGGCTGCACGGGGCCTCAGCTACATTTCAGAGACTTATGAACCGCATTTTGAGAGACCATCAGGACTATGCGGCCGCATACATTGACGATATAATATTCAGCGAATCCTGGGAAAAGCACCTAGAACATCTGTTGGCGATACTGGAAGCCCTAAGACAGGCAGGCCTAACGGCCAACCCAAAAAAATGCCAATTTGGGAAAACAGAAGTTTCATACTTGGGGTACACGGTGGGGAGAGGGAAACTTAGACCCTTGGTAGATAAAGTGCAGGCCGTCCAGGAATACCCCACCCCCACCACAAAAAGGAAGGTAAGACAATTCCTCGGCTTGGCAGGATACTATAGGCGGTTCATAGCTAATTTTTCATCGTTAGCAGCCCCCCTCACAGACCTCACCCGGAAAGGACAACCCGAAAAAGTAAAGTGGACACCGACCTGTGAGGCAGCTTTCCAGGAGCTGAAAAAGCGGTTGGTATGCGCGCCGGTGCTGGCGCAGCCAGACTTTGACAAACCTTTTATCTTACAGACCGATGCATCAGAGGCCAGACTAGGGGCCATCTTGACACAGGAAGAGGGGGGTGACGGGCACCCTATCTTATATCTGAGCCGCAAACTTTTTCCCCGGGAGAAGGGGTACGCGACAATAGAGAAGGAGGCCCTGGCCCTAAAATGGGCAATTGACTCATTACGATATTTTCTTTTAGGGGGGAAATTTACTGTGGTGACGGATCACGCGCCCCTCCAATGGATGCAGAATATGAGAGAGACAAAACCTCGGATATTGCGATGGTACCTCAGCCTACGACCCTACCAATTTCAGGTGACACATCGGGCAGGAACCGCGAATGGGAATGCGGACTGCCTGTCATGAATAACTGAGACACCGGGGGGTGAGATGGTAAGGAGGGTCCCAGACTTGAGGGGGAAGGTGTGTGGCGGGGTAGCCCCGCCACTCCTGGGGGCGGCCGCGGCGCGGGGACGTCCCGAGCCAGGAGGGACGCTGTCGGGGCCCGGATGCCCGGGCGTCAGGGAGGCCAGGCGCCTGCTCGGGACCGCGCCGAGGGTGACGTCATCGGCGCGCCTCGGGGGCGGGGCGCTGGCCGATGACGTAGGGAGCGACGTCATCTTTCCGTGTCCGGCGGGAGATATAAAAATGGAGGCTGAGTCCGCAGGAGGGGGGGAGCGGACGGAGGAAGGAGCAGCTCCAGAGGAGACGGAGCGTAGCTGGTACTGGCGGCCCTGGGTGCGGTTTAACCCAGGGGGCCGTGACTAAGGGGGGATGCTGGAGGGGGAGAAAGAAGCGGCCCAGGGCAGGGCCGCGGAACCCGTGAGCGGGGGAGTTTAGGGTTCGCAGACCCCCCCCCCCCCCGTTGTGAGTGAGGACAAGTGTCCTGACTCTAGGGCCCTGGGTCGGGGTCCGGAGCGAGGGCGGGCCCGGACCCCCTTCCCCCCCCCCCCCCCCCTTCTGCCAACTGGATAGGCTATTGTGTGGCCGGTGTTTTAAGTGGCACGAAGGGACGAGGTACGACTGTGGTACCGTTGGGGACAAGAGGGGCGCACGCGGAGGCGGGCGGCTGGGGCGGGCCCCCCCCCCTTTTGTCCACGGGGGCGTCCTACACTTGGCATAACTGCACTAGGCCCACTCCTCTAGGGCCTAACACCTCCGCCGGCTGGCCCCCTGGGTGTAGTCACAGCAGAAGAGCCATGTACGCAACTTCCCCACATCCTACCACTGCCTCACTGAGGGAAAGGCGCACCGCCACCCGCACCAGGCCAGCCAGAACTCCCGGAAGGACACTACAAAGCCCACGTCCTCCAACAAGCTGTTGTTGAAATGCCAGTAAGCCGGCCCCGGCCTCTCCGAGGAAAGAGAGGCCATCACGGCCACCAAGTGGTGGTCCGAGAACGGGGCTGGCTGAATGCTGGAGGAGTGGGCCAGAGAAAGATGACTGTGAAGGGGTGTACCAGCCCTGCACTGAAGCTAAGGGAATGGCCTTGGCTCAGCTGGCTGAGAAGACCCCACCCCCACAGCCCTGCTGGGCATGCGCCCACTGGAGACAGACTATAAAAGCCTCTGGAGCAGTTCAGTCAGGGTAGACTGCTGAAAGGGAAGGAGGCGCTGAGGGAGCTCCAGCGACAGGGGAAGAAGCAAAGCCAGACCACACAGCAGCAGCCGGACCAAGAGGAACTACCTAAAGAGCCCCAGAATGATACTACAGAGGATGCAGTTGCCAGGTGATGGTAGGAAGTAGCCCAGGGCAGGGAATTGTTCTCCGGGTGCTCAGCGTGTTGCAGTTGGATTACCTGCTGAGCAGGCAGTGGATTGCATCATTGCGAACAGGGCCCTGGCCTGGGACCCGTGTAGATACATCTCAATCTCTGTATTAATCATTTTCTCATTGAAATTTTTATTTTAACTTTGTATCAAGTCCTTTTAGCATTGTAATAAGTCTTTAGCTTTGTTGCATTAAGTCCTTTTATATAGAAACATTGTATACTTTCATATAGAACATAGAAACTTTATAAAGTCTTTTTACATAGAAACCTTATATCTTGTAGACTTTGTACCCCCTTTTGCTTAATTGATTGTCCTGTTGAGTGAATGAGGTGTGAATGGATAAGGTATGAAAGACAAGAACCTCTGGGCACTTGTAAAGGTTGGAGAGGGGTGGAAGCCAGATCCAAGAACAATGGGACCTGTGGAGTGGGCTCATTGAAAGAAGACTAATGCAGGACAATGTAGCACTTTAAAGACTAACAAGATGGTTTATTAGGTGATGAGCTTTCGTGGGCCAGACCCACTTCCTCAGATCAAATAGTGGAAGAAAGTAGTCACAACCATATATACCAAAGGATACAATTAAAAAAAAATGAACAAATATGAAAAGGACAAATCACATTGCAGAACAGGAGGGGGATGTGGGGGGGGGGGGGGGGGTGGGAAGGGGGAGGAAGGAAGGTAAGTGTCTGTGAATTGCTGATATTAAATATCATTAAATATTTAATATCAGCAATTCACAGACACTTACCTTCCTTCCTCCCCCTTCCCACCCCCCCGCATCCCCCTTCTGTTCTGCAATGTGATTTGTCCTTTTCATATGTGTTCATTTTTTTTAATTGTATCCTTTGGTATATATGGTTGTGACTACTTTCTTCCACTATTTGATCTGAGGAAGTGGGTCTGGCCCACGAAAGCTCATCATCTAATAAACCATCTTGTTAGTCTTTAAAGTGCTACATTGTCCTGCATTTTGCTTCAGCTACCCCAGACTAACACGGCTACATTTCTATCACTATTCTGAAAGAAGACTGGACCTATGGACATCAGCAGCAAGTGACTGCTTTTGGAAACTCCCTCTTTGAAGGTTAATGGGGCAGCATTGAGACACCACAGATGTCTAACTGCATAGGCATATGATGACTCTCACAGATGATGCATATGCGTGTGATGACTAACTGCTGGAGATCTGCATGAGAGGGAAGACACTACAAATCTAAGGCATCTTGCAGAGGGACCCCGGGTTTTCGTCTTGTCAACATGGGATCACTGATCTGGATCAGAAGAAGCCTGACTCCAACCCTCCCCCACATAACTCACCTGGCCAGTGCAGTTAGGGGGAGCAACTATTGGTAACAACAAGATGTGGTGTGCTTGTGTGTGATATATCATATGCATATGATAAGTGTTGATTGAGATATGTGCTACCAATAAATGTGGCATTTTGTCTTTTCCCCTGAAAAGATCCCGTGCAGTAGTTTTAAGTACAAACACCCGGTGGTGTGGGAGGGCCCGGGTCCCCCTACCCCCTCTGTAGCTATCCTGTGGGGGTGAAGTTTTCTGACAGACCTCTGGACTAGGCCTCTAGGCCATATTACCCCTAGTAAAGGGGCTTGTGTATGGACTTTGTACCCCAGAGGAGTGAGATTTCCCCGACATTAGCAGCCAGAGTCCCCAGAAGGTCTGAGGCTGGAGGTCAAAGCAGTGAGGCAGGAGAGAAACCTAGAAGGAAAACTTTATTATGCAGGCTGGCAGCTACCAGAGTGAGAGCAGCAGCCCTGAGAGACAGGTTCAGGGATCCTTTATACAGTATGCTCAGACAGTTTAGTTGTTGATTGTTTTCTTTAACATATCAAAGTCTCAGCAGAAGTACTCTGAGACGTTTCTGTTCACCCCAGGAGTGCTAGAAGTAAGTTTACAGAACAAAGCCACATGAGAACCTGAGTGAGGAGCCTACAAGGCAAACTGTGACAAAGATAAGAGTTTACATGGCAATTTGTGACAGACTAGGAGTCTCCATGAAGTTGAGATAGGAGGCATTGTAAGGGTCTTGATTAGAGTTAAGGTGATTTCTCTGTTACAGGGAGAGAGGCCTGGAAAACTTTTAACCCTTACAGCAGTTTTCTTTAGAGAGTTTTGATTTCCTGCACAGTCCCCCCCTTAGACACAATTGGAGTTATTTGATTTTTCTCCCACACTAGCCCACATTACCCCTAATACAGGAGACTTGCAAATGGCCTAGGCTGTTGGGCTGTATTACCCCTAGTAACAGGACTTTTGGGTAGACACCGGCCGCTAGGACGTGTTACCCCTAGCAAAGGAGATGTAATTCGAGGGGCCTCCAAGGATAGGTTGCACCTTGACAATGATGATGAGAAAGATAAATGCAGCCCAACCAGGAGTTAAACTACCGTTGACCCTCCACCCCGACAAAGGGGAATGCTGCGTCCTCATCCGGGTGGTGGTCACGCCAGACGTCCACCAGGGAGTGTTGGTCTATTATCGCCCTGAGGACGTCTGCTCGGTCCCCGTGCGGTCCAGGTCCTCAAGGGTGCAGTTAAAAACCCACCCAGGACCAGGCACTCGCGAGGATCCAGAGAGCCACAGAAGGCAGATGCCCTCTGGTAAAAGCGGAGCCTCTCCGGGCTGTACATCGGGGCATAGATGTTAACAAGATTTAATGTCAGCCCCTCCCTCTACCCGAACCCAGAGGTGCAGTAGGTGACCCTGAACAACCTCGGCAGTCCCCAGCACCTCGGGCTGCAGGTTCAGGGAGAAAGGTCACCGCCCTGGCCTGATGGGCCGACAGGTGGCTGAAATAGTTTCGGCGGACGGAGTGCTGTGGATTTCCTGCAGGAAGATGACAGAGTACCCCCCTCCCGAAGGAAGGGGAGCACCTGACACCTGCAGAGACCCAGCCTGCAGCCCTGGGTGTTCAGAGTGGCAAGGATGAACAGCAGCATCGAGAAGGCTGGGGAAGATCCTTGCTGGCAGGAGTGCTGGCAGCTCCCATTGGGCCCTGCAGCAAACTGTAGCTGTGATGGGGTGTGTCTACCCCACATTGAGGGGCAGGGAGTTGCCCTGGTCCTGCTGGCCGAAAAGGCCCCACCCCTACAGCCCAGCTGGGCATGCTCATGAGAGGCAGGGTATAAAAGTCTCAGAAGCTGCTCAGCTGGAAAGGACTGCAGGAGGGGAAGGGACTCAAGCCCGAGCTCCTGAGCAGCAGCCCCTGCCACAGTCTCAGCAGCAGCAACAGCTGCTGCCTCAGTGGCCGCAGACCCAGCCCCAGCCAGGGAAGCAGTCTGTGAGGGTCCAACCTGCCGAGCAACACCCTGAGAGCAGAGCAGCAAGCCAGGGATGGTAGGAAGTAGCCCAGGACGGAGGATTTTCCGGGAGCTCGGCGTGTTTCGGCAGGCATCCCTGCCAAGCAGGCAGCAGAACCTGCCGCTGCCAACAGGGCCCTAGGTTGGGACCCGGTGGAGCGGGAGGGCCCAGATCCCCTTACCTCCCCACCCCACAACAAGCCTGCTGCCTAGCAGTTTGGGAGGCTTACCTTTGGACTAGGCCTTCAGGGCTGTATATCCCCTGATAGAGGGAACTGTGCTTTGGACTAGGTCGCCAGGCTGTATATACTCTGATTAGAGGGAATGGTGCTTTGAACCAGGCCCGTAGGCCATATATACTCTGACATTTGCTAAGAACTGAACCTATGGGCCACATTTGCCCTGGAAGAAGGGGCAGTGACCCAAACCTTGGGGGACTTCCAGACTGTTGAGGGGGCATGCCCCTCAACAACATCATGGAGAACGTGGGCATTGCACCCGATCCAGCCCTTGACATAAAGAGCATTGAATAAGACAACCAGGGCCCTGAGGAAGGGCTTTAGCAAGGTAGCTCAAAGACAGGCACAGCTATGGATCCCAGGAAGCTCTTGGAGTGGCTGCTAGAGAATCAACGGCAGCAGGCGGCCCAAGCACAGGAACAACAGAGCCAATTACTACAACAACTGGCCACCCAACAACAGATGCAGGTGAAACAACAGCCGGAGCAACAACAACTGCACAGCAACAGGCTCAACAGGACCAGTGGCTCCAGCAACTGACAATGTGGGCGCCGGCAGCTCCTTACCTAGATACCAGAACAGCCGGGAAGGGAACCCTGAGAGAACCCCAATGCCTACCTGTGACGGGGCTAACCTGCCCCACACTGAGCAGGAGGAAGGGGAGCCCATTTATTGGGCAGAACACACCCCTCCCCCACAGCCCTACTGGGCATGCTTGAAGTGCAGCCTCGCTATAAAAGACTGCTGGGCTGCTCAGTTGAGGCAGAACGCTGGGGAGGCAGGAGCTCCAGCCCAAGCTGCAGGCCCGCCGCCGGACCTGCCGCCAGATCCAGAGCCGGAGGAGGCGCTGCTGCTTCTGCCACCAGCCCCGGGGCGAGCCCGCCCTCAACACCGACGCCCGTTGGCCACCCGCCCCGCTGCAGAACGCCCGGTGCTGCTGCCCCAGGGACAAGCCCGTCGGACGAAGACGCTGCCGGCAACCCAGCATCGCCAGGTGGGACCTCCGTCGGCTACCAGATTGGGGGTAGGAAGCAACCCAGGGCAAGGGGCCGGGAAACCCCCCCCCCCCCCCCCAGTGGGCTTAGCATGTTTTGGGGGAGGATCCCCCGCTGAGCCAGTGGTGGGAACCACCCACCACTATCAGGGCCCTGGGTTGGGGTCCGGTGGAGAGGGAGGGCCCAGACCCCCCTACCCCACCCCGCAGTGCTGGACGAGGCCGCTGGGCCTGCTGCGAGCGCTGGACGAGGCCGCTGGGCCTGCTGCGAGCGCTGGACGAGGCCCCCGGGCAGGGGGTTAACGCTTTGTTCCCCAGGGGAAAGGGAGCAGAGGCGGGTGGTACCCCGCCACAACTGGTGGAGAATGTGGGCACTAATCCCCCCCTTGAGTAGAAAGGGGCGCAGAGAGGGGTTCTTTTTTCTTGGGTGCTTTAAAAAAAAGGGGAGGATTTTTAGTCAGGCGGGTGCTCGAGGGGGCCTGGGGGAAGATGGGCCCCCGGAAAGGTAATAGGGAGGCTGTGGGGCAGCTCCTGAAGAGTTTGCCCAAGGAGGACCGGGAGTGGATCCTGCGACAGGGGCCCAAGACGTTGGGGCAGGCGGTAGGCCTATTGAAAGGGCACTGGGGTGGCGGGGGAGCCCTGAGGGTGACAGGCCGCCCAGGGAGCCGCCAGGGAGACCCCGGGAAAGGGAGGGGCACCCCCAGGGCCTGTAGCTATGGACAAGTACTAGTAGCTGGGGTGCAACCGCAGAAAGAAGGTGGAACAAAGATACTCATCCCAGTTAAGGTGCAAGGGGAGGAGGCCACGGCCTTGGTGGATACGGGTTGTGGACAGACGCTGATAGAAGAAGACCTAGTTGGCGACCCAGAGCAATGGGGGCCCCCGGTGAGAATGCAGTGTATTCACGGGGAGGTAAGGACGTACCCCACCGCCAAGGTGAAGCTAGCGATCGGGACGCACGAAGAGATGTGCAGCGTAGGGGTAGTCCCCCGACTGGCTTACCCCGTGGTGGTGGGGCGGGATTGGCCCCACTTTTGGACCCTACTACAGGGCTACAGGCGAGGGGACCCCGAGGGGGGAGGCCCAGAACAGCCACAGGCAGCGTTAACAGAACTGCCGATGGAAGAAGACCCCGGGGAAGGGACCTCAAGGGGGGGCCAGGAGGGGAGCCCCACAACCCTCTCGAACAGACGCCCCCCCCATAGATCCCCAAGAAACAGCTTTCGCCCTGGAGGAAGATTTCCTAGAGGAACAAAGGAATGACCCGACCCTCAGCCGGGCCTGGGAGCAGGCGGGAAGACCCGAGTCGACGGACCGGGCCACCTCGGGGGGGGCCCAAGGTCGAGGTTCGAGATACGGGGTGATTTGTTGTACCGCCTGACCCAAGACCCGCAGACCCAAACCGAGATCTGCCAGCTGCTGGTACCCCAGCGGCTTCGGACGACGGTGTTGCGATTGGCCCACGATGTGCCCTGGGCAGGCTACCTTGGCCGGGAAAAGACGTTGTGCAGACTAGCCCAGCGATTCTTCTGGCCAGGAATACATCATGCGGTGAGGGCCTATTGTGCATCATGCCCCGAATGCCAGCGGGCTAACCCCGGAGGAGTCCCCCGAGCCCTGTTGGTCCCTCTGCCCGTGGTAGGGACACCCTTTGAACGCATAGGGTTGGACTTGGTTGGGCCACTGGAGCGAAGCGCTAAGAACAAATACATTCTGGTCATTGTGGATTACGCCACCCGATACCCAGAGGCGATCCCCCTCCGGGTCACGACAGCTCGCGCCATCGCCGATGAACTTTTAAAGGTGTTCGCCCGGGTGGGTCTCCCGAAGACAATCCTAACAGACCAGGGAACTAACGTAACATCCAAGCTGATAACGGAGTTGTGCCGCCTACTGAACATTCATTCCCTGAGAACCTCTGTATACCACCCCAAGACAGACGGGCTGGTGGAACGGTTCAACAGGACGCTGAAGTCAATGCTGCGGAAATTCATCAACGACGACCCGCGACAGTGGGACAGGTGGCTGCCAGCTCTTCTCTTCGCTGTGAGGGAGGTCCCCCAAGCCTCCACGGGATTTTCCCCATTCAAATTATTGTATGGCCGATGACCGCGGGGAATTCTGGACTTACTGAGAGAGACTTGGGAGGGACAAGAGAGACGCGCCCAGGGGACCATCCACTACGTGTTACAGCTACGGGAGCGGCTAGAAGAATTGGGCCGGCTAGCCCAAGAGAACCTGCGGACGGCGCAGGAAACGCAAGCACGCCACTACAACCAGAAGGCGAAGACGCGGATCTTTCAACCCGGGGATCGGGTGTTACTCTTATTGCCCTCCTCGGAGTCCAAGCTATTAGCAAAGTGGCAAGGACCCTTCGAGGTCGTGCGGAAGGTCGGGCCAGTCGACTACGAGGTGAGGCTACCAGGGCGGCGGAAAGATTTACGGGTGTACCATGTAAACCTCCTGAAGGCCTGGAAGGAGAGGGAAGCAATGATGATCACCCCCTTCCCCCCAGAGGACGAGTTGGGACCACAAGTGGGAGCCTCGATGGAGAACCCCCCGGTAGATGTCGGGCAAGACCTAAAGGAGGGACAACAGCAACAGCTACAAGAACTCATAGTGCGATTCCCACATGTATTGTCCGCTAAACCAGGAAGGACCCCGTTAATTAGTCACCACATTGCCACAAAACCGGGGCAGAAAGTACGGGATAATCACCGCCCCCTGCCCAGGAAGATGTGGGACACCGTGCGCCAAGAACTAAAAGAAATGTTGGCCCTAGGGGTGGTGGAAGAATCCCGAAGTGAGTGGAGGAGCCCCATAGTGCTGGTCCCCAAGCCCAATGGCTCAGTGAGGTTTTGCATTGACTTCCGCAAGGTGAACGCCATCTCCCAGTTCGATGCCTACCCCATGCCCCGGGTAGATGTACTATTAGAACGCCTGGGGAGGGCCAGATATATTTCGACCCTGGACCTCACTAAAGGATATTGGCAAATCCCGTTGACACCGAGGACGAAAGCCAAAACAGCATTCCCAACCCCTTTTGGGCTCTACCAATTTATGATGATGCCTTTCGGACTACATGGAGCCGCTGCCACATTTCAGCGGCTGATGGATCAAGTCTTGGCACCCCACAATGCGTATGCAGCGGCGTACATCGATGATATTATTGTGTACAGCGAAAGATGGGAGGAACATCTAACCCACTTAGAGGAGGTATTGAGGGCCCTAGGGGAAGCCAGGTTAACAGCAAACCCGGCCAAGTGTCACCTAGGGAAAGAAGAGGTAACCTACTTGGGGTATACGGTGGGGAAGGGACAGGTGAAACCCGTAATAGACAAAATTCAGGCCCTTCGAGAATACCGTGCTCCCACCACGAAACGGCAGGTGAGGCAGTTCCTGGGGTTGGTGGGCTATTACCAGCGCTTTGTCCCTAACTTTTCCACCATAGCAGCCCCCCTGACGGACCTGACCAAAAACCAACACCCGCGGCGGGTAGAGTGGTCAGCAGCGTGCGAGAGGGCGTTTCAAACCTTGAGGGACCACCTTACCCGGGGACCGGTACTAGCCCAGCCGGATTTTGCCAAACCCTTCATCCTACAGACAGATGCTTCCGAGGTAGGCCTCGGGGCCGTACTATCCCAGGAGATAGAAGGAGTAGAACACCCGCTACTATACTTAAGCCGCAAGTTGTACCCGAGGGAAACCCGGTACTCCACCATAGAGAGGGAGGCACTGGCCGTGAAGTGGGCGGTGGACGCACTAAGGTATTATTTGCTGGGGAGTACTTTTTTGGTAGTGACGGATCACGCCCCTTTAAGGTGGCTGCAAACAATGAAAGACACCAATGTGCGTATCATGCGCTGGTACCTAGCCTTGCAGCCGTATTCGTTTCAAGTGGCACACAGACCAGGGAAGGTGCACGGCAATGCAGATTTTCTTTCGCGCATAGCTCCTAAGGAGGAGCCACCGGAAAGAAACCTTTTAAGGGGGGGAGGTGTGTGACGGGGCTAACCTGCCCCGCACTGAGCAGGAGGAAGGGGAGCCCATTTATTGGGCAGAACACGCCCCTCCCCCACAGCCCTACTGGGCATGCTCGAAGTGCAGCCTCGCTATAAAAGACTGCTGGGCTGCTCAGTTGAGGCAGAACGCTGGGGAGGCAGGAGCTCCGGCCCAAGCTGCAGGCCCGCCGCCGGACCTGCCGCCAGATCCAGAGCCGGAGGAGGCGCTGCTGCTTCTGCCACCAGCCCCGGGGCGAGCCCGCCCTCAACACCGACGCCCGTTGGCCACCCGCCCCGCTGCAGAACGCCCGGTGCCGCTGCCCCAGGGACAAGCCCGTCGGACGAAGACGCTGCCGGCAATCCAGCATCGCCAGGTGGGACCTCCGTCGGCTACCAGATTGGGGGTAGGAAGCAACCCAGGGCAAGGGGCCGGGAAACCCCCCCCCCCCCCAGTGGGCTTAGCATTGTAGCGGGTGGCTCTCGTCGCCACGTCGTCCTTTTGGTCACCGCCCTCCGGCAGTGACAACCGTAGCCTCTAAGCTGTCCCCTTCCGGGGGATAGTTCATTGTAGGCCGGCAGGCCTTTAGGAGGCGGGTCCTCCGCCCTGGTACAGTGGATGGCTAGTCCGTCCTATGGCTCCACCGTGCCTTACAGTAGTCCGAGTCCTGGCCCTTTAAAGGTCCGATCCGGATCGTGGCTGGGTGCAAAAACCCTCATACGGACGCCCAGACCCTCGAGCAGGGCAGGGCAGCAACTGGCGGCCAGGCCCCAACGCAAGGCGGGCCCCAAACAAACCCACAGGTCTGTAGGAGCTCCTAGTTCACGAGCGGGGCAGGCAGTGCAGCTGCAGCAGTGGCAAGGGGGTAGGAGACTGCCACCCGGTTAGTGGGTGGCAGGGGGCGCAGGCCCACCCACTCCACTGCGCCCCGGCCCAGGGGCCCTGGATGCAGCCGTACAGCTGCTACTGGCTCAGCAGGGGCTCCAGCCTGCAACTTGCTGGCCTAGGGCTGTTCTCAGCCCATGCTACCCCCTGGGCCGCTTCTTGTCTCCCCCTTCCCCCTTCCCCAATACCTGTAGCCCCAGCGGCCTGTCGGGGAGTTGAAGCCCGCGTCGTCTCCACAGGGGCCGGTGGCCCAATCCAGGGGTCAAGAGGTCGGAGCTCTGTAGCGTCCCGTGGGGCTTGTCCGGCCCAGCGTTCCCGTACCCTCCGGGGGTCCAGCTGGTCCAGCGGCTTGGTCCCGTCCTCTGGGTCCGCGAGTGGTTCAGCTGGCGGGCCAGGCCAGGTCCTAGTAGCCCGGGCAGGGAGTCTCTGGCCGGCCTTTGGGAAGGTGGCTGAGGACGGCTTAGCCCGGGTCTTAGCCTCCCCAGGCAGGAGCTCCAGCCGGGCCTCCGGCTCCTTCGGAGGCTGGGCTCTGACTGAGCTCCCAGGCAGCCTTCTTATAGTCCTAGTCCCGCCCCTTGACTTCCGGTCAGGTGAGGGGGCAGGGCTAGGCCGGGCCCAAAATGGCCGCCCGAGGGGTTCCTCCGCCTCCGGCTCAGTGGGGGCCATTCCACCCCACTACACTCGTGAGAAGAAGGAGAGGCAGCGGGGTGCAGGGGCTGCTCTCTTCCTTCTCCCCCCACCCCGCTGGTTCCTGGTTCCTGCTTCTGCACCAGCCGGAGCCCTCCCCACCCAGCTGCCTACCCGCCCGCCCGCTGAGACCTGCTCCCCGGACGTCACTGCACCCCACCACCACCACCACCACCGCTACCACCACCACCACCACCACCACTGCTACCACCACCTGCTGCTGTTGCTGCCTGGGGGGAGAGGGGGGGCCTGCCAGCTGCCCTCCCTCTCCCCTCCACCACTGCTCCAGAGAAGGAGGACCACCCCACCAGCACCTACCACCCGGAGCCCTTCCACTGCCGCCTGCCTGCTGCTGCTGCTGCACCCCGCTGAGGGGGAGAAGAGGAGGTCATCACCACTGAGAACTGTGGAGGGGGTTTGTTCACAAACTGAGCTTTTTCAATCTGCTCCGGGGTGGTGGTGAACTGAACTGTTGAAAGGGGGGCTGGGGGAGAGGCTCGGAGCCCTCCCCCCAGTCCAGCTGCCCCCCCCCACCCGCTGCCACCACCCCCAAGGCCCCCTCCACCACCCTTTGCCACCTGGACTGCCTCTTCTCCCCCTGGTGGGGTTTGCTGCCCTGCCTGCCACCTGGGACTCTGCTGCAGCGGTGGGCGAGGTTGAGCCCCACACAGTGCTCGTGGGTGTGCTCCCTCCCCCCTCTTCTGGACTTGGCCCCCCTCCCTCAGCTACATCTGGCTGGGGGGCCACCCTTACCCCCGGTCACCCACCCTACCCCAGCAGCTTGGTTTTTTCCCCCACTGCCTGCCCCTCCCTGTTAGCTTAGTTTGGTTCCTTCCCTCCCTTCCCAAATCCACTTACCCACCACACCTGCTCCCAAAGTCATCTGCCACGCCCCTGCCCCAGCCAGCCCAAGAGTGTGTGCCCCGCCCCACCCAGCTGTTGTTTGCCTCCATTTTATCCCTCCCCACCCCCCCCAGCCCTTGAGCACCACCTGATTTGCCTCGCCCCCTCCCTGCCCTGAGCGCTTGTGCCCCCCCTTTTTAGTTAGCCCCCTTGTTCACTGCACCTCCCTAACGGCCCCACAACCCCCCCCCCCCCCCCGTATCCCAGTGCAGCCGGAGGAGCCGGCCCCCGCCCTGTACCCGTTACCTTGCCCCCTGCCTGCCCTGCCGGCACCCTCCTCCTCCGCTCCAGCCTTGCGGGGAGGAGTGGTTGCTGGCCCCTCGGTTCCCCTGCTCTATCCGCCCCTTTTGGTTCTCTCCCTCCCAGCAACCAGTCGGCGGGAGGGAGTATTTGCCCCCCCTTTTTTCCCCTTCTCCCCTTCCCTCCCAATTATATGCCCCCCCCACCCTTCCCTTCCCTTGCGTGCCCCCGCCCCCGTATTAGCGCCCTCCTCCTCTGCTACAGCCTCAGCAGGGAGGTGAGGCTGCTAACTCCCCCCCCCCATATCTTCAGTTGCCCTCCCCAAAACCAACACCCTCCCTCTCCCCCACCCCCTCCATTTCAGACACCCTCCTCCCTCGCCTGCTGTCTGGTAGGGAGGAGCGGTAAACCCCTCCTCCCCTTCCTGCTATCTGTGCCTCCTTCCTACCCCCCCCCCTTCCATGATGGAGGCAGTCCCTACCGCGGCCCCCTCACTACCACCAGGCCCGACAACTGCTGCGGCTGACCTCCCGACCCCAGGCCCGAGCTCCGCCGCCGCCACGGCCACCGCTCCCTCAGACACGGGAGCAACCATCACCTCGGCCGGAAAAAAGGGCGGGGGGAAGAAAAAGGGCAAAAGCCCGGCCCCGAAGGCCAAATCCATCATGGCCAAAGCCGCCCCGCCCTCCGCAGCCCCTCCTTCCCCTGCTATCCCCTCCACCAGCTCTGGGGGTGACACAACTAAGGCCCCCAGAGCGTACGCCCAGGTGGCCGCTGCTACCCCCTCACCTGCCCCGTCATCAGCCCCGACTGCCGCCTCCAGCTCCATCCCTGGCGGCCGCGGCCCCTTTCCCACCATGACCAGGAGGCACGGCGTCCGCTGCCTCCTGGTTGCCGCCTCGCCCCACATGGAAACCTACGTGCGGGCGATGGCGAGGGTGGTGGGGGCCTCGGCCGTGGTGGCGGCCTCCAAGATGTACGGCAAGGCGGTCTTCTTCCTTGCCTCGGAGGCCGCCGCCCAGGAGGCGGTGGAGAGGGGCCTGGCGGTGGGAGGCGTGCACGTGCCCCTCGAACCTTTGGAGGACCTGGGCGTACGGGTGGTGCTCACCTCCGTCCCGCCCTTCCTCCCTAATGCCGCCCTGTTACCTTCCCTCTCCACCCTGGGGAAGCCCATCTCGACCATCAGCCCTCTCCCGCTGGGCTGTAAGGACCCCGCCCTCCGCCACGTTCTATCTTTCCGCCGGCAGGTACAACTGCAGCTGCCGCCGGCGGCGCGTGGCGGGGAGGCGCTCGAGGGGTCCTTCTTGGTGCCCTACCAGGGGGCCCATTATCGGATTCATTACTCCTCGGGGGAGACCCGGTGCTTCCTCTGCCGGGCGATGGGGCACGTCCGGAGGGACTGTCCCTTGGCCCGGTCGGAGGAGGCGTCCGGGCCCCCCGGGGCCCGTAAGGGCGCCGGCCCCACCACCGCCGGCCCCCCTGGTAGTCCGGGATCCGCGGCCGCCCCTCCTCCAACCGACGGCCCTGCTCGGGAGCCAGAGGCGTCCCCCCTGGCGCGCCCGAGCGGGCAGGCGGGCCCCACCTCTAATCGGTCAGTCACCGCGGGGCCCGAGGAGGAGAGGGTGGCGCGGTTGCCGCAGGGCGAGGGAGAGGGCCCTCCCCGGGTGGAGGTAT
Source organism: Pelodiscus sinensis (assembly GCF_049634645.1). Classification (NCBI taxonomy): domain Eukaryota; kingdom Metazoa; phylum Chordata; order Testudines; family Trionychidae; genus Pelodiscus; species Pelodiscus sinensis. Next base: position 773,192 of record NW_027465857.1, on the reverse strand, counting down.
CCCCTTCCTTCCCACCCTTGCCACAACGCCGTCCCCGAACCCCAAAAGTGCCCCCCGGCCTTGCCCTCGCTGACCGGCCCTCCACTTCCACCTCGGAGGGCTGGACGCTCGTCGGGGGCAAGCGCAAAGCCCGCCGGTTGCGGGCTCAATCTCCCCCCTCCGATGAGGAGGGCGGGAAGGCCCCCCTCCGAAAGATCCCGAGGGGGGCCGGCGCTGCCCAGAGCGCCCCCGACGAGCATCAGCGGGAGGCGCCGGCCGAGGAAGCCGCGGCGGCGAGGGGGGACGACGCCGCCCCCCCTGCGGAGCTTCTCCACGAGGAGGCCTCGGGTGGAGCCCCCCCGACCCCGGTTCCAACTGAGCCCCCCTCCGTCCCCGCTGAGGTAATTGTTGCCTCGGCGGCCGGAGGGGAAGGCTCCGGGGCCGAGGGGATGGAGCTTAGCTCCATCTTCGAGGAGATCGAGGCCCTGGGTCTGACCCCGCTCACCCAGGGGGAGGACGACCCTCCGCCAGCGGGCCTCGGTCTGGGCGGCGACTCTATGGCGCCGCCCCCTCCTCTCCCCGATCCCGTGTCCCAGGTGGCTGACCCCGTCCTCACGCTCGGGGCGCCCCTGATACTGCCCACTGGCCCGGCCGACTCGAGCGCCGGAACGGATGCCGCCGAGCCCTCTGGGGCGACGGCTGGCGCCGAGCGGCCGGGTCCCGGGGTTGGGGGTGCCCCCTCTCCAGCTACCGAGGCGGGGCAGTCATCCCCCTTTCCCGTTGGGGGCCCAGCAGAAAATGCCATCCAGGCCGACGCCGAGGCATTAACACTTGCCTCTCCACCTGAGCCCGGCGTCGGCGCGGGCCCCCTTCCTGTTCCCGACCCCCAACTTCCCATTCGGGAGGCGCCGCAGCCCGGTGGGATTGCCACAGGGGACCCTTTCCCAGACCCCGTCCAGGATCCCGATTCCCTCCCATGTCCCGATCCTCCCCCTACTCCCGCTCCCGCCCTTTATGAACCCATCTCCAGCCCCGAGTCCTCCCCTGTTCCCGATCCCTTCCCTACCCCCACCTCTGCCCCATTCTCTGTCCCCGACCCACTGTCCGGCCCTGAACCTACCCCTCCCCCCGGCTCTGCCGTGGAGGTAACCCCTCCCTTGCCGTCCCCCCCTTCTTTTCCCATCCTGGTCCCCGTCATGTTGCCCGATCCGTCCCTACCGCCCCCCCAAACATCCGCCAGTGCCACCCCCGCGAGGGCCGTCTCGTTCCCGCTAGCTGCGGGCGGCCCTTCGGGGGTCGTTTTTGTATCCCCGGTCCCCAACCCGTTGGGGGCTGCCTTGTTCCCTCCGCCGCCTCCTTCCCTGCCGGGGTCGGGGGCGGGCAGCGCGGCGCCAGCAGCAACGGCGCCGCGTCGGGGATCGGATCCCTGTTTGTCCGTCTCCGTGGCCCGTGAGCTTCATCCGGGGGCCCGGACGGAGGAGAATCCTGGTTCCCCCTCGGTGCTGAAGGGCGAGCTGCGCCAATTCCTCGCGGATAACCGCGGGGCGAAGGGAAAGGTGCAGCTCGCCCTCCAGCGCTGGGGGGACTTCCACTCCATCCTCCAGGCCACTAGAGCCTTGTTGCAGGAGGGGAGAGGGACCAGTAGGCAGGACGACGCGGCCCACCGTCAGACCCGCAGGTTTCGGGACGCTCTCCTGACCTTCGGGTCGGGGAGCGGTCTGCTGCGGGGCCTGCGTGAGGCCGCCGACTCGCCTGTCCGCGAGGATCTACCCCAGCCCTCATTATGAATTCTACCATCTTTGCAACATTGAATGCCCGGGGCTGTAGGGCGGGTCTCCGCAGGAACCGGGTGCTCTCCTTCCTTCGGGAGGGGGGGTACTCGGTGGTTTTCCTGCAGGAGACCCACACGACTCCAGCCGTCGAGGCTGGCTGGCGGCTGGAGTGGGGGGACGGGGTGTATTTTAGCCACCTCGGCGCCCGCTCGGCCGGGGTGGCCACCCTGTTCTCCCCTGCCCTACGGCCCGAGGTGCTGGGGACCGCCGAGGTTGTCCCGGGCCGCCTGCTGCACGTCCGGGCCCGCGTGGAGGGGCGGACGTTGAACCTGGTCAACGTCTATGCCCCGAACGCGGGCCCGGACCAGGTCACCTTCTATCGGCAGGCGGCCACCTTCCTCGGCACTCTGGATCCTCGCGAGGGCCTGGTCCTGGGCGGGGACTTCAACACCACCCTCGATGACCGGGACCGTGTAGGACTCGCGAACTGCCAGGCCGCGGCGGACGTCCTCAGGGAGATCGTGGAACATCACTCCCTGGTGGACGTCTGGCGAGACCACCACCCGGACGACAGTACCACCTTCACTTACGTCCGGGTGGGGAAAACACGGTCGAGCCACTCCCGGTTGGATCGCATTTACCTCTCACGATTCCATCTGGCACGAGCCCACTCCTCCAGCATCCGGCCGGCCCCGTTCACGGACCACCATTTGGTGTCCGTGAAGGCCTCTCTGACTTCGGAGAGGCTGGGGCCGGCCTATTGGCATTTTAACAATAGTTTGCTGGAGGACGTGGGCTTCGTGGCGTCCTTCCGGGAGTTCTGGCAGGCCTGGCGGGGGCAGCGGCCCGCCTTTCCCTCGGCGCGGCGATGGTGGGATGTGGGGAAGGTGCGCGCCCGGCTCTTCTGCCGTGACTACTCCCGGGGCGCCAGCCGGCGGAGGGATGCGGCAATAGAGCAGCTAGAGCGGGAGGTCTTGAAGCTTGAGAGGCGCCTGGCGTCCGCCCCCGAGGATCCACTCCTCCGCGAGGCGTGCCGGGAGAAGCGGGAGGAGCTCCGAGCCCTGGAAGATCACAGGGCCCGGGGCGCTTTTGTTCGATCCCGCATCCACCTCCTTCGGGAGATGGATCGCGGCTCCCGCTTCTTCTATGCCCTGGAGAAAAGGAGGGGGGCAAAAAAGCACGTCACCTGCCTCTTGGCGGAGGACGGCACCCCCCTCACGGATCCGGTGGAGATGCGTGGAAGGGCCAGGGCCTTCTACGCCAGTTTGTTCTCCCCGGATCCGACCGAAGCCGACGCCTGCAGGGCGCTCTGGACCGAGCTCCCGACGGTCAGCGCGGGCGACCGAGACCGGCTGGAGCTGCCTCTCACTCTGGCCGAGTTCTCGGAAGCCCTCCGTCTCATGCCCAACAACAAAACCCCGGGCATGGACGGGCTGACCGTGGAGTTCTACCGCGTGTTCTGGGACGTCCTCGGCCCGGACCTCGTCACCGTCTGGGCCGAGTCCCTGGAGAGCGGGGTCCTCCCTCTGTCGTGCAGGCGAGCGGTGCTCGCCTTACTGCCGAAGAAGGGGGACCTCCGCGACCTACGGAATTGGCGTCCCGTCTCGCTCCTCAGCACGGACTACAAGATCGTAGCGAAAACCATCTCGCTGCGACTGCGGTCCGTGCTGGCGGACGTGATCCATCCCGACCAGACCTACACCGTCCCGGGCCGTAGTATATTTGATAACTTGTATTTGGTCCGGGATCTCTTAGAGCTCGGGTGTAGGGACGGCTTGTCGTTCGCCCTCCTGTCCCTGGACCAGGAGAAGGCGTTCGACAGGATGGACCACGGGTATCTCCTGGGCACCCTGCAGGCCTTCGGCTTCGGGCCCCGGTTTGTGGGTTTTCTCCGGGTGCTGTACGCCCTCGCGGAGTGTTTGGTCAGGCTCAACTGGACCCTGACCGAGCCGGTCAGCTTCGGGCGGGGGGTACGTCAGGGGTGTCCGCTGTCGGGCCAGCTGTACGCTCTGGCGATCGAGCCCTTCCTCTGTCTCCTCCGTAGGAGGTTGACGGGGTTGGTGCTTCGGGAGCCGGAGCTGCGGCTGGTCCTGTCGGCGTACGCCGATGACGTGCTCCTCGTGGTCCAGGACCCGGGCGACCTGGCGCGGGTGGAGGCTTGCCAAGCCGTCTACTCGGCAGCCTCCTCCGCCCGGGTCAACTGGGTCAAGAGCTCTGGCCTGGTGGTCGGGGACGGGTGGCGGGCCGGCTCCCTCCCACCCGCGCTTCAGGCCATCAGGTGGAGCGCGGGTCCGCTGCTCTATCTGGGCGTTTATTTATCCGCCACGCATCCTTCTCCGCCGGAAAACTGGCAAGGTTTGGAGGCCAGGGTGGGTGAGCGGCTGCGGAGATGGACGGGACTGCTCCGGTGTCTCTCCCTTCGCGGGAGAGCGCTGGTACTCAATCAGCTGGTCCTGTCCATGCTCTGGCACCGGCTCAACACCCTGCGCCCGGCCCCGGAGGTCCTGTCCAAGCTCCAGAGGGCGGCTTTGGGGTTCTTTTGGCCAGGACTGCACTGGGTCTCTGCAGGGGTCCTGTCCCTCCCCCTGGAGGAGGGGGGTCAGGGCCTGGTCTGCATACGCAGCCAGGTCCGGACCTTCCGCCTCCAGGCCCTGCAGAGACTCCTCTTCAGTGCAGGTAGTCCGGCATGGAGCACCTTGGCGCGCGCTTTCCTCCGCCGCCTCCGAGGGCTCCGATACGACCGGCAGCTCTTTTTTATCCACCCGAGGGGTCTTCCGCGAGACCTCTCAGAGCTGCCGGAATTCTACCAGGACCTCCTCCAGACCTGGAAGCTGTTCTCGGCGACCAGGTCTGTTGTGGCCTCCGAGGGGGCAGACCTCCTCGCGGAGCCCCTGCTCCACAATCCAGCCTTGTGCGTGCAGGTGGCGGAGTCTCCCTCGGTGCGCCGGAGGCTGATCCTGGCAGAAACCACCACGGTCGGAGACCTCCTGGACTACGACAGGGGGGACTGGGTGGATCCCCGAGCGCTCGCTCGGCGCATGGGGCTCTCCACCCCCCGAACCCCTCTGCGCCTACTCCAGGAGGTGAAGGCGGCTTTGCCGCGGCCCGCTCTCGACTTCCTGCAGCGGTCCTTGCGAGAGGGTACACCCCGCCCCTCCCCTCCTGCAAAGCCTCCGTCCCTGATTATTGGGCCCCTGTTCCACGGGCCCCCCCGGTCTCCCCACCCCTGGACCCCCAGCCGGCTGCAAAATCTGCAGCCGGTCTGTTTCCAAGCCGCGCCAAGGCAACATCTGTACACGCTCGTGCTCCACACCCTGCATTTCCCCACCCTCGTGTCCCGCCCTGATACCAAATGGCGGGACTATCTAAGACCCGTAGAGGGTGGGGAACCCCGGTGGGCCAGCGTCTATTCCGATCTAATTCCGCGGCCCATCGGGGACATCAGTTGGCGGCTCCTTCACGGGGCCGTGAGCACGGGCGTGTACTTGGCGCGGTTTACCCCCATCCCAGACACCTGCCCCTTCTGCGGCGTGAGGGAGAACCTGGCGCACGCCTACCTCGAATGCGCCAGGTTGCAGCCCCTATTCCGGCTCCTCCAGAACCTCTTATTGAGGTTCTGGCTGCACTTTTCCCCCCACCTATTCATTTACGCACACCCTATCCGTGGCCCCACAAAGTCGCGAGACCTCCTCGTCAACCTCCTCCTGGCCCTAGCTAAGAGCACCATCTACAATACCAGGAGGAGGATGCTAGACGAGGGGGTTCTCTGCGACTGTGGGGCCTATTTCCGCTCCTCCCTTGTGTCACGAATCCGGGCAGAGTTCCTCTGGGCGGCGTCCACTGGCTCCATCGACAGCTTTGAGGAGCAGTGGGCGCTGTCCGGGGTTCTCTGCTCGGTGTCCCCATCCGGCTCCCTTATTTTGAACCTCTAACCCGCACTCCTTGATCCTTTATTCATTATTTGTCCCAAGGAATTAGTTGGACATGGGTCCAGTGTCCCTCCCATAAGGCTGGGGAGGGGCTTTTAGAAGGTGGGCGGGCTTCGCCCGCCCACCATCCCATGTTTTCAAATAGACCCCACTACACTTGTGAGAAGAAGGAGAGGCAGCGGGGTGCAGGGGCTGCTCTCTTCCTTCTCCCCCCACCCCGCTGGTTCCTGGTTCCTGCTCCTGCACCAGCCGGAGCCCTCCCCACCCAGCTGCCTACCCGCCCGCCCGTCTGCTGAGGCCTGCTCCCCGGACGTCACTGCACCCCACCACCATCACCACCGCTACCACCACCACCACCACCACCTGCTGCTGTTGCTGCCTGGGGGGAGAGGGGGGGCCTGCCAGCTGCCCTCCCTCTCCCCTCCACCATCGCTCCAGAGGAGGAGGACCACCCCACCAGCACCTACCACCCGGAGGCCTTCCACTGCCGCCTGCCTGCTGCTGCTGCTGCACCCCGCTGAGGGGGAGAAGAGGAGATCATCACCACTGAGAACTGTGGAGGGGGTTTGTTCACAAACTGAGCTTTTTCAATCTGCTCCGGGGTGGTGGTGAATTGAACTGTTAAAAGGGGGGCTGGGGGAGAGGCTCGGAGCCCTCCCCCCAGTCCAGTTGCCCCCCCACCCCACCCGCTGCCACCACCCCCAACGCCCCCTCCACCACCCCTTACCATCTGGACTGTCTCTTCTCCCCCTGGTGGGGTTTGCTGCCCCGCCTGCCACCTGGGACTCTGCTGCAGCGGTGGGCGAGGTTGAGCCCCACACAGTGCTCGTGGGTGTGCTCCCTCCCCCCTCTTCTGGACTTGGCCCCCCTCCCTCAGCTACATCTGGCTGGGGGGCCACCCTTACCCCCGGTCACCCACCCTACCCCAGCAGCTTGGTTTTTTCCCCCACTGCCTGCCCCTCCCTGTTAGCTTAGTTTGGTTCCTTCCCTCCCTTCCCAAATCCACTTACCCACCACACCTGCTCCCAAAGTCATCTGCCACGCCCCTGCCCCAGCCAGCCCAAGAGTGTGTGCCCCGCCCCACCCAGCTGTTTGCCTCCATTTTATCCCTCCCCACCCCCCAGCCCCCCCCCCCAGCCCTTGAGCACCACCCGATTTGCCTCGCCCCCTCCCTGCCCTGAGCGCTTGTGCCCCCCCTTTTTAGTTAGCCCCCTTGTTCACTGCACCTCCCCAACGGCCCCATAGCCCCCCCCCCCCGTATCCCAGTGCAGCCGGAGGAGCCGGCCCCCGCCCTGTACCCGTTACCTTGCCCCCTGTCTGTCCTGCCGGCACCCTCCTCCTCCGCTCCAGCCTTGCGGGGAGGAGTGGTTGCTGGCCCCTCGGTTCCCCTGCTCTATCCGCCCCCTTTTGGTCCTCTCCCTCCCAGCAACCAGTCGGCGGGAGGGAGTAGTTGCCCCCCCTTTTTCCCTTTCTCCCCTTCCCTCCCAATTATACGCCCCCCCACCCTCCCCTTCCCTTGTGTGCCCCCGACCCTGTATTAGCGCCCTCCTCCTCTGCTACAGCCTCAGCAGGGAGGTGAGGCTGCTAACTCCTCTCCCCCCCCCCATATCTTCAGTTGCCCTCCCCAAAACCAGCACCCTCCCTCTCTCCCACCCCCTCCATTTCAGACACCCTCCTCCCTCGCCTGCTGTCTGGTGGGGAGGAGCGGTGAACCCTTCCTCCCCTTCCTGCTATCTGTGCCTCCTTCCTACCCCCCCCTTCCATGATGGAGGCAGTCCCTACCGCGGCCCCCTCACTATCACCAGGCCCGACAACTGCTGCGGCTGACCTCCCGACCCTAGGCCCGAGCTCCGCCGCCGCCACGGCCGCCGCTCCCTCAGACACGGGAGCAACCATCACCTCGGCCGGAAAAAAGGGTGGGGGGAAGAAAAAGGGCAAAAGCCCGGCCCCGAAGGCCAAATCCATCACAGCCAAAGCCGCCCCGCCCTCCGCAGCCCCTCCTCCCCCTGCTATTCCCTCCACCAGCTCTGGGGGCGACACAACCAAGGCCCCCAGAGCGTACGCCCAGGTGGCCGCTGCTACCCCCTCACCTGCCCCGTCATCGGCCCCGACTGCCGCCTCCAGCTCCATCCCTGGTGGCCGGGGCCCTTTTCCCACCATGACCAGGAGGCACGGCGTCCGCTGCCTCCTGGTCGCCGCCTCGCCCCACATGGAAACCTACGTGCGGGCGTTGGCGAGGGTGGTGGGGGCCTCGGCCGTGGTGGCGGCCTCCAAAATGTATGGCAAGGCGGTGTTCTTCCTTGCCTCGGAGGCCGCCGCCCAGGAGGCGGTGGAGAGGGGCCTGGCGGTGGGGGGCGTGCACGTGCCCCTCGAACCGTTGGAGGACCTGGGCGTACGGGTGGTGCTCACCTCCGTCCCGCCCTTCCTCCCTAATGCCGCCCTGTTACCTTCCCTCTCCACCCTGGGGAAGCCCATCTCGACCATCAGCCCTCTCCCGCTGGGCTGTAAGGACCCCGCCCTCCGCCACGTTCTATCTTTCCGCCGGCAGGTACAACTGCAGCTGCCGCCGGCGGCGCGTGGCGGGGAGGCGCTCGAGGGGTCCTTCTTGGTGCCCTACCAGGGGGCCCATTATCGGATTCATTACTCCTCGGGGGAGACCCGGTGCTTCCTCTGCCGGGCGATGGGGCACGTCCGGAGGGACTGTCCCTTGGCCCGGTCGGAGGAGGCGTCCGGGCCCCCCGGGGCCCGTAAGGGCGCCGGCCCCACCACCGCCGGCCCCCCTGGTAGTCCGGGATCCGCGGCCGCCCCTCCTCCAACCGACGGCCCTGCTCGGGAGCCAGAGGCGTCCCCCCCGGCGCGCCCGAGCGGGCAGGCGGGCCCCACCTCTAATCGGTCAGTCACCGCGGGGCCCGAGGAGGAGAGGGTGGCGCGGTTGCCGCAGGGCGAGGGAGAGGGCCCTCCCCGGGTGGAGGTATCCCCTTCCTTCCCACCCTTGCCACAACGCCGTCCCCGAACCCCAAAAGTGCCCCCCGGCCTTGCCCTCGCTGACCGGCCCTCCACTTCCACCTTGGAGGGCTGGACGCTCGTCGGGGGCAAGCGCAAAGCCCGCCGGTTGCGGGCTCAATCTCCCCCCTCCGATGAGGAGGGCGGGAAGGCCCCCCTCCGAAAGATCCCGAGGGGGGCCGGCGCTGCCCAGAGCGCCCCCGACGAGCATCAGCGGGAGGCGCCGGCCGAGGAAGCCGCGGCGGCGAGGGGGGACGACGCCGCCCCCCCTGCGGAGCTTCTCCACGAGGAGGCCTCGGGTGGAGCCCCCCCGACCCCGGTTCCAACTGAGCCCCCCTCCGTTCCCGCTGAGGTAATTGTTGCCTCGGCGGCCGGAGGGGAAGGCTCCGGGGCCGAGGGGATGGAGCTTAGCTCCATCTTCGAGGAGATCGAGGCCCTGGGTCTGACCCCGCTCACCCAGGGGGAGGACGACCCTCCGCCAGCGGGCCTCGGTCTGGGCGGCGACTCTATGGCGCCGCCCCCTCCTCTCCCCGATCCCGTGTCCCAGGTGGCTGACCCCGTCCTCACACTTGGGGCGCCCCTGATACTGCCCACTGGCCCGGCCGACTCGAGCGCCGGAACGGATGCCGCCGAGCCCTCCGGGGCGACGGCTGGCGCCGAGCGGCCGGGTCCCGGGGTTGGGGGTGCCCCCTCTCCAGCTACCGAGGCGGGGCAGTCATCCCCCTTTCCCGTTGGGGGCCCAGCAGAAAATGCCATCCAGGCCGACGCCGTGGCATTAATACCTGCCTCTCCACCTGAGCCCGGCGTCGGCGCGGGCCCCCTTCCTGTTCCCGACCCCCCACTTTCCATTCGGGAGGCGCCGCAGCCCGGTGGGATTGCCACACGGGACCCTTTCCCAGACCCCGTCCAGGATCCCGATTCCCTCCCACGTCCCGATCCTCCCCCTACTCCCGCTTCCGCCCTTTACGAACCCATCTCCAGCCCTGAGTCCTCCCCTGTTCCCGATCCCTTTCCTACCCCGACCTCGGCCCCATTCTCTGTCCCCGACCCACTGTCCGGCCCTGAACCTACCCCTCCCCCCGGCTCTGCCGTGGAGGTAACCCCTCCCTTGCCGTCCCCCCCTTCTTTTCCCATCCTGGTCCCCGTCATGTTGCCCGATCCGTCCCTACCGCCCCCCCAAACATCCGCCAGTGCCACCCCCGCGAGGGCCGTCTCGTTCCCGCTAGCTGCGGGCGGCCCTTCGGGGGTCGTTTTTGTATCCCCGGTCCCCAACCCGTTGGGGGCTGCCTTGTTCCCTCCGCCGCCTCCTTCCCTGCCGGGGTCGGGGGCGGGCAGCGCGGCGCCAGTAGCAACGGCGCCGCGTCGGGGATCGGATCCCTGTTTGCCCGTCTCCGTGGCCCGTGAGCTTCATCCGGGGGCCCGGACGGAGGAGAATCCTGGTTCCCCCTCGGTGCTGAGGGGCGAGCTGCGCCAATTCCTCGCGGATAACCGCGGGGCGAAGGGAAAGGTGCAGCTCGCCCTCCAGCGCTGGGGGGACTTCCACTCCATCCTCCAGGCCACTAGAGCCTTGTTGCAGGAGGGGAGAGGGACCAGTAGGCAGGACGACGCGGCCCACCGTGAGACCCGCAGGTTTCGGGACGCTCTCCTGACCTTCGGGTCGGGGAGCGGTCTGCTGCGGGGCCTGCGTGAGGCCGCCGACTCGCCTGTCCGCGAGGATCTACCCCAGCCCTCACTATGAATTCTACCATCTTTGCAACATTGAATGCCCGGGGCTGTAGGGCGGGTCTCCGCAGGAGCCGGGTGCTCTCCTTCCTTCGGGAGGGGGGGTACTCGGTGGTTTTCCTGCAGGAGACCCACACGACTCCAGCCGTCGAGGCTGGCTGGCGGCTGGAGTGGGGGGACGGGGTGTATTTTAGCCACCTCGGCGCCCACTCGGCCGGGGTGGCCACCCTGTTCTCCCCTGCCCTACGGCCCGAGGTGCTGGGGACCGCCGAGGTTGTCCCGGGCCGCCTGCTGCACGTCCGGGCCCGCGTGGAGGGGCGGACGTTTAACCTGGTCAACGTCTACGCCCCGAACGCGGGCCCGGACCAGGTCACCTTCTATCGGCAGGCGGCCACCTTCCTCGGCACTCTGGATCCTCGCGAGGGCCTGGTCCTGGGCGGGGACTTCAACACCACCCTCGATGACCGGGACCGTGTAGGACTCGCGAACTGCCAGGCCGCGGCGGACGTCCTCAGGGAGATCGTGGAACACCACTCCCTGGTGGACGTCTGGCGAGACCACCACCCGGACGACAGTACCACCTTCACTTACGTCCGGGTGGGGAAAACACGGTCGAGCCACTCCCGGTTGGATCGCATTTACCTCTCACGATTCCATCTGGCACGAGCCCACTCCTCCAGCATCCGGCCGGCCCCGTTCACGGACCACCATTTGGTGTCCGTGAAGGCCTCTCTGACTTCGGAGAGGCTGGGGCCGGCCTATTGGCATTTTAACAATAGCTTGCTGGAGGACGTGGGCTTCGTGGCGTCCTTCCGGGAGTTCTGGCAGGCCTGGCGGGGGCAGCGGCCCGCCTTTCCCTCGGCGCGGCGATGGTGGGATGTGGGGAAGGTGCGCGCCCGGCTCTTCTGCCGTGACTACTCCCGGGGCGCCAGCCGGCGGAGGGATGCGGCGATAGAGCAGCTGGAGCGGGAGGTCTTGAAGCTTGAGAGGCGCCTGGCGTCCGCCCCCAAGGATCCACTCCTCCGCGAGGCGTGCCGGGAGAAGCGGGAGGAGCTCCGAGCCCTGGAAGATCACAGGGCCCGGGGCGCTTTCGTTCGATCCCGCATCCACCTCCTTCGGGAGATGGATCGCGGCTCCCGCTTCTTCTATGCCCTGGAGAAAAGGAGGGGGGCAAAAAAGCACGTCACCTGCCTCTTGGCGGAGGACGGCACCCCCCTCACGGATCCGGTGGAGATGCGCGGAAGGGCCAGGGCCTTCTACGCCAGTTTGTTCTCCCCGGATCCGACCGAAGCCGACGCCTGCAGGGCGCTCTGGACCGAGCTCCCGACGGTCAGCGCGGGCGACCGAGACCGGCTGGAGCTGCCTCTCACTCTGGCCGAGTTCTCGGAAGCCCTCCGTCTCATGCCCAACAACAAAACCCCGGGCATGGACGGGCTGACCGTGGAGTTCTACCGCGTGTTCTGGGACGTCCTCGGCCCGGACCTCGTCACCGTCTGGGCCGAGTCCCTGGAGAGCGGGGTCCTCCCTCTGTCGTGCAGGCGAGCGGTGCTCGCCTTACTGCCGAAGAAGGGGGACCTCCGCGACCTACGGAATTGGCGTCCCGTCTCGCTCCTCAGCACGGACTACAAGATCGTAGCGAAAACCATCTCGCTGCGACTGCGGTCCGTGCTGGCGGACGTGATCCATCCCGACCAGACCTACACCGTCCCGGGCCGTAGTATATTTGATAACTTGTATTTGGTCCGGGATCTCTTAGAGCTCGGGTGTAGGGACGGCTTGTCGTTCGCCCTCCTGTCCCTGGACCAGGAGAAGGCGTTCGACAGGATGGACCACGGGTATCTCCTGGGCACCCTGCAGGCCTTCGGCTTCGGGCCCCGGTTAGTGGGTTTTCTCCGGGTGCTGTACGCCCTCGCGGAGTGTTTGGTCAGGCTCAACTGGACCCTGACCGAGCCGGTCAGCTTCGGGCGGGGGGTACGTCAGGGGTGTCCGCTGTCGGGCCAGCTGTACGCTCTGGCGATCGAGCCCTTCCTCTGTCTCCTCCGTAGGAGGTTGACGGGGTTGGTGCTTCGGGAGCCGGAGCTGCGGCTGGTCCTGTCGGCGTACGCCGATGACGTGCTCCTCGTGGTCCAGGACCCGGGCGACCTGGCGCGGGTGGAGGCTTGCCAAGCCGTCTACTCGGCAGCCTCCTCCGCCCGGGTCAACTGGGTCAAGAGCTCTGGCCTGGTGGTCGGGGACGGGTGGCGGGCCGGCTCCCTCCCACCCGCGCTTCAGGCCATCAGGTGGAGCGCGGGTCCGCTGCTCTATCTGGGCGTTTATTTATCCGCCACGCATCCCTCTCCGCCGGAAAACTGGCAAGGTTTGGAGGCCAGGGTGGGTGAGCGGCTGCGGAGATGGACGGGACTGCTCCGGTGTCTCTCCCTTCGCGGGAGAGCGCTGGTACTCAATCAGCTGGTCCTGTCCATGCTCTGGCACCGGCTCAACACCCTGCGCCCGGCCCCGGAGGTCCTGGCCAAGCTCCAGAGGGCAGCTTTGGGGTTCTTTTGGCCAGGACTGCACTGGGTCTCTGCAGGGGTCCTGTCCCTCCCCCTGGAGGAGGGGGGTCAGGGCCTGGTCTGCATACGCAGCCGGGTCCGGACCTTCCGCCTCCAGGCCCTGCAGAGACTCCTCTTCAGTGCAGGTAGTCCGGCATGGGGCACCTTGGCGCGCGCTTTCCTCCGCCGCCTCCGAGGGCTCCGATACGACCGGCAGCTCTTTTTTATCCATCCGAGGGGTCTTCCGCGAGACCTCTCAGAGCTGCCGGAATTCTACCAGGACCTCCTCCAGACCTGGAAGCTGTTCTCGGCGACCAGGTCCGTTGTGGCCTCCGAGGGGGCAGACCTCCTCGCGGAGCCCCTGCTCCACAATCCAGCCTTGTGCGTGCAGGTGGCGGAGTCTCTCTCGGTGCGCCGGAGGCTGATCCTGGCAGAAACCACCACGGTCGGAGACCTCCTGGACTACGACAGGGGGGACTGGGTGGATCCCCGAGCGCTCGCTCGGCGCATGGGGCTCTCCACCCCCCGAACCCCTCTGCGCCTACTCCAGGAGGTGAAGGCGGCTTTGCCGCGGCCCGCTCTCGACTTCCTGCAGCGGTCCTTGCGAGAGGGTACACCCCGCCCCTCCCCTCCTGCAAAGCCTCCGTCCCTGATTATTGGGCCCCTGTTCCACGGGCCCCCCCGGCCTCCCCACCCCCGGACCCCCAGCCGGCTGCAAAATCTGCAGCCGGTCTGTTGCCAAGCCGCGCCAAGGCAACATCTGTACACGCTCGTGCTCCACACCCTGCATTTCCCCACCCTCGTGTCCCGCCCTGATACCAAATGGCGGGACTATCTAAGACCCGTAGAGGGTGGGGAACCCCGGTGGGCCAGCGTCTATTCCGATCTAATTCCGCGGCCCATCGGGGACATCAGTTGGCGGCTCCTTCACGGAGCCGTGAGCACGGGCGTGTACTTGGCGCGGTTTACCCCCATCCCAGACACCTGCCCCTTCTGCGGCGTGAGGGAGAACCTGGCGCACGCCTACCTCGAATGCGCCAGGTTGCAGCCCCTATTCCGGCTCCTCCAGAACCTCTTATTGAGGTTCTGGCTGCACTTTTCCCCCCACCTATTCATTTACGCACACCCTATCCGTGGCCCCACAAAGTCGCGAGACCTCCTCGTCAACCTCCTCCTGGCCCTAGCTAAGAGCACCATCTACAATACCAGGAGGAGGATGCTAGACGAGGGGGTTCTCTGCGACTGTGGGGCCTATTTCCGCTCCTCCCTTGTGTCACGAATCCGAGCAGAGTTCCTCTGGGCGGCGTCCACTGGCTCCATCGACAGCTTTGAGGAGCAGTGGGCGCTGTCCGGGGTTCTCTGCTCGGTGTCCCCATCCGGCTCCCTTATTTTGAACCTCTAACCCGCACTCCTTGATCCTTTATTCATTATTTGTCCCAAGGAATTAGTTGGACATGGGTCCAGTGTCCCTCCCATAAGGCTGGGGAGGGGCTTTTAGAAGGTGGGCGGGCTTCGCCCGCCCACCATCCCATGTTTTCAAATAGACCCCACTCCACTTGTGAGAAGGAGGAGAGGCAGCGGGGTGCAGGGGCTGCTCTCTTCCTTCTCCCCCCACCCCGCTGGTTCCTGGTTCCTGCTTCTGCACCAGCCGGAGCCCTCCCCACCCAGCTGCCTACCCGCCCGCCCGTCTGTTGAGGCCTGCTCCCCGGACGTCACTGCACCCCACCACCACCATCACCACCGCTACCACCACCACCACCACCTGCTGCTGTTGCTGCCTGTGGGGAGAGGGGGGGCCTGCCAGCTGCCCTCCCTCTCCCCTCCACCACTGCTCCAGAGGAGGAGGAGGACCACCCCACCAGCACCTACCACCCGGAGGCCTTCCACTGCCGCCTGCCTGCTGCTGCTGCTGCACCCCGCTGAGGGGGAGAAAAGGAAGCCACTGAGAACTGTGGAGGGGGTTTGTTCACAAACTGAGCTTTTTCAATCTGCTCCGGGGTGGTGGTGAATTGAACTGTTAAAAGGGGGGCTGGGGGAGAGGCTCAGAGCCCTCCCCCCAGTCCAGTTGCCCCCCCACCCCACCCGCTGCCACCACCCCCAACGCCCCCTCCACCACCCCTTACCATCTGGACTGTCTCTTCTCCCCCTGGTGGGGTTTGCTGCCCCGCCTGCCACCTGGGACTCTGCTGCAGCGGTGGGCGAGGTTGAGCCCCACACAGTGCTCGTGGGTGTGCTCCCTCCCCCCTCTTCTGGACTTGGCCCCCCTCCCTCAGCTACATCTGGCTGGGGGGCCACCCTTACCCCCGGTCACCCACCCTACCCCAGCAGCTTGGTTTTTCCCCCACTGCCTGCCCCTCCCTGTTAGCTTAGTTTGGTTCCTTCCCTCCCTTCCCAAATCCACTTACCCACCACACCTGCTCCCAAAGTCATCTGCCACGCCCCTGCCCCAGCCAGCCCAAGAGTGTGTGCCCCGCCCCACCCAGCTGTTGTTTGCCTCCATTTTATCCCTCCCCACCCCCCCCAGCCCTTGAGCACCACCTGATTTGCCTCGCCCCCTCCCTGCCCTGAGCGCTTGTGCCCCCCCTTTTAGTTAGCCCCCTTGTTCACTGCACCTCCCCAACGGCCCCACAACCCCCCCCCCCCGTATCCCAGTGCAGCCGGAGGAGCCGGCCCCCGCCCTGTACCCGTTACCTTGCCCCCTGCCTGCCCTGCCGGCACCCTCCTCCTCCGCTCCAGCCTTGCGGGGAGGAGTGGTTGCTGGCCCCTCGGTTCCCCTGCTCTATCCGCCCCTTTTGGTTCTCTCCCTCCCAGCAACCAGTCGGCGGGAGGGAGTAGTTGCCCCCCCTTTTTCCCCTTCTCCCCTTCCCTCCCAATTATACGCCCCCCCCACCCTTCCCTTCCCTTGCGTGCCCCCGCCCCCGTATTAGCGCCCTCCTCCTCTGCTACAGCCTCAGCAGGGAGGTGAGGCTGCTAACTCCCCCCCCCATATCTTCAGTTGCCCTCCCCAAAACCAACACCCTCCCTCTCCCCCACCCCCTCCATTTCAGACACCCTCCTCCCTCGCCTGCTGTCTGGTAGGGAGGAGCGGTAAACCCCTCCTCCCCTTCCTGCTATCTGTGCCTCCTTCCTACCCCCCCCCTTCCATGATGGAGGCAGTCCCTACCGCGGCCCCCTCACTACCACCAGGCCCGACAACCGCTGCGGCTGACCTCCCGACCCCAGGCCCGAGCTCCGCCGCCGCCACGGCCACCGCTCCCTCAGACACGGGAGCAACCATCACCTCGGCCGGAAAAAAGGGCGGGGGGAAGAAAAAGGGCAAAAGCCCGGCCCCGAAGGCCAAATCCATCATGGCCAAAGCCGCCCCGCCCTCCGCAGCCCCTCCTTCCCCTGCTATCCCCTCCACCAGCTCTGGGGGTGACACAACTAAGGCCCCCAGAGCGTACGCCCAGGTGGCCGCTGCTACCCCCTCACCTGCCCTGTCATCAGCCCCGACTGCCGCCTCCAGCTCCATCCCTGGCGGCCGCGGCCCCTTTCCCACCATGACCAGGAGGCACGGCGTCCGCTGCCTCCTGGTTGCCGCCTCGCCCCACATGGAAACCTACGTGCGGGCGATGGCGAGGGTGGTGGGGGGCCTCGGCCGTGGTGGCGGCCTCCAAGATGTACGGCAAGGCGGTCTTCTTCCTTGCCTCGGAGGCCGCCGCCCAGGAGGCGGTGGAGAGGGGCCTGGCGGTGGGAGGCGTGCACGTGCCCCTCGAACCTTTGGAGGACCTGGGCGTACGGGTGGTGCTCACCTCCGTCCCGCCCTTCCTCCCTAATGCCGCCCTGTTACCTTCCCTCTCCACCCTGGGAAGCCCATCTCGACCATCAGCCCTCTCCCGCTGGGCTGTAAGGACCCCGCCCTCCGCCACGTTCTATCTTTCCGCCGGCAGGTACAACTGCAGCTGCCGCCGGCGGCGCGTGGCGGGGAGGCGCTCGAGGGGTCCTTCTTGGTGCCCTACCAGGGGGCCCATTATCGGATTCATTACTCCTCGGGGGAGACCCGGTGCTTCCTCTGCCGGGCGATGGGGCACGTCCGGAGGGACTGTCCCTTGGCCCGGTCGGAGGAGGCGTCCGGGCCCCCCGGGGCCCGTAAGGGCGCCGGCCCCACCACCGCCGGCCCCCCTGGTAGTCCGGGATCCGCGGCCGCCCCTCCTCCAACCGACGGCCCTGCTCGGGAGCCAGAGGCGTCCCCCCTGGCGCGCCCGAGCGGGCAGGCGGGCCCCACCTCTAATCGGTCAGTCACCGCGGGGCCCGAGGAGGAGAGGGTGGCGCGGTTGCCGCAGGGCGAGGGAGAGGGCCCTCCCCGGGTGGAGGTATCCCCTTCCTTCCCACCCTTGCCACAACGCCGTCCCCGAACCCCAAAAGTGCCCCCCGGCCTTGCCCTCGCTGACCGGCCCTCCACTTCCACCTTGGAGGGCTGGACGCTCGTCGGGGGCAAGCGCAAAGCCCGCCGGTTGCGGGCTCAATCTCCCCCCTCCGATGAGGAGGGCGGGAAGGCCCCCCTCCGAAAGATCCCGAGGGGGGCCGGCGCTGCCCAGAGCGCCCCCGACGAGCATCAGCGGGAGGCGCCGGCCGAGGAAGCCGCGGCGGCGAGGGGGGACGACGCCGCCCCCCCTGCGGAGCTTCTCCACGAGGAGGCCTCGGGTGGAGCCCCCCCGACCCCGGTTCCAACTGAGCCCCCCTCCGTTCCCGCTGAGGTAATTGTTGCCTCGGCGGCCGGAGGGGAAGGCTCCGGGGCCGAGGGGATGGAGCTTAGCTCTATCTTCGAGGAGATCGAGGCCCTGGGTCTGACCCCGCTCACCCAGGGGGAGGACGACCCTCCGCCAGCGGGCCTCGGTCTGGGCGGCGACTCTATGGCACCGCCCCCTCCTCTCCCCGATCCCGTGTCCCAGGTGGCTGACCCCGTCCTCACACTTGGGGCGCCCCTGATACTGCCCACTGGCCCGGCCGACTCGAGCGCCGGAACGGATGCCGCCAAGCCCTCCGGGGCGACGGCTGGCGCCGAGCGGCCGGGTCCCGGGGTTGGGGGTGCCCCCTCTCCAGCTACCGAGGCGGGGCAGCCATCCCCCTTTCCCGTTGGGGGCCCAGCAGAAAATGCCATCCAGGCCGACGCCGAGGCATTAACACTTGCCTCTCCACCTGAGCCCGGCGTCGGCGCGGGCCCCCTTCCTGTTCCCGACCCCCAACTTCCCATTCGGGAGGCGCCGCAGCCCGGTGGGATTGCCACAGGGGACCCTTTCCCAGACCCCGTCCAGGATCCCGATTCCCTCCCACGTCCCGATCCTCCCCCTACTCCCGCTTCCGCCCTTTACGAACCCATCTCCAGCCCCGAGTCCTCCCCTGTTCCCGATCCCTTTCCTACCCCGACCTCGGCCCCATTCTCTGTCCCCGACCCACTGTCCGGCCCTGAACCTACCCCTCCCCCCGGCTCTGCCGTGGAGGTAACCCCTCCCTTGCCGTCCCCCCCTTCTTTTCCCATCCTGGTCCCCGTCATGTTGCCCGATCCGTCCCTACCGCCCCCCCAAACATCCGCCAGTGCCACCCCCGCGAGGGCCGTCTCGTTCCCGCTAGCTGCGGGCGGCCCTTCGGGGGTCGTTTTTGTATCCCCGGTCCCCAACCCGTTGGGGGCTGCCTTGTTCCCTCCGCCGCCTCCTTCCCTGCCGGGGTCGGGGGCGGGCAGCGCGGCGGGGATCGGATCCCTGTTTGCCCGTCTCCGTGGCCCGTGAGCTTCATCCGGGGGCCCGGACGGAGGAGAATCCTGGTTCCCTCTCGGTGCTGAGGGGCGAGCTGCGCCAATTCCTCGCGGATAACCGCGGGGCGAAGGGAAAGGTGCAGCTCGCCCTCCAGCGCTGGGGGGACTTCCACTCCATCCTCCAGGCCACTAGAGCCTTGTTGCAGGAGGGGAGAGGGACCAGTAGGCAGGACGACGCGGCCTACCGTCAGACCCGCAGGTTTCGGGACGCTCTCCTGACCTTCGGGTCGGGGAGCGGTCTGCTGCGGGGCCTGCGTGAGGCCGCCGACTCGCCTGTCCGCGAGGATCTACCCCAGCCCTCACTATGAATTCTACCATCTTTGCAACATTGAATGCCCGGGGCTGTAGGGCGGGTCTCCGCAGGAGCCGGGTGCTCTCCTTCCTTCGGGAGGGGGGGTACTCGGTGGTTTTCCTGCAGGAGACCCACACGACTCCAGCCGTCGAGGCTGGCTGGCGGCTGGAGTGGGGGGACGGGGTGTATTTTAGCCACCTCGGCGCCCACTCGGCCGGGGTGGCCACCCTGTTCTCCCCTGCCCTACGGCCCGAGGTGCTGGGGACCGCCGAGGTTGTCCCGGGCCGCCTGCTGCACGTCCGGGCCCGCGTGGAGGGGCGGACGTTGAACCTGGTCAACGTCTATGCCCCGAACGCGGGCCCGGACCAGGTCACCTTTTATCGGCAGGCGGCCACCTTCCTCGGCACTCTGGATCCTCGCGAGGGCCTGGTCCTGGGCGGGGACTTCAATACCACCCTCGATGACCGGGACCGTGTGGGACTCGCGAACTGCCAGGCCGCGGCGGACGTCCTCAGGGAGATCGTGGAACATCACTCCCTGGTGGACGTCTGGCGGGACCACCACCCGGACGACAGTACCACCTTCACTTACGTCCGGGTGGGGAAAACACGGTCGAGCCACTCCCGGTTGGATCGCATTTACCTCTCACGATTCCATCTGGCACGAGCCCACTCCTCCAGCATCCGGCCGGCCCCGTTCACGGACCACCATTTGGTGTCCGTGAAGGCCTCTCTGACTTCGGAGAGGCTGGGGCCGGCCTATTGGCATTTTAACAATAGCTTGCTGGAGGACGTGGGCTTCGTGGCGTCCTTCCGGGAGTTCTGGCAGGCCTGGCGGGGGCAGCGGCCCGCCTTTCCCTCGGCGCGGCGATGGTGGGATGTGGGGAAGGTGCGCGCCCGGCTCTTCTGCCGTGACTACTCCCGGGGCGCCAGCCGGCGGAGGGATGCGGCGATAGAGCAGCTGGAGCGGGAGGTCTTGAAGCTTGAGAGGCGCCTGGCGTCCGCCCCCGAGGATCCACTCCTCCGCGAGGCGTGCCGGGAGAAGCGGGAGGAGCTCCGAGCCCTGGAAGATCACAGGGCCCGGGGCGCTTTCGTTCGATCCCGCATCCACCTCCTTCGGGAGATGGATCGCGGCTCCCGCTTCTTCTATGCCCTGGAGAAAAGGAGGGGGGCAAAAAAGCACGTCACCTGCCTCTTGGCGGAGGACGGCACCCCCCTCACGGATCCGGTGGAGATGCGCGGAAGGGCCAGGGCCTTCTACGCCAGTTTGTTCTCCCCGGATCCGACCGAAGCCGACGCCTGCAGGGCGCTCTGGACCGAGCTCCCGATGGTCAGCGCGGGCGACCGAGACCGGCTGGAGCTGCCTCTCACTCTGGCAGAGTTCTCGGAAGCCCTCCGTCTCATGCCCAACAACAAAACCCCGGGCATGGACGGGCTGACCGTGGAGTTCTACCGCGTGTTCTGGGACGTCCTCGGCCCGGACCTCGTCACCGTCTGGGCCGAGTCCCTGGAGAGCGGGGTCCTCCCTCTGTCGTGCAGGCGAGCGGTGCTCGCCTTACTGCCGAAGAAGGGGGACCTCCGCGACCTACGGAATTGGCGTCCCGTCTCGCTCCTCAGCACGGACTACAAGATCGTAGCGAAAACCATCTCGCTGCGACTGCGGTCCGTGCTGGCGGACGTGATCCATCCCGACCAGACCTACACCGTCCCGGGCCGTAGTATATTTGATAACTTGTATTTGGTCCGGGATCTCTTAGAGCTCGGGTGTAGGGACGGCTTGTCGTTCGCCCTCCTGTCCCTGGACCAGGAGAAGGCGTTCGACAGGATGGACCACGGGTATCTCCTGGGCACCCTGCAGGCCTTCGGCTTCGGGCCCCGGTTTGTGGGTTTTCTCCGGGTGCTGTACGCCCTCGCGGAGTGTTTGGTCAGGCTCAACTGGACCCTGACCGAGCCGGTCAGCTTCGGGCGGGGGGTACGTCAGGGGTGTCCGCTGTCGGGCCAGCTGTACGCTCTGGCGATCGAGCCCTTCCTCTGTCTCCTCCGTAGGAGGTTGACGGGGTTGGTGCTTCGGGAGCCGGAGCTGCGGCTGGTCCTGTCGGCGTACGCCGATGACGTGCTCCTCGTGGTCCAGGACCCGGGCGACCTGGCGCGGGTGGAGGCTTGCCAAGCCGTCTACTCGGCAGCCTCCTCCGCCCGGGTCAACTGGGTCAAGAGCTCTGGCCTGGTGGTCGGGGACGGGTGGCGGGCCGGCTCCCTCCCACCCGCGCTTCAGGCCATCAGGTGGAGCGCGGGTCCGCTGCTCTATCTGGGCGTTTATTTATCCGCCACGCATCCCTCTCCGCCGGAAAACTGGCAAGGTTTGGAGGCCAGGGTGGGTGAGCGGCTGCGGAGATGGACGGGACTGCTCCGGTGTCTCTCCCTTCGCGGGAGAGCGCTGGTACTCAATCAGCTGGTCCTGTCCATGCTCTGGCACCGGCTCAACACCCTGCGCCCGGCCCCGGAGGTCCTGGCCAAGCTCCAGAGGGCAGCTTTGGGGTTCTTTTGGCCAGGACTGCACTGGGTCTCTGCAGGGGTCCTGTCCCTCCCCCTGGAGGAGGGGGGTCAGGGCCTGGTCTGCATACGCAGCCGGGTCCAGACCTTCCGCCTCCAGGCCCTGCAGAGACTCCTCTTCAGTGCAGGTAGTCCGGCATGGGGCACCTTGGCGCGCGCTTTCCTCCGCCGCCTCCGAGGGCTCCGATACGACCGGCAGCTCTTTTTTATCCACCCGAGGGGTCTTCCGCGAGACCTCTCAGAGCTGCCGGAATTCTACCAGGACCTCCTCCAGACCTGGAAGCTGTTCTCGGCGACCAGGTCCGTTGTGGCCTCCGAGGGGGCAGACCTCCTCGCGGAGCCCCTGCTCCACAATCCAGCCTTGTGCGTGCAGGTGGCGGAGTCTCCCTCGGTGCGCCGGAGGCTGATCCTGGCAGAAACCACCACGGTCGGAGACCTCCTGGACTACGACAGGGGGGACTGGGTGGATCCCCGAGCGCTCGCTCGGCGCATGGGGCTCTCCACCCCCCGAACCCCTCTGCGCCTACTCCAGGAGGTGAAGGCGGCTTTGCCGCGGCCCGCTCTCGACTTCCTGCAGCGGTCCTTGCGAGAGGGTACACCCCGCCCCTCCCCTCCTGCAAAGCCTCCGTCCCTGATTATTGGGCCCCTGTTCCACGGGCCCCCCCGGCCTCCCCACCCCCGGACCCCCAGCCGGCTGCAAAATCTGCAGCCGGTCTGTTTCCAAGCCGCGCCAAGGCAACATCTGTACACGCTCGTGCTCCACACCCTGCATTTCCCCACCCTCGTGTCCCGCCCTGATACCAAATGGCGGGACTATCTAAGACCCGTAGAGGGTGGGGAACCCCGGTGGGCCAGCGTCTATTCCGATCTAATTCCGCGGCCCATCGGGGACATCAGTTGGCGGCTCCTTCACGGAGCCGTGAGCACGGGCGTGTACTTGGCGCGGTTTACCCCCATCCCAGACACCTGCCCCTTCTGCGGCGTGAGGGAGAACCTGGCGCACGCCTACCTCGAATGCGCCAGGTTGCAGCCCCTATTCCGGCTCCTCCAGAACCTCTTATTGAGGTTCTGGCTGCACTTTTCCCCCCACCTATTCATTTACGCACACCCTATCCGTGGCCCCACAAAGTCGCGAGACCTCCTCGTCAACCTCCTCCTGGCCCTAGCTAAGAGCACCATCTACAATACCAGGAGGAGGATGCTAGACGAGGGGGTTCTCTGCGACTGTGGGGCCTATTTCCGCTCCTCCCTTGTGTCACGAATCCGAGCGGAGTTCCTCTGGGCGGCGTCCACTGGCTCCATCGACAGCTTTGAGGAGCAGTGGGCGCTGTCCGGGGTTCTCTGCTCGGTGTCCCCATCCGGCTCCCTTATTTTGAACCTCTAACCCGCACTCCTTGATCCTTTATTCATTATTTGTCCCAAGGAATTAGTTGGACATGGGTCCAGTGTCCCTCCCATAAGGCTGGGGAGGGGCTTTTAGAAGGTGGGCGGGCTTCGCCCGCCCACCATCCCATGTTTTCAAATAGACCCCACTACACTCCTCCCCCCTTAAGTCCAGCTCCCGATCTCCGGGACTGGGCTTCTGCTCTTCCTCCCTGCGGGACAGGGCATCGGCATTTGCATTGTCCCTCCCCGCTCGGTGTTTCACTGTGAATACATACGGTTGGAGGGACAGGTACCATCTCATGATGCGACTGTTGGTGTCCCGCATCTGATGGAGCCATTGCAGGGGGGCATGATCTGTGAAAAGAATAAAAGAGTCTCCAAGGAGGTAATATCGCAGCGCCTCGATGGCCCACTTTATTGCTAGGGCCTCCTTCTCGATTGCGGCGTAGCGACGCTCTCGGGGGAATAGTTTTCGGCTGATATACAGCACTGGGTGTTCTTCTCCCTCAATTTCCTGGGACAGTACTGCCCCCAGTCCGCAGTCTGACGCGTCCGTCTGGACAATGAAGGGCCGGGAGAAATCGGGGCTGAACAGAACCGGCACGCTGCACAGAGCGGCTTTTAGGTCCTGAAAAGCAGTCTCACATTCCGGCGACCACCTGATCCTTTGAGGACTGTCTTTCTTGAGGAGCGCCGTGAGAGGCGCGGCTCGAGTAGCAAAGTGTGGCACAAACCGGCGATAGTAACCTGCCAATCCTAAAAACTGTCTTACTTTCTTCTTGGAGGTGGGTGTCGGGTAGTTTTGGACCGCCTCCACCTTCCCTACTAGGGGCCGGACTAGACCCCGCCCCAGCTGGTACCCGAGGTAGGTGGTTTCCTGCCAGCCAATTTTACATTTCGTGGGATTGGCGGTCAGGCCAGCATCCCGCAAGGTCCGCATTACGGCCGCTACCTGCTCGATGTGTTCCTCCCACTCTTGGCCGTAAATTACCACATCATCTAGGTACGCGGCCGCATATGCCGTGTGCGGGGATAGCAAGCGGTCCATCATTCGCTGAAATGTTGCAGGGGCCCCATGGAGTCCGAACGGCATCCTTTTAAAGTGGAACAATCCCGAAGGAGTTGAAAAGGCAGTTTTTTCTCTCGATTCGGGGTCCAGGGGGATCTGCCAATAACCCTTTGTAAGATCCAGGGTGGTTATAAAGTCGGCTCTCCCCAGGTGTTCTAACAGTTCATCTGTTCGCGGCATGGGGTAGGCATCAAATTTTGAAATTGCATTTACTCGTCTGAAATCGATGCAGAAGCGGACACTGCCATCTGGCTTTGGCACCAAGACGATTGGGCTACGCCACTCGCTCTGGGAGCGCTCTATCACTCCCAGTTGCAGCATCGACTGGACTTCCTCCTCG
The DNA here is from genome assembly GCF_049634645.1 of Pelodiscus sinensis. Taxonomy (NCBI): domain Eukaryota; kingdom Metazoa; phylum Chordata; order Testudines; family Trionychidae; genus Pelodiscus; species Pelodiscus sinensis. The sequence continues at coordinate 748,829 of NW_027465857.1, read as the reverse complement.
ACTATCTTCCGCATCCGGCGGGGGAGAGGCAGAGTACCTTCTCGTACCACTTGGCCTGGAGGGGTCCAAATGGTATGTGTTATTACCCCAGTACAGCCAGGTTGGGTTGTGAAGGTCTTTCGAAATGCCTCTATGAGACGACGTGCTTGTTTCACCTGGGTTGCAGAGAGGGTATTTCCCAGCTGTGGTTCTCTTTCTTCCCCCAGCTCAGGTATTTCCGGCCCTAAAGGGGCTCCGCTGGGTAGGGGGTAATCATCAGGGCCTCCCGTTCTCGCCAGTGCTTCAGGAAATTTACATGAAATATTTGGGTTTTCTTCTTCCGATCTGGTTGATAGATCTCGTAGTTCACCGGCCCGACCTGACGAATGACCTCATAGGGCCCTTTCCAGCGGGCCAGGAGTTTGGATTCCTCTGAGGGGAGCAGAAGTACCACCAGGTCCCCTGGTTTAAAACTTCTTTCCTGGGCTTGTCGATTATAGGTCCGTTCTTGGGCGGTCTGGGCTAGTTGTAGATTTTCCCGAGCCAGGGCTCCGGCCTGTCTCAATCGCTCCTGGAGCTGGAAAACATATTGCAGGAGGCCTTGTGACGTTGAAGGGGTCGACTCCCACGTTTCCCTCACGAGATCCAGGATCCCCCGAGGACGATATCCATATAGGAGTTCGAAAGGGGAAAACTGAGTGGACGCTTGTGGCACCTCCCGGACCGCAAGCAGCAGTGGAGGCAGTAACAGGTCCCACTGTTGCAGTTCTGCTGGGGAAAACCGTCTTAACATCCCCTTTAAGGTCCGGTTGAACCGCTCCACTAAGCGTCGGTTTGGGGATGGTATACTGACGTTTGTAGTTTATGTATCCCTAGTATTGTACACACCTGTCGGAACAGTTGTGATGTGAAATTAGTCCCTTGGTCCGTAAGGAGTTCTCGGGAAGCCCCACCCGAGCGAAGATTTTTACCAGCTCCGAAGCAATGGTTCGGGCGTAGGTGTTTCTCAGCGGTATGGCTTCCAGAAACCGGGTTGGCATAGTCCATTACAACCAGGATATAGCGGAACCCCACCTTACTTTTGGGCAGCGGGCCGACTAGGTCCATGGCCACCCTTTCAAAAGGGGTCCCCACCACCGGGAGGGGGACTAACGGGGCTTTCGGCACTCCTGAGTCGGAGGCTAACTGGCAATTTGGACACGACTGGCAGTAGTCCCGAACTTCGTGGTATACTCCAGGCCAAAAGAACCGGGACAGTACTCTCGCCAGCGTTTTTTCTGTCCCCATATGGCCAGCCGCAGGAATGTCATGGGCCAGTCGCAACACCGCCCGGCGATGACAGCCAGGGACGAGGATCTGGGTCTTGACCTCCTGGGTCCGGGGGTCTTGCATGACCCGATAGAGGCGGTCGCCTTTTACTTCAAAGTGGGGCCACTGGGCTGCCTTCCGGGGGTCTACTACGGTACCATCAACGACGGCCACCTGTTCATAGGCCGCCCTTAGTGTGGGGTCTTCCCTCTGGTCCCGCGGAAAGTCGGCCAGGGTAAGGGTCTGGGCATTGGCTGCTCACCCTCAGATGCCTCTTTGGACCGATCTTCTGGTGGTCTCTCTCCCAGAAGCTCGGTCTCCACTTTCTCCCGGTCAGCCGGAGGCCTGGGGGTTACCTCATGCACTAGGTCTGCGAATCCGGGCCAATCTCTTCCCAGGATGATAGGGTAGGGGAGCGTCGTGGCGAGCCCTACAACCATCTCGGCAGACCGCCCTCAGATTGTGAGTCGGACTTTTGCTCGGGGATAGGCCTTCACATCGCCATGTATACACCGCAGGTACAGCTCCCCTTCTGGCTTCAGGTCTTCAGGAAGGAGATCCCGCCGGACGAGGGTCTGCATACAGCCGGAGTCCAGAAAGACGGCTATTCCTTCGGAGTCCTTCGGTGCCTGGATCAGCAACTCCCCTGGTCGACCGGCAGAGTGTAGGGGTTGGCGGGTGTCGGCGCCCCCGACCTCAGCCCCATAGAACCCCTGGGTCCACGTCCGTCCCTCTGCCCCATACAGGTTTCCGGCAGGGTTTCCGGCCCTTCCCCTGGGGTTGATGTCCCCCCGGCCGGGTAGGCAGGCTCTTGGGCTGGTCCCGGCCCTGGCTCAGCAGGTTGGGGCCCGCAACTGAACAGCTGCTGAAGGTCCTGCTGCTGGAGTGCTTGGAGATGCTGGAGTTGAAGGCCCAGCTGCTGTATCAACTGCTGAGCCATCTGCCAGTGTTGAGCGGCCAACTGCTGCAGCTGTTGGTGCTGGCGCTCCGCCACTGCTCTCCCCACTCGGTCCAGTTCCATCCTGTTTTGGGAAATGGGGGAAAACTCCCCGGTCCGCTAGGTAAACAGTCCCCACGGCCGGGGGGGTAAGGGGGGGGGGAGGAATTTAAGGATTTTTTTTTTTTTTTTTGACAAACTGAGGCACCCGTTCCGTCCCTTACGTCAGGGTCGGGATCACAGTGCCCACGTTCTCCACCATCTGTAGCGGGTGGCTCTCGTCGCCACGTCTCCCTTTTGGTCACTGCCCTCCGGCAGTGACAACCATAGCCTCTAAGCTGTCCCCTTCCGGGGGATAGTTCATTGTAGGCCGGCAGGCCTTTAGGAGGCGGGTCCTCCGCCCTGGTACAGTGGATGGCTAGTCCATCCTATGGCTCCACCGTGCCTTACAGTAGTCAGAGTCCTGGCCCTTTAAAGGTCCGATCCGGATCGTGGCTGGGTGCAAAAACCCTCATACGGACGCCCAGACCCTCGAGCAGGGCAGGGCAGCAACTGGCGGCCAGGCCCCAACGCAAGGCGGGCCCCAAACAAACCCACAGGTCTGTAGGAGCTCCTAGTTCACGAGCGGGGCAGGCAGTGCAGCTGCAGCAGTGGCAAGGGGGTAGGAGACTGCCACCCGGTTAGTGGGTGGCAGGGGGCGCAGGCCCACCCACTCCACTGTGCCCCGGCCCAGGGGCCCTGGATGCAGCCGTACAGCTGCTACGGGCTCAGCAGGGGCTCCAGCCCGCAACTTGCTGGCCTAGGGCTGTTCTCAGCCCATGCTACCCCCTGGGCCGCTTCTTGTCTCCCCCTTCCCCTTCCCCAATACCTGTAGCCCCAGCGGCCTGTCGGGGAGTTGAAGCCCGCGTCGTCTCCGCAGGGGCCGGCAGCCCAATCCAGGGGTCAAGAGGTCGGAGCTCTGTAGCGTCCCGTGGGGCTTGTCCGGCCCGGCGTTCCCGTACCCACCGGGGGTCCAGCTGGTCCAGCGGCTCGGTCCCGTCCTCTGGGTCGCGAGTGGTTCAGCTGGCGGGCCAGGCCAGGTCCAAGTAGCCCAGGCAGGGAGTCTCTGGCCGGCCTCTGGGAAGGTGGCTGAGGGCAGCCTAGCCCGGGTCTTAACCTCCCCAGGCAGGAGCTCCAGCCGGGCCTCCGGCTCCTTCGGAGGCTGGGCTCTGACTGAGCTCCCAGGCAGCCTTCTTATAGTCCTAGTCCCGCCCCTTGACTTCCGGTCAGGTGAGGGGGCGGGGCTAGGCCGGGCCCAAAATGGCTCTGAGGGGTTCTCCGCTTCCGGCTCAAAGGGCAGCCATTCCCTGCCCGCACTCCACTCGTGAGAAAGAGAAGAGGCAGCGGGGTACAGGGGCTGCCCCTCTTCCTTCTCTCCCCACCCCGCTGGTTCCTGCTTCTGCACCAGCCGGAGCCCTCCCCACCCAGCTACCTCCCTGCCCGTCTGCCGAGGCCTGCTCCCGGACATCGCTGCACCCCACCACCACCACCACCACCACCACCAGCTGCTGCTGTTGCTGCCTGGGGGAGAGGGGGGGCCTGCCAGCTGCCCTCCCTCTCCCCTCCACCATCGCTCCAGTGGAGGAGGATCACCCACCAGCACCTTCCACCCGGAGGCCTTCCGCTGCTGCCTGCCTGCTGCTGCTGCTGCACCCCGCTGAGGGGGAGAAGAGGAAACCACTGAGAACTGTGGAGGGGGTTTGTTCACAAACTGAGCTTTTTCAATCTGCTCCGGGGTGGTGGTGAATGAACTGTTAAAAGGGGGGCTGGGGAGAGGCTCAGAGCCCTCCCCCCAGTCCAGCTGCCCCCCCCACCCCACCCGCTGCCACCACCCCCAACGCCCCCTCCACCACCCCTTACCATCTGGACTGTCTCTTCTCCCCCTAGTGGGGTTTGCTGCCCTGCCTGCCACCTGGGACTCTGCTGCAGCGGTGGGCGAGGTTGAGCCCCACACAGCACTCGTGGGTGTGCTCCCTCCCCCTCTTCTGGACTTGGCCCCCCTCCCTCAGCTACATCTGGCTGGGGGGCCACCCTTACCCCGGTCACCCACCCTACCCCAGCAGCTTGGTTTTTTCCCCCACTGCCTGCCCCTCCCTGTTAGCTTAGTTTGGTTCCTTCCCAAATCCACTTACCCACCACACCTGCTCCCAAAGTCATCTGCCACGCCCCTGCCCAGCCAGCCCAAGAGTGTGTGCCCCGCCCCACCCAGCTGTTGTTTGCCTCCATTTTATCCCTCCCCACCCCCCCAGCCCCCCCCCAGCCCTTGAGCACCACCCGATTTGCCTTGCCCCCTCCCTGCCCTGAGCGCTTGTGCCCCCCCTTTTTAGTTAGCCCCCTTGTTCACTGCACCTCCCCAACGGCCCCATAACCCCCCCTCCCCCCGTATCCCAGTGCAGCCGGAGGAGCCGGCCCCGCCCTGTACCCGTTACCTTGCCCCCTGTCTGCCCTGCCGGCACCCTCCTCCTCCGCTCCAGCCTTGCGGGGAGGAGTGGTTGCTGGCCCCTCGGTTCCTCTGTTCTATCCGCCCCTTCTGGTTCTCTCCCTCCCAGCAACTAGTCGGCGGGAGGGAGTAGTTGCCCCCCTTTTTCCCCTTCTCCCTTCCCTCCCAATTATACGCCCCCCCCCACCCTCCCTTCCCTTGTGTGCCCCCGCCCCCGTATTAGCGCCCTCCTCCTTTGCTACAGTCTCAGCAGGGAGGTGAGGCTGCTAACTCCCCCCCCCACCCCCATATCTTCAGTTGCCCTCCCCAAAACCAGCAACCCTCCCTCTCTCCCACCCCCTCCATTTCAGACACCCTCCTCCCTCTCCTGCTGTCTGGTGGGGAGGAGCGGTGAACCCTTGCTCCCCTTCCTGTTATCTGTGCCTCCTTCCTACCCCCTTCCATGATGGAGGCAGTCCCTACCACGGCCCCTCGCTACCACCAGGCCCGACAACCGCTGCGGCTGACCTCCCGACCCTAGGCCCGAGCTCCGCCGCCGCCACGGCCGCCGCTCCCTCAGACACGGGAGCAACCATCACCTCGGCCGGAAAAAAGGGCGGGGGGAAGAAAAAGGGCAAAAGCCCGGCCCCGAAGGCCAAATCCATCACGGCCAAAGCCGCCCCGTCCTCCGCAGCCCCTCCTTCCCCTGCTGTCCCCTCCACCAGCTCTGGGGGTGACACAACCAAGGCCCCAGAGCGTACGCCCAGGTGGCCGCTGCTACCCCCTCACCTGCCCTGTCATCAGCCCCGACTGCCGCCTCCAGCTCCATCCCTGGTGGCCGGGGCCCCTTTCCCACCATGACCAGGAGGCACGGCGTTCGCTGCCTCCTGGTCGCCGCCTCGCCCCACATGGAAACGTACGTGAGGGCGATGGCGAGGGTGGTGGGGGCCTTGGCCGTGGTGGCGGCCTCCAAAATGTATGGCAAGGCGGTGTTCTTCCTTGCCTCGGAGGCCGCCGCCCAGGAGGCGGTGGAGAGGGGCCTGGCGGTGGGAGGCGTGCACGTGCCCCTCGAACCGCTGGAGGACCTGGGCGTACGGGTGGTCCTCACCTGCGTCCCGCCCTTCCTCCCTAATGCCGCCCTACTGCCCTCCCTCCACTCTGGGGAAACCCATCTCAACAATCAGCCCTCTCCCGTTGGGCTGCAAGGACCCCGCCTCCGCCACGTTCTATCCTTCCACCGGCAGGTACAGCTTCAGCTGCTGCCGGCGTCGCGTGGCGGGGAGGCGCTCGAGGGTCCTTCCTGGTGCCCTACCAGGGGGCCCATTATCGGATTCATTACTCCTCGGAGGAGGCCCGGTGCTTCCTCTTCCGGGCGATGGGGCACGTCCAGAGGGACTGTCCCTTGGCCCGGTCGGAGGAGGCTTCTGGGCCCCCCGGGGCCCGTAAGGGCGCCGGCCCCACCACCGCCGGCCCCCCTGGTAGTCCGGGATCCGCGGCCCGCCCTCCTCCAACCGACGGCCCTGCTTGGGAGCCAGAGGCGTCCCCCCTGGCGTGCCCGAGCGGGGCAGGCGGGCCCCACCTCTATTCGGTCAGTCACTGCGGGGCCCGAGGAGGAGAGGGTGGCGCGGTTGCCGCAGGGCGAGGGAGAGGGCCCTCCCCGGGTGGAGGTATCCCCTTCCTTCCCACCCTTGCCACAACGCCGTCCCGAACCCCAAAGTGCCCCCCGGCCTTGCCCTCGCTGACCGGCCCTCCACTTCCACCTCGGAGGCTGGACGCTCGTCGGGGGCAAGCGCAAAGCCCGCCGGTTGCGGGCTCAATCTCCCCCCTCCGATGAGGAGGGCGGGAAGGCCCCCTCCGAAAGATCCTGAGGGGGGCCGGCGCTGCCCAGAGCGCCCCCGACGAGCATCAGCGGGAGGCGCCGGCCGAGGAAGCCGCGGCGGCGAGGGGGGACGACGACGCCCCCCCTGCGGAGTTTCTCCACGAGGAGGCCTCGGGTGGAGCCCCCCCGACCCCGGTTCCAACTGAGCCCCCTCCGTCCCCGCTGAGGTAATTGTTGCCTCGGCGGCCGGAGGGGAAGGCTCCGGGGCCGAGGGGATGGAGCTTAGCTCCATCTTCGAAGAGATCAAGGCCCTGGGTCTGACCTTGCTCACCCAGGGGGAGGACGACCCTCCGCCAGCGGGCCTCGGTCTGGGCGGCGACTCTATGGCGCCGCCCCCTCCTCTCCCCGATCCCGTGTCCCAGGTGGCTGACCCCGTCCTCACACTCGGGGCGCCCCTGATACTGCCCACTGGCCCGGCCGACTCGAGCGCCGGAACGGATGCCGCCGAGCCCTCCGGGGCGACGGCTGGCGCCGAGCGGCCGGGTCCCGGGTTGGGGGTGCCCCCTCTCCAGCTACCGAGGCGGGGCAGTCATCCCCCTTTCCCGTTGGGGGCCCAGCAGAAAATGCCATCCAGGCCGACGCCGAGGCATTAACATCTGCCTCTCCACCTGAGCCCGGCGTCGGCACGGGCCCCCTTCCTGGTTCCGACCCCCAATTTCCCATTCGGGAGGCGCCGCAGCCCGGTGAGATTGCCACAGGGGACCCTTTCCCAGACCCCGTCCAGTATCCCGATTCCCTCCCACGTCCCGATCCTCCCCCTACTCCCGCTTCCGCCCTTTACGAACCCATCTCCAGCCCCGAGTCCTCCCCTGTTCCGATCCCTTCCCTACCCCCACCTCTGCCCCATTCCCTGTCCCCGACCCACTGTCCGGCCCTGAACCTACCCCTCTCCCCAGCCCTGACGTGGAGGTAACCGCTCCCTTGCCGTCCCCCCCTTCTTTTCCCATCCTGGTCCCCGTCATGTTGTCCGATCCGTCCCTACCGCCCCCCAAACATCCACCAGTGCCACCCCCGCGAGGGCCGTCTCGTTCCCGCTAGCTGCGGGAGGCCCTTCGGGGTCGTTTTTGTATCCCCGGTCCCCAACCCGTTGGGGGCTGCCTTGTTCCCTCCGCCGCCTCCTTCCCCGCCGGGGTCGGGGGCGGATCCCTGTTTGTCCGTCTCCGTGGCCCGTGAGTTTCATCCGGGGGCCCGGACGGAGGAGAATCCTGGTTCCCCCTCGGTGCTGAAGGGCGAGCTGCGCCAATTCCTCGCGGATAACCGCGGGGCGAAAGGAAAGGTGCAGCTCGCCCTCCAGTGCTGGGGGGACTTCCACTCCATCCTCCAGGCCACTAGAGCCCTGTTGCAGGAGGGGAGAGGGACCAGTAGGCAGGACGACGCGGCCTACCGTCAGACCGCAGGTTTCGGGACGCTCTCCTGACCTTCGGGTCGGGGAGCGGTCTGCTGCGGGGCCTGCGTGAGGCCGCCGACTCGCCTGTCCGCGAGGATCTACCCCAGCCCTCACTATGAATTGTACCATCCTTGCAACATTGAATGCCCGGGGCTGTAGGCGGGTCTCCGCAGGAGCCGGGTGCTCTCCTTCCTTCGGGAGGGGGGGTACTCGGTGGTTTTCCTGCAGGAGACCCACACGACTCCAGCCGTCGAGGCTGGCTGGCGGCTGGAGTGGGGGGACGGGGTGTATTTTAGCCACCTCGGCGCCCACTCAGCCGGGGTGGCCACTCTGTTCTCCCCTGCCTACGGCCCGAAGTGCTGGGACCGCCGAGGTTGTCCCGGGCCGCCTGCTGCACAAAACCCCGGGCATGGACGGGCTGACCGTGGAGTTTCTACCGCGTGTTCTGGGACGTCCTCGGCCCGGACCTCGTCACCGTCTGGGCCGAGTCCCTGGAGAGCGGGGTCCTCCCTCTGTCGTGCAGTGCGAGCGGTGCTCGCCTTACTGCCGAAGAAGGGGGACCTCCGCGACCTACGGAATTGGCGTCCCGTCTCGCTCCTCAGCACGGACTACAAGATCGTAGCGAAAAACCATCTCGCTGCGACTGCGGTCCGTGCTGGCGGACGTGATCCATCCGACCAGACCTACACCGTCCGGGCCGTAGTATATTTGATAACTTGTATTTGGTCCGGGATCTCTTAGAGCTCGGGTGTAGGGACGGCTTGTCGTTCGCCCTCCTGTCCCTGGACCAGGAGAAAGCGTTCGACAGGATGGACCACGGGTATCTCCTGGGCACCCTGCAGGCCTTCGGCTTCGGGCCCCGGTTTGTGGGTTTTCTCCGGGTGCTGTACGCCCTCGCGGAGTGTTTGGTCAGGCTCAACTGGACCCTGACCGAGCCAGTCAGCTTCGGGCGGGGGGTACGTCAGGGGTGTCCGCTGTCAGGCCAGCTGTACGCTCTGGCGATCGAGCCTTCCTCTGTCTCCTCCGTAGGAGGTGACGGGGTTGGTGCTTCGGGAGCCGGAGCTGCGGCTGGTCCTGTCGGCGTACGCCGATGACGTGCTCCTCGTGGTCCAGGACCCGGGCGACCTGGCGCGGGTGGAGGCTTGCCAAGCCGTCTACTCGGCAGCCTCCTCCGCCCGGGTCAACTGGGTCAAGAGCTCTGGCCTGGTGGTCGGGGACGGGTGGCGGGGCGGCTCCCTCCCACCAGCGCTTCGGGCCATCAGGTGGAGCGCGGGTCCGCTGCTCTATCTGGGCGTTTATTTATCCGCCACGCATCCTTCTCCGCCGGAAAACTGGCAGGGTTTGGAGGCCAGGGTGGGTGAGCGGCTGCGGAGATGGACGGGACTGCTCCGGTGTCTCTCCCTTCACGGGAGAGCGCTGGTGCTCAATCAGCTGGTCCTGTCCATGCTCTGGCACCGGCTCAACACCCTGCGCCCGGCCCCGGAGGTCCTGGCCAAGCTCCAGAGGGCAGCTTTGGGGTTCTTCTGGCCAGGACTGCACTGGGTCTCTGCAGGGGTCCTGTCCCTCCCCTGGAGGAGGGGGGTCAGGGCCTGGTCTGCATACGCAGGCAGGTCCGGGCCTTCCGCCTCCAGGCCCTGCAGAGACTCCTCTTCAGTGCAGGTAGTCCGGCATGGGGCACCTTGGCGCACGCCTTCCTCCGCCACTTCCGAGGGCTCCGATACGACCGGCAGCTCTTTTTTATCCACCCGGGAGGTCTTCCGCGAGACCTCTCAGAGCTGCCGGAATTCTACCAGGACCTCCTCCAGACCTGGAAGCTGTTCTCGGCGACCAGGTCCGTTGTGGCCTCCGAGGGGGCAGACCTCCTCGCGGAGCCCCTGCTCCACAATCCAGCCTTGTGCGTGCAGGTGGCGGAGTCTCCCTCGGTGCGCCGGAGGCTGATCCTGGCAGAAACCACCACGGTCGGAGACCTCCTGGACTACGACAGGGGGGACTGGGTGGATCCCCGAGCGCTCGCTCGGCGCATGGGGCTCTCCACCCCCCGAACTCCCCTGCGCCTACTCCAGGAGGTGAAGGCGGCTTTGCCGCGGCCCGCTCTCGACTTCCTGCAGCGGTCCTTGCAAGAGGGTACACCCCGCCCCTCCCCTCCTGCAAAGCCTCCGTCCCTTATTATTGGGCCCCTGTTCCACGGGCCCCCCCGGCCTCCCCATCCCTGGACCCCCAGCCGGCTGCAAAATCTGCAGCCGGTCTGTTTCCAAGCCGCGCCAAGGCAACATCTGTACACGCTCGTGCTCCACACCCTGCATTTCCCCACCCTCGTGTCCCGCCCTGATACCAAATGGCGGGACTATCTAAGACCCGTAGAGGGTGGAGACCCGATGGGCCAGCGTCTATTCCGATCTGATTCCGCGGCCCATCGGGGACATCAGTTGGCGACTCCTTCACGGAGCCGTGAGCACGGGCGTGTACTTGGCGTGGTTCACCCCCATCCCAGACACCTGCCCCTTCTGCGGCGTGAGGGAGAACCTGGCGCACGCCTACCTCGAATGCGCCAGGTTGCAGCCCCTATTCCGGCTCCTCCCCCCACCTATTCATTTACGCACACCCTATCCGTGGCCCCACAAAGTCGCGAGACCTCCTCGTCAACCTCCTCCTGGCCCTAGCTAAGAGCACCATCTACAATACCAGGAGGAGGATGCTAGACGAGGGGGTTCTCTGCGACTGTGGGGCCTATTTCCGCTCCTCCCTTGTGTCACGAATCCGGGCAGAGTTCCTCTGGGCGGCGTCCACTGGCTCCTTCGATAGCTTTGAGGAGCAGTGGGCGCTGTCCGGGGTTCTCTGCTCGGTGTCCCCATCCGGTTTCCTAGTTATAAACCTTTAGCCTGCACCCCTTGTCCCTTTTCAAATAGTCCCCGAGTGGGGACTTGGGGGTCGGGAACAGGAAGGGGGCCCGCGCCGACGCCAGGCTGAGGTGGGGAGGCAGATGTTAATGCCTCGGCGTCGGCTGGTGTGGTGTGTTCTGCCAGGCCCCCAGCGGGAAAGGGGGATGACCGCCCCGCCTCGGTTGTGGGAGAGGGGGCGCCTCCAAACCCAGGACCCGGCCGCTCAGCGCCAGCCATCGCCCCTAGGGGCTCGGCGGCATCCTTTCCGGCGCTCGAGTCGGCCGGGCCAGTGGGCAGTATCAGGGGCGCCCCGAGTGTGAGGACGGGGTCGGCCACCTGGGACACGGGATCAGGGAGAGGAGGGGGCGGCGTCACAGTGGAAGGAGGTGAGGGAGGAATGGGGTACGAGCCCCCGATGGGGAGGACTGGGCTGGCTCTGCGGGCTTCTGGGGGTGGAAGCTCTCCTGCAGCCCCCCGATTGCCCCCTCTCCCCAGATGGCAGCCTGCGGCAAGTGCAGCCGGGCTGATGGCCGAGTGGTGTCATGTGCCCAGTGTGGGTCGTCCGGGCAATCCAAGCCAGGACTGCTTTGCAAGCGGGTCACCCCTGAGAACTGTCTGTCCGGGGTGGGGTTTGGGACCCTTTAAGCGCAGCCCTCGGCTAGCCTGAGACAGCATCTCCACGCTCTAAGTCCTCCTCCTCCTCCTCTAAGTCCTCCGGCACTGCTTCCGGCCATCCTTAACCCCGGTTCAGGGTCCACTCAATGTGGACTTGCTAGTTCGAATTAGCAAAACGCTAATTCGAACTAGTTTTTAGTTCTAGATGCGTTAGTTCGAATTAGCTTAGTTCGAATTAACTAATTCGAACTAAGTTAGTTCGAATTAACATTGTAGTGTAGACATACCCATATGGAGCTCAACTCCATCCCCTCGGCCCCGGAGCCTTCCCCTCCAGCCGCCGAGGACACAATTACCTCAGCGGGGATGGAGGGGGGCTCAGTTGGAACCGGGGCTGGGGGGGCTCCACCTGAGGTCTCCTCGTGGAGAAGCTCCGCAGGGGGGGGGCGTCGTCGTCCCCCCTTGACGCCATGGCTTCCTCAGCCGGCGCCTCCCGCTGATGCTCGTCGGGGGCGCTCTGGGCAGCGCCGGCCCCCCTCGGGATCTTTCGGAGGGGGGCCTTCCCGCCCTCCTCATCGGAGGGGGGAGATTGAGCCCGCAACCGGCGGGCTTTGCGCTTGCCCCTGACGAGCGTCCAGCCCTCCGAGGTGGAAGTGGAGGGCTGGTCAGCAAGGGCAAGGCCGGGGGGTGCTTTCGGTGTTCGGGGAGGGCGTTGTGGTAAAGGTTGGGAAAGGGGGGGTACCTCCACCCGGGGAGGGCCCTCTCCCTCACCCGGCAGCAACCGCGCCACCCTCTCCTCCTCGGGCCCCACAGTGACTGATCGAATGGAGGCGGGGCCCGCCTGCCTGCTCGGGCATGCCGGAGGGGGCGCCTCCGTCTCCCGAGCAGGGCCGTCGGTTGGAGGAGGGGCGGCCGCGGAGCCCGGACTACCGGGGGGCCGGTGGTGGTGGAGCCAGCACCCTTACGGGCCCCGGGGGGCCCGGACGCCTCCTCCGACCGGGCCAAGGGACAGTCCCTCCGGACGTGCCCCACCACCCGGCAGAGGAAGCACCGGGTCTCCCCCGAGGAGTAATGGATTCGGTAAAGGGCCCCCTGGTAGGGCACCATGAAGGACCCCTCGAGCGCCTCCCCGCCACGCGCCGCCGGCAGCAGCTGTAGTTGTACCTGCCGGCGGAAGGACAGGACGTGGCGGAGGGCAGGGTCCTTACAGCCCAGCGAGAGAGGGCTGATGGTTGAAATCCGTTCCCCCAGGGTGGAGAGGGAAGGTAGCAGGGCGGCATTAGGGAGGAAGGGCGAGACGGAGGTGAGGACCACCCGTACGCCCAGGTCCTCCAGTGGTTCGAGGGGCACGTGCACGCCCCCCACCGCCAGGCCCCTCTCCACCGCCTCCTGGGCGGCGGCCTCCGAAGCAAGGAAGAACACCACCTTGCCGTACATTTTGGAGGCCGCCACCACGGCCGAGGCCCCCACCACCCTCGCCAACGCCCGCACGTACGTTTCCACGTGGGGCGAGGTGGCGACCAGGAGGCAGCGAACGCCGTGCCTCCTGGTCACGGTGGGAAAGGGGCCCCGGCCACCAGGGATGGAGCTGGAGGCGGCAGTCGGGGCTGATGACGAGGCAGGTGAGGGGGTAGCAGCGGCCACCTGGGCATACGCTCTGGGGGGCTTGGTTGGATCACCCCCAGAGCTGGTGGAGGGAACAGCAGGGGAAGGAGGGGCTGCAGTAGATGATAGGGCTGCGGCGGGCGGGGCAGCTTTGGCCGTGGTGGGTTTGGCCTTCGGGGCCGGGCCTTTGCCCTTTTTCCTCCCCCCACCCTTTTTCCCGGCCGAGGTGGTGGCTGCTCCCGAATCTGGGGGAGCGTTGGCCGCGGCGGCGGCGGAGCTCGGACTTGGGGTCGTGAGGTCAGCCGCTGCAGTTGTTGGGCCCGGTGGTACCGAAGGGGATGTGGGAACGCCAGGGGCAGGGACTTCCTCCATCATGGAAGGGGGGAGGAAGGAGGCACAGATGACAAGAGGGGGGACAAGGGTTAACCACTCCTCCCCACCAGAGAACAGGCAAGGGAGGAGGGTGTCCGTGAGGGAAAGGGAGGGCAACTGAAGATGTGGGGGGGGGAGTTAGCAGCCTCACCTCTCTGCTGAGGCTGTAGCAGAGGAGGAGGGCGCTAGTACAGGGGCAGGGGCACGCAAGGGAAGGGGAGGGTGGGGGGCATACAATTGGGAGGGAAGGGGAGAAGGGGAAAGGGGGGGGGCAACTACTCCCTCCCGCCGACTAGTTGCTGGGAGGGAGGGAACCAAAAAGGGCGGGATAGAAACAGGGGAACCGAGGGGCCAGCAACCCCTACTCCCCGCAAGGCTGGAAGTGGAGGAGGAGGGTGCTGGCAGGGCAGACAGGGGGCAGGGTAACGGGTGCAGGGCGGGGGCCGGCTCCTCCGGCTGCACTGGGATACAAGGGAGGGGGCGCTATGGGACCAATGGGGGAGTGCGGTGAACAGGGGGACTAACTAAAAGGGGAGGGGTGGGACACAAGCACTCGGGGCAGGGAGGGACAAGGCAAACCGGGTGGTGCTCAAGGGCTGGGGGGTGGCTGGGGGGGGGGGAATGAAATGGAGGCCAAACAACAGCTGGGTGGGGTGGGGTGGGGCGGGGCACACACAGTTGGGCTAGCTGGGGCGGGGGCATGGCTGGTAACAAACTTGGGAACAGGTGTGGTGGGTAAGTGTCTTTGGGAAGGGAGGGAAAGAAACAAACTAGGCTAACAGGGAGGGGCAGGCAGTGGGGAAAAACCAAGCTGCTGGGGTAGGGTGGGTGACCAGGGGTAAGGGCCCCCCTCCCTTAGCTACATCTGGCTGGGGGGCCACCAAGTCCAAGGGGGGGGTGGGGAGGGAGCACGCCCACGAGCGCTGTGTGGGGCTCAACCTCGCCCACCGCTGCAGCAGAGTCCCAGGTGGAAGGCAGGGCAGCAAACCCCACCAGGGGGAGAAGAGACAGTCCAGGTGGTGAGGGGCGGTGGGGGTGGTGGCAGCGGGGGGTGGGGGGGCAGCTGGACTAGGGGGAGGGCCCTGAGCCTCTCCCCCAGCCCCCCTTTCAACAGTTCAGTTCACCACCACCCCAAGAGCAGATTAAAAAAGCCCCTCCACAGTTCCAGGTGGTGGTGATCTCCTCTTCTCCCCCTCAGCGGGGTGCAGCAGCAGCAGCGGGCAGGCAGCAGGAGAAGGTCTCCAGGTGGTGGGGTGGTCCTCCTTCTCTGGAGCAGTGGAGGGGAGAGGGAGGGCAGTTGGCAGGCCCCCCCTCTCCCCTGAGGCAGCAGCAGGTGGTGGTAGCAGTGGTGGTGGTGGGGTACAGCAGGTGGAGCAGGGTCCGGGGGGCAGGCCTAGGCAGGCAGCTGGGTGGGGAGGGCTCCGGCTGGTGCAGGAGCAGGAACCAGGAACCAGAGGGGGGGAGAAGGAAGAGGGCAGCCCCTGTACCCTGCTGCCTCTCCTCCTTCTCAGGAGTGGAGTGGGGTGGAATGGCACCCACTGAGCCGGAGGAGGAGGAACCCCTCCGGACAGGCAAACCGACTACAATACCCATGGGGTCACGTATTTATCTTATCTGTGATGCCAAATGGTGCTGGTCTGTCTTTTGTGAGACCAGTTCTTACAAGGGAGTTGTGAACTTAATTTACACTTGTAAGAGAGAGTTGAGAGGATTAAATTGGAAGTACTGGACATTCTTTTCTCAGTGGGGGATTCCTCTCCCAGGGACGGCTGTGTGTGTTCGTATCAACATGGGTGCCAGCCAGGCAGTTCTTGCGGCCCCGAGCTCAGCTTATTGCCTTAATCGTTCTCTCCTCATATCCATGTTTTCAGCTTACTGAGGGTCAGAGAAAACTTGCATATCCTGATCTTGCATCAAAGCAGATCAAAGCTTAATGGCTATGCTGATTTTCCTTATTGTTCCTTCTCTGCCCTGTATAGACATCTCGGAGGGCAAGCAAGATTGATGAGATTGGGGGGGGGGGGGGGTCTGGCTACAGGTACGGGGAAGGAAAGAGGTCAGGGAGGGGATCAGAGAGGGGAGGAAGTTGGGGAGGGGAGGGGATTAGGAAAAGGAGGAAGGGGAGCAGGAAATTTGGTTGGGATAGGGGTTAGGAGTAGGAACAGGCTCAGAAGCCTCAGCGGAAGAGGCACTGGGATGCAGTTCTTCCTTGCAAGGCAGGGAATCAGAAGTGGTGGTAGAGGAAGTTAGTGTCTCCCCAACGCCAGGCCCTGGTGAGTGCTGCACCGGAGGCCCCAGCGCCAGGGGGTGATGGGGAACAATGGGAACTCTGACCCACTAGAAGCACCCAGGGGCTCAGTGGCCATGGCCGAAATGCTTCTAACGGCTGGGCAGATGGTCATACCCGGGGGCAACTCGGAGGCAGGGAGAGGGGAAGATAGCGGGTCAGAAGGAGAAGGAGAGGACAGCTGTTGTCCCTCCAGGACAAGGTGATCCCGCTCTAAGGCAGCCGGGGTCAAGCCTAGGGCCTCCACCTCCTGTGAGAGGAAAGCGAGTCCACTGCCCGCCATCATGTGGTCACCCTTGTCAATGACAGGGTCAGCGGTCACCTCCACAGCGGAGGTGGGGGATGGTGGGAGTATCCTCCATGTTTTCTCCATGCAGGGACTCCGGGAGGGAGGCATTTACCACCATCCCCCGCAACCGCTACGGTCACCTCAGCTGCCCCACGGCGCTGTGAAGTGTCTGGGGACTCAGAGGGAGGGCTGGCTCCAACATCCACCCCCAGAGGAGCAGGGAGGTTGTCTTCCCCTTCAGTGGGTGGGGTGGAGCACGGGGCACGCTTGCAGCACCTCCCCATGACAAGCTTCCAGCATTCAGAGGAGGAGGGCTGGACCCGAATGGGGGAAGAGCCAGGGGACAAGGGCAGCAGTGGGAGGGTGAGGGAAGACAGGGGCTGGCGAGCAGGGGAAGGAGAACCTCCCCCCAAGGTAAACCCTCTCCAAGTACTGTTGCTGACCCCACCGCTCTCTCCTCTGCGGGCCTTGCCACTTATTGCAGTGGCAGCAGCACCCGCTCGCTCATCTGGACTCTGTGGAGCCCGAGCGGGGTTGACCATGGTCACGGTTGGAGGAGGGGTGACCCACAGGGTCCGGACTGTTAGGGCCACCGGCAACAGTAGGGCTGGCACCCTCCCTGGCGTTGGGGGTCCCGAGTGCCTCTCTGGGCTGGGCCAGGGGGCAGTCGCTTAAGACGTGCCCCGTTGCCCGACAAAGAAAACACTGGGACTCCCCTACCATATAATATACTCAATACTGGGCCACTTGATGGGGCACCAGAAATGACCCTTCTAGGGCTTCTCCACCACACCAGCAGTAGTTGGACTTGGACCTTCCGGCAGAACGGGAGGACATGGTGGATGGTAGGCTTCTTGCAGCCCAGAGGAAGGGGACTTAGGACTGACAAGGGCCTCCCCAGGGTGGAGAGGAAAGGCAGTAGTATGACATTGAGGAGGAAAATACCACCCGTACGCTCAGGTCCTCCAGAGGCTCGAGTGGAACATGTACTCCCCCCACCGCCAAACCTTTCTTCACCACCTCCTGGGTGGCAGCCTTAGATGCCAGGAAGAATACCACCTTCCCGAACATGTTAGAGACCGCCACCATGGCCGTGGACCCCACCACGCTTGCCAACGCCCTCCCATAGGTCTCCACGTGGGGAGAGGCCGACACCAGGAGGCATCAGACCCCGTGCCTCCTGGTCAGGGTGGGAAAGGGGCTGCAGCCACCGGAGATGGAATTCTGGGAGGCAGCCTGTGTGGATTGGGACAAGAAAGAGGGGAAGCCACGGGCGGCATTGGGGCTGCAGCGTGAGTCCTCGCCACAGGAGGTTTTGCCTTCCAGGCAGGGCTCTTGCCCTTCTTGGTCCCCTGGCCCTTCTGGGGGGCCTTCTTAATGGTGACGGTGGTGCCAGGAGGTGCCACGGTAAGAGCGGTCGGGATCCCAGAATCCCCACCCACATCCACCATTTCCACTGTATGAACGGGTAGCCCAACAGCATTGGCAGAGGTAGATATGAGGAGGGTGGGGGGGGGGGGGCGTGCACAGGGGCATCAAGACAACCCCTCCATTGTGGTCATGGGCGGGGAGGGAAGAACAGGAACAAACAATTGGGAGAGGACAATAGTGTCGGTGAGGGAACAAGGGAGGGGCAAGAACGTTCACCGCTCCCCCCTGCTAGGCTGGAAGTGGGGTGGGAGGGCAGCAATACAGAAAAGAGAAAGGGGAATAAAGGAGTAAGGGGTACAGCTCCCAGCACAGGATGGAAAGAGGGGCTCCTCTGGCTGCACTGGGAGGGTGAGGTGGTAAATTATTTGAAGAACACGGGGGAAGTGAGACTGTGTGTGGATGGGGGCGGTGATAACTAAGAAAAGGGGAGGCTCAGGCACCAAACAAAAGGGGGGGACAGGGGCAGACAAGAAGGGTGGGAGAAGTAGTGGAGAGGGAGGGCAGGCAGGGAGGAGGTGCCTGCTCAAGAAAAGCAGTGGGGGGCACCTAGACACTGCTGGGGGGGGGGCGGGGGAAGAATGTCACAGTGGCTGCTGCCTGGGCCTGCAGCAGCTGCGGCTCCCATGGCTGCTCAGGAGCTCTGGCCCAAGCTCCTGCCCTGCAGGCAGTCTGCCCAGACTGAGCTGCTCCCCTGGCTTTTATACAGCTCCAGCAGTTGGAGCATGCCCAGTCTGGGAAGAAGGGCGGGACTTCCTCTGCCCACAGATTCTTAGCCCCCTCCCCTTCAGTGCAGGGCATATCTGCCCCGTCACACACCCTCCCCCTAAAGAGGGTGTCTGGCTCTTTTGCTTCTTCTTCCTGCCTAGGAAAGAAATTGGCGTTAGCATGGGTATTATCAGGTCGATGAGATACCCGGAAGTCATAGGGTTGCAGGAAGAGGAACCACCGCATGATACTGGGATTAGTGTCTTTCAGGCTGTTGAGCCATCGGAGGGGTGCATGGTCTGTCACCAATTGGAAGGTCATTCTAGCAGGTAGTATCTTAGGGTATGTCTACACTACAGTGCTATTTCGAATTAACTTAATTCGAAATAGTTAATTCAAATTAAGCTAATTCAAAATAACGCATCTATACACAAAAACTATTTCAAAATAGCATTTTGCTATTTTGAAATAGCACGTCCACACTGAGTGGACCCTGAACCGAAGTTAAGACTGGTCAGAACCAGTGCCGGCAGGGCATCAGGTTAGGACTTAGTGTGTGGGGCTGCTGCCTGAGGCCAAATGAGCTCCATGCTTAAAGGGACCCTACCCCCACCCCGGACAGACAGTTCTCAGGGTTCCCCGCTTGCTTGTCTACCTCAATGAGGGACAGCAAAGCAGTCCTGTCTTGGAGTGCCCTGAGTGCCCGCACTCGGGACACCACAGCACTCAGCCACATGGAGCCAGAGCTGCCCCTGGGCACACCGGTGAGTCTCATGGGGTCGTTGCTGCAGGGTGCCATCCGGGGGGTCCATCAGGGGGCTGTCAGGATCCAGGAGGCCCTGCAGGAGAGCGTCCACCCCGAGCACCCCTCAGAGCCTCCCCGGTCCTCCCCCCTGGGGGCTCAAGCTCCATTCCTCCCTCACGTCCTTCCACTTACCCCTCCCTAGCCCCCCTTCCTGATGTAAAATAAAAGACACGTATGTTCAAAAATAGAAACTGGGTTTATTGAACAAAACTGGAGCGGGGATGGACCTCTGGGGAGACTGGGAAAAGGAGGTGGGAGAGGGGAGGGGGAAAACCTGGGAGGAGGGAGCTGGAAGGGGGAAGCAGGGGGAAGAAGGGGGAGGGGAAGCTCAGGGCTCAGGGTTGGAGGTCTCGCCGGACCAACCTGAATTTCATGCTAACCTGCTCCTGGGTTTGCATGTGGCCTTTGGTGGCCAGGCTGGCAGCTATCCTGCCATAGACGACTGCATTCCTCCATCTAGTGCGGTGATCATGGACATTGGGGGCATCCCCCCCCAAACCTGAATAAGGTCCATGATCTCCACCCTGGACCAGGAAGGCGCCCGCCTTCTCCAGCCCCTGTCAGGCTCCTGGGAGCTGGCAGACTGCTCCTGGGGAGCGGTGAAGGGCTGGCTGCCAGTGGCTTGCTGGCTCATGTTTTGGGGCCAGTGGGTCAGGGGCCCCGGTGGCCACTGCTGGCTCTGGGCTGGCAGGCTTGGAGCTGGCACAGGCACTGTGGCCAGGGTCTACCCCTTTAATGTCTCCGGGCTGGGGGAGAGGAGAGTGAGATTTCCTGGTTGTGGCCACCAGGGCTCCCTGGGAAGGGCTGAAGGCCCCCTATTTCAAATTAAGTGTCTACACAGCACTTAATTCGAAATAGCTATTTCGAATTTGGCATTAGCCCTCGTAGAATGAGGTTTACCTAATTCAAAATAAGGGCTCCACTATTTCAAATTATTTCGAAATAGCGGTTTGCCTGTGTAGATGCTATTAAAGTTAATTCGAAATAACTGCTGTTATTTTGAATTAACTTTGTAGTGTAGACATACCCTAAGGGCGTCAATAGCCCATTTTACCACCAAGGCCTCTCTTTCAATGGTCGAGTATTTTGTCTTTCTGGGGAACAGTTTCCGGCTTAGAAAAAGGATTGGGTGTTCCTCCCCATCTAACTCTTGCGATAGGACTGCTCCCAGTCCAACTCCAGAAGTGTCTGTCTGGAGTATAAACTCCTTCTCAAAGTCTGGGTGTACCAGGACGGGTTCCTGGGTCAACTGTCCTTTTATGTTCTGGAAGGCTCTCTCGCATTGTTGTGTCCACTTTACTTGGTGGGGCTAAGAGTTCTCGGTTAGGTCCGTGAGTGGTACCACAATTGTAGCGAAGTCTGGAATGAACCACCGGTAACATCCAGCTAAGCTTAAGAACTGGCACACTTGCCTCTGTTCGCGGGGTTGGTGTCTCTGCTAAGGCTTGGACTTTACTAATCACTGGGCGTAACTTCCCCCCGCCGACTATATATCCTGGGTATGTCACCTCCTCACCAAAATGGCACTTTCCGGGGTTTGCTGTGAAGCCGCTTCCTCGAGAGACTACAGGACCGCTCTGATGTGATGTAGGTGCTCCTCCCAGTCATTGCTATAAATGACCATGTCGTCGATCTAGGTGGCAGCGTACTGGTTGTGGGGCTTTAGCAGCTTATTCATTAGCCTCTGGAAGGTGGCAGCTGCTCCATGCAGTCCGAATGGTATTGTAACAAACTGATAGCGCCCGAACGGTGTAGGGAAGGCTGGTTTTTTGCCTTTGAATTAGGTGTAAGGGATATTTGCCAATATCCCTTAGTTAAATAAGTACCCCTCCCTCCCCCCCCCCCCCCCCCCAAGTCATTCCAGTAACTCTTTGACTTGTGGCATCAGGTAAGCGTCAAAGCGGGATATCGCATTGACTTTCCGGAAGTCAATGCAAAATCTGATGGCACCATCTGGTTTCAGTAGGAGGATGATAGGGCTCCTCCAGTCACTCCAGGACTCTTCAATCACCCCCATCTTGAGCATAGTCTCCAGCTCCTTTCGCACTGCATCCCACATTTTTCTTGGTAGGTGCCTATGAGTGTCCCTTACCTGCCGCCTCTGCGCTGTCGTGATGTGATGGCAACCCAGGGGGGTTCGCCCAAGCCGGGCTGACAGTACATCCTTAAAAATCTTCTAGTAGTTGTTGCATCTGGTCACGCTGCTCTGGTCTAAGTTCTTTTCCCCAGTTCTGCCAACTTTGCTTCAAGGGGTTCACCTGCCAAAGGACCCAGCTCCGAGTCAGGTGGTACCAGTGCAATCATCATGGCCTCCTGCGTCTTCCATGCTTTGAGCAGGTTTATGCGGTAGGTGCGTACCTCTTTCCTGCGTCCTGGCAGCCTGACCTCAATCTACAGGGCCCATGCGGCGTACCACTTCAAAGGGCCCCTGCCACTTGGCCAGTAATTTTGATTCTGAAGAAGGTAGCAGGAGTAACACCCGTTCTCCAGGTTCAAAGGTTTGTACCTTTGTTCCCTTATTATACTGTCTCTCTTGGGCTTGCTCAAGGTTTCTCTGTGCAAAGGACCCAAACGTCTGGAGCTGTTCTGAGGCGTAGCACATATTGGGTAGTGCCGAGAACCCGAGTCTCCTGTGCCTCCCAATCTTCCTTCAAGTCGAGTATGCCTCGAGGTTGTCTCCCATAAAGGAGTTCAAGGGAGAGAACCCCATGGAGGCTTGGGGGGACTTGCCTTATGGTGAAGAGGAGGGCTGGTAGGAGCGTGTCCCAATATTGCGGCGAAGAGGAGGGCTGGTAGGAGCATGTCCCAATATTGCGGGTCATCTTCTACAAACTTGCACAACATCGACTTAAGTGTGCTGTTGAATCGTTCCACAAGCCCATGAGTCTGAGGGTGGTACACCGATGTCTGGAGAGTTCGGATGTGAATGAGTCAGCACAGTTCTCCAATCTGTTCAGACGAAACGTTCGTGCCTTGGTTGGTCATGATTTCTTTAGGAATCCCCACCCTGGCAAACACCTTCACCAGCTCATCGGCTACATGTTTCGCCGTCACCGTTCGGAGCGGGACCGCTTCGGGGTACCGGGTCGCGTAATCTACTATGACTAAGATAAACCGGTTCCCTGTCTTACTCCTCTCTAAGGGTCCAACGAGATCCATACCGATCCTCTCAAAGGGCACACCTATGACCGGCAGAGGTATCAGGGGAGCCTTGCTATCCCTTTGGGACCTGCCCGTTGGCATTCAGGACATGACGCACAGTATTCCCGAACCTCATGGTGTATGCCTGGCCAAAAAAACCCGGCGTGCCACCCTCTGTAACGTCTTCTCTCTACCCAAACGTCCTGCCCAGGGGGTGGCATGTGCCAACCGTAGGAGGCTTCGTCTCAGCCTCTGAGGGACGAGCAATTAGTGGATCTCCTCCTGCGTCTGGGGGTCCATTACTACCCGGTACAGCCTGTCTTTCTGGATTTCAAGTCGTGGCCCTTGAGGGAGTCTCACCCCTTCTGAGTCATCAGTGTCTTGGGCTTGGGCCTGCTCCCAGGCCCGACTTAGGGCCTGATCTTCCCTTTCTTCCTGCAGGAAGTCTACTTCCCTCTTCAGCTCTGCCTGTAGATCCCCCTCTGTGGGGCCCTCAGTGGGGTCTACCTCCCCCATCCGGTTCAGGCCGCAGGAAGGTCCCTCCTGCGGGTTAGTCTCTGCTGGAAGCCCCAGCACTTTCCCTTCTCTGTTTCTGGGTTGCCGCCCTTTTGGCGGGCAGTATTTGCAGTCCCTGACAACCTCTTTAAACCCCAGCCAGTCTCGCCCCAGCACCACTGGATACGTTAGCTGTGGCGTTACCCCCACCAAAAGTAGCTCCTTGCGGCCCTGGACCTCCAAGTTTGTGAGCTGTCGGATAGGGACGGATGTTGCTATGTATACACTGAAGGTGGATGGTGTCCTCAGCGAGCTGGAGGTCGGGTATGAGGCCCTCCCTTATAACTGTTTGGCTGCATCCCGAATCCATGAGAGTCAGGGTCTCCACGGGAATCACCAACTTCCCCAGCTGAGGTCCCCTAGCCTGGTGTCCTGAAACCCAGGCCTGGCCATAATCACACTCACTATAGGGGCAGTCTTTCCAAAAATGACCAGCTTGATCACACCCCCAACAACCATCCCAAGGGCTTACCAGACCGGGGTCTGTCCTGGGGGCGTTTTGCTCCCCTTGCGAGGGATCCTCTCTCCTTCACGAGATCTGCAGCCCCATACACCGGGGTTCTGTTGCATACCTCTTGGGATTCTGCCCCTTCCAACCACAATCCCTGATCCTTTGGGCACCAGCTCAGGGCTGTGCCCCTGCGGGGTAGCTTTCCTTCTGCCGTTTGTGTCAGTACCTCTCAGGCCTGCTGCCGGTACTATCTAAAATCGCGGCTTTTACCTGCTGATAATTGAGTGCCTAAACTGCGGTAGGCCGCTTGCACTGGTCCTGTTAGATAATGTGCCACGACAGTGGCCCAGTGCTCCTGGGGCCAGTGAGCAGTGGTTGCTACCCTTTCAAACATGACTAAGAAAGCCTCCGGGTCGTCTCTGGGTCCCATCTCAGCCAAGCGGATGGGGAGTCCGCACCCGGAGTCATCAGGCCCTCCTCCCGGGGTGGCAGACCCTTTAAGTTGCAGCAGTGCAACTTGTTGAAACAGCTGATCCTGCTGCGCTCAATGTTGGGCTGTCAACTCACGGAGCAGCTCTTGATGTTGTTCCTGTTGTTGTGTCAGCAGCAGCTGAAATTGCTGTGTCACTTGCTGCTTCTGATTTTCCGCCATCCACTTCCAGAATTTTTCCATCTCCATCTCTACCCCACTCCTGATATGGAGAGAGACTAGCAAAAGGGGAGGGAAAAAAATTCCTCTTCCTCACCTTCTCAATACCAATACCTAGTGGCAGGGCCTACGTGTTGCCCACATTCTCCATCACATGTCACAGGGGGCTTCCCCACTGTGATATCAACCCCCCCCCCCCATTTAGTATCCCTTACTCTGGAGAGGTATGGCCCACAGGCCTCTTGCAAAGGGTTCAGTGCCCCTTGCTCAGGGGAAATACAGCCCACTGGCCTAGTCCAGAAAGGTCTATGGACTCTCTCTGAAAGGCTCTCTGGCCTGGAGGCCTACGCCTCTGGTCAGTCTCCCCTGGCTATCAGACAAGTGGACGTTGCAGGGCAGAGGGACCCAGGCCCTCCTGCTCCTCCGGGTTCCAACCCAGGGCCCTGTTGGCAGTGGATGCTTCCACGGCCTGCTCAGCGGGGCATCCCGTTGAAACGCGCTGAGCTCCCGGAGGGACAAACCTCCGCCCTGGGCCGCTTGCTACCGTTCCTGCTGTTGGGGCGGTTGCTGCCTGGGGCTGGGGCAGCAGTAGTAGCTGCTGCCTGGGCTGCGGCTCCCATGGCTGCTCAGGAGCTCTGGCCCAAGCTCCTGCCCTGCAGGCAGTCTGCCCAGACTGAGCTGCTCCCCTGGCTTTTATACAGCTCCAGCAGTTGGAGCATGCCCAGTCTGGGAAGAAGGGCGGGACTTCCTCTGCCCACAGATTCTTAGCCCCCTCCCCTTCAGTGCGGGGCATATCTGCCCTGTCACAGGGGAAAAGCAGAATCAGTGTGCCCATGGGCACCTGAGTAGCAGGCCCACAGCACCTGCTGCAGGACCCAACAGAGCAAAAGGATGGGGGGGGCAAGTAGTAGGGCCAAGAATAGGAAAAGGCCCCTGAGGAAACTGAGGCTGGGGAGGGAGCAGCAATGGTGGTGACAGAAGCAGAAAAGCAGGGGCGGGGGAGCCAGATCACACCCCACCCCAGCACCCTACAAGAGCTGCACCAACCACCACCAAGGGACCCAGATGGAAGGAGGATCCCTTACAAACTCCACCCCCCCCTCCCACACACACAAAAAACTGTTGAGGGGAAGGAAAAACTTCAGGAGCTGCTCTAAGGCAGCCCCCTTACCTCCTCTGCCCCAGAGGGAGCAACAGCTGCAGGAACGGTGAAGTCCAGGCCTGTAGCAGTGAAAAAGGGGCCAGGCAATCCCCCAAGAAGATGGAAAATGGGGGTCCTCCTCCCCCCACCCAGGGCGAGGGCAGCAGAGCGCCCCCCCCCCCCAGCAGCTCCTACAGCCAGCTGAGGTGAATGGGTCAGGGGAGGAAGCTGCCTGCAAACAAAGCAGGTGGCGAGAAGAGGGGGCCTGGCTCACAATAAGGGTGTAGCCAAGGCTGGCCTGCCTGCCACAACAGAAGTACCCTCCCACACACCCCTCCCAGAAAAGAGGAGAGGAGGAGTGCAGAATGTGTAACAGACCCAGACCAGCAGCCTGCCACATTTTGGCAGATCTACAGGACACTGGAGAAGTGGTTTTCTCTTTCCAGAGTGAACTAATGGAGCCTGCTGCAATAAAATGAAGGCAGGAAAACACCCGGGCTATGTCTACACTCGCAGCATCTTGCGCAAGAACATCTTGTGCAAGAAAACGTCCACACTGCCATGTGCGAGCTGTGCTTTTGTGCAAGAGCGCCCATGGCAGTGTGGGTGCTCTCTTGCGCAAGAAAGCTCTGGTGGCCATTTTAGCCATAGGGCTTTCTTACGCAAGAAATCCTTGCCGAGTGTCCACACTGCCCTCTTGCGCAAGAGGGCTCACACCTGATAAAAAAGAGTGCAGCTCTTGCGCAAGAAGCCCTCTCTTACCACACCGTACTGTAAATTCCCTTGCGCAAGAGCGGGCGGGCAGTGTGGATGCTCTGCAGATTCTTGCGCAAGAACGGCTGTACTTGCGCAAGAAGCCATGAGTGTAGACATAGCCCTGGGGCTAATTAACTAGATTGCTCCCTCAGGCAAGTCACTCAGCACCTGCAGCCAATTACAGCCAGTGGAGTTGCTTTAAAAGGCCTCCCCTAGGGATGGAGAGGGGGAAGACAAAGAGCGATGGACTGGAAGGAGAAAGGGAGGTACAAGAAGCATGTGGAAAAAGCTGCCAAGTCTAAAGGAAAAACAACCTTGTCAGCTGCTGCTACTTTAGGGGCCCTGGGCTGGAACCTGGAGTAGTGGGTGGGCCTGGGTTAACCCCAAGCCTTCTCCCCTGCCAACACAGAGCCTGTCCCAAGAAGAGAGGCCAGGACTACCTGAGTTGAGGGCGCAGTCATCTGCAAATAGAAAGTCACGAATGGTCTCGACCTGGACCTTGGTTCTGGTCTGAAGCCTCCTCAAGTTAAATAGCCTTCCATCAAAACGGTAGCGCAGGTCGATCCCGACATTATTTTCTCTAAAGGCATCAATCAGCACAGCAGAGAACATAAGGCTGAAGAGACTGGGGGCCAGGACACATCCCTGTTTCACACCGTTTGTGACTGCGAATGGCTCTGAATAATTGCCACGATCTTGGACTCTGGCAAGCATGCCGTCATGGAACTGCTTCACCATTTCAATGAAGGTATCTGGGCATCCAAATTTGGCCATAATCTTCCAGAGGCCCTCACGACTGACAGAGTCAAATGCTTTAGTTAGATCCACAAAGACAGTGTAGAGCTGGACATTCTGTTCTTGACACTTTTCTTGTAGTTGTCTGGCGGCAAATATCATGTCAGTAGTACCTCATCCTTTCCTGAAGCCCTTCCTACACTGACTTTCCGGCAAGAGACCTTGATCAAGGTGCTGTGTGAGTCTGCTTAAAAGTATTCTGGTGAGAATCTTTCCTGCAACACAGAGCAGAGTGATTCCTCTGTAGTTGTCACAAGAGTGGCGATTCCCCTTGCACTTGTATAGATGAATAATAGACGCATCTTTGAAGTCTTGCGGAACGCATTTCTGTTTCCACATCTCACAGAACATTTCAGTAAGCCTCTTAATTAACTTGGGTCCACCAGATTTGTAAATTTCAGCTGGAATAGAATCAGCTCCAGGAACTTTACTGTTGGAGAGCAATTCAGTGGCCTTTTGAGTTTCTAATACTGTTGGAGGATCAGCCAGGCTTTCGTTGATCTCCACCTGAGGTAGGCGGTTTATTGCCTCCTTGTTGATAGAAGAGGGCCTGTTAAGGACATCAGCAAAGTGCTCTGCCCAGCGATTAAGGATCTTCTCCTTATCAGTGAGCAAAGTACTACCATCTGCGCTCGAGAGGGGCTGAACCAGATGTGACTGGGCCATACACAGCCTGAAGAGCATTGTAGAAGTTCTTCATATCGTGTTTGTTGGCAAAGGCCTGGATCTCATCGGCTTTCTGGCTCAGCCATGTGTCCTGCATCTCACGTAGCTTCATCTGTACAGTCTGATGTATCTTGGTGAAGGCAACTTTTTTTGCTACAGACTTAGGGTCACTGCTGTAGGCACGATGGAGATGATGTTTTTCATCCAGCAATGCCTTGATGTCTCCACAGTTTTGGTCGAACCAGTCCTGGTGCTTTCTTGTGGTGACGCCAATTAACTCTGAGGCAGTGGAGTACACCAGCTGTTTGAAAGCTGCCCATCTGGGCTCTATATCAGCGTCAGTTCCAGTGGCTTCCAGCTTAAATGCCAGGGCATCAGCAAGTGATTGTTGGACGCCGCTGTCTTTCAGTCTGGAGACGTTTAGGCGCTTTGGGACCATAATGCCTTGTGGATGTCTGAGGGGCCGAATCCTAAGGTTCATCTTTGAGATGAGCAGTCTGTGGTCCGTCCAGCAGTCGGCACCACACATAGCCTTGGTCACACGGACATCCTGTTGGTCTTTCCTACGGACTATTATATAGTCGATTAGATGCCAGTGCTTTGAGCGAGGGTGCATCCAAGTTGTTCTGTTACGTTTGGACAGGCGGAACACGGTATTAGTTATCAGGAGATCATTTGTTGCACATGTCCTCAAAAGCAGATGTCCATTGCTATTACAGCTACCAATGCCATATCTACCAATGACTCCCTTCCAGGAATCATGATCAGTACCAACTCTGGCGTTGAAGTCGCCTAAGACGATCAGCTTGTCTGACTTTGGTATTGTAGCAATCAGCTCTTCCAGGTCTTGGTAGAATGTGTCCTTGATGTCTTCTGGGTTAGTCATTGTTGGTACGTAAGCACTAATAAATGTGATTTGCTTTTTCCCCAGACAGAGGTAACTTCAGCACCATCAGCCGGTCATTGATTCCTCTTGGTAGGTTGGATAGCTTATTCACCAGATTTGTCTGCACAGCAAATCCAACTCCCGACTCGCAGCGTTCGTGTATTCTTCGCCCACTCCAGAAGAAGGTGTAACCTGCTCCAATTTCAGTCAGCTGTCCTTCCTCTGCCAGCCAGGTCTCACTCAAAGCTGCTATATCGATCTTGTAGCGAGCAAGCTCCTTGGCAATCAGGGCAGTTCTCCTTTCGGGTCTGTCGGCATCCGTATGATCCATGAGGGTACGTATGTTCCACGCTCCAAGAATGAGTGGAGTGTTACTGGTTTTCTTTGTATTTCGACCGCATAAGCGGGATTCCCACTAGTTGGTCAGGATTGGTGAAGCAGGCATTTTTTAGGGCACCTTTTCTAGCCCCTTCCTCAGACTACAGAGGTAAGCAGCGCTATCCTAAAAAGGACTGCTCGGTCACCCAGGTGGCTGCCGAAAACCACTGCTGCTTCAGATCAGTGGAAGACGACACTATAGCCTGAGCTGCCTGCGTGCAGGTTCGCCACTGTGACCACCAGTGTGTCCACACCTGCCGTTTTGCAGCTAGCCCATTGCCGCAGGACTTAGGGTGAAGGAATGGATGATAACATGGGTGACATGTGAGTAAATTTGATTAAAGTGAGGGAGAGTTGCGCATCGTCAACCTCACTCTCTCGTCCAAGCTCCATTGCTTCAGTGGCAAGACATAGTCAAGACGGCTGGAATGGAAGCTGGATGCAGTGGATGACCAGGGCGTTCTACGTGTCTTGCCGTGCTCTATGCTATCCACAAAGCATTGCTGGAAATAGCCTTTCTGCTCGTTGACCACATGGTGATTCCTCCGTGCAGTCCACCGAATCCAGTCTTCACGTGCATTGGGTGACAAGCCCAAAACTCACCGATGGTTCAGAGCCCATCGGCTACCCTCACCTGGTTCAGCCGACCAGTCGAAGCCGTTGCTCGTGGTGTGGCCGCTGTGCACGCTACAGCTACTTGGAGCCATAGGTGAGAGCTGAGTGTCAAGTGGGGACCAAAGGTGGACAAACTACTCCCGAGGGAGTACAGCGTGTGCTCCGACCAGAGGTGCTACCCCTCCATGAACACACCATATACCAATACTATAAATAACCAATACTATAATAACCTGCACCCCTTTCCTTGTACCATTTAACAGTCAGTCACCCTGGTCATTTCCCAAACACTTTTACAAAGCTCGTTGAATAAAGACATTAACTGGGTAGCACACTACCTTCCACATCCTAATGACTTAACCAGCCAAACAATGGGTACTTAGAGAAAGTGCAAATTATTCTTATCAGCTTCTTGTAACAAACACTCTAAATCACTATTCCCCCCCCGCCCTGCCCATCGCCTATTGATTTTGGAACTGGACTTTTAATACTCAATTTATCTGAAGATGTGGGTTGTACCCATGAAAACTCATACCACCATCTACATGTTTTGTTAGTCTATAAAGGTGCTGCTAGACTATTCCTTGTTTAAGTTTTTCCAGTTACAGACTAACTAGGCTACCACTCTGAAAATATTGTTCAATTCACCTGGTACAAATAAGTGTGCTTTCACAATAAAGAGATTGAAACTTAGAATTGTAGATTCTTTTGTTATAGTTACATTCAGAAACAAAACCAATGTAAAACTTTAGAGCCTACAAGTCCTCTCAGTCCTACTTCTTGTTTAGCCAATTGCTAAGACTTACAAGTTTGTTTACTTTTAGGGGAGATAATGCTGCCGACTTCTTATTCACAATGGCTGCGTCTAGACTGGCATGATTTTGCGGAAATACTTTTAACGGAAAAGTTTTTCCGTTAAAAGTATTTCCGCAAAAGCGCGTCTAGATTGGTCCTGGAGTTATCGTTATAACGATGCGCTTTTGCGCAAAAGCGTGTCTACATTGGCGGGACGCTTTTGCGCAAAAGCAGAAGCCTGGAACCATTTTGAAGAGGGCAAAAGGGCACCAGCCCTTTCCGGGGGCGGAGGCTGGAGCGCCTTTGAGACACGTGCTTAAAGGGATCTCCCCGGACAGCCATTTCTCTCCTGCTGCGTGCTATAGGACCTCTTGCAGGGACTGACAGCCATAGCAGTTCTATTTGTGGTTGCCCTCTGCCTTTTTGGTACCACTGCCTTTTGCCACTTACTTCCTTTGCCTGGTTTTTTTCCCCAATCTCCCTTGTTTTGTCTGCCATGGAGCCAGGGGTGGCCATGTGCCTGCTCTGGCCCCTTCCGGCCATTTTGGAGTGCCTGCAGCTGGTGCTCCAGGCTGCTGCCCTCCTGTTCCAGGACCAGGAGGCGCAGATCACTTTGGACTCCCTCACCACGGAGGCCATGGCGTCCTTGTGGCATCCCCCCCCCCCGGTGTGGAGAGGCCACTGTGGAGACTGGACACCAGTATGGACTGGTGGGACCGGCTGGTCCTGGGGCAATGGGACGACCAGCAATGGCTCCAGAACTTTCGCATGCAAAAGCGGACGTTCCTGGAGTTGTGTGCCTGGCTCGCCCCTGCACTCCAGAGAGCCACCACCCGGCTGCAGGCACCCATCCCCGTCGAGAAGAGGGTCGTCATCGCAGTCTGGAAGCTGGCCACCCCGGATAGCTACCGCTCGTTGGCACACCAGTTCGGGGTGGGCAGATCCACTGTCGGTATCATCGTGATGGAGTTAAGTCCCAGGGGGAGTGGGGTGGGTGCTGCACTCCATGCCCAGGGGCATCCAAGGCTCCAGGCTGGGTCACCCAGAGGTTTGGGCTGTCCCTCTGTTGCACAGGCCTGCTGGTGGTGGTGGTGGGGCCGTGGGGGCCCTGGGGTGTGTGTGTGTGTGTGGGAGAGCACAGAGGGCATCACTGGGGGGGGCGCCAAGGGAGTGCACACTCACCCTGCCTTATGTGATGTGTTTCTCTGCACCCTTCTGCAGGTCGTCCATGCCATCAACGACGTCCTGCTCCCGAGAGTCATCTGGCTGCGCGACATGGACGCTACTCTGGCCGGCTTCGCTGCCCTGGGGTTCCCCAACTGCGGGGGAGCCCTGGATGCAACCCACATCCCCGTCCGGGCCCCGGAGCATCGAGTGGCCTATTTTATGAACAGGAAGGGGTACTGCTCGATTGTTCTCCAGGCCCTCGTGAACCACCATGGCCACTTCCTGGACGTCTATGCGGGCTGGTCTGGCAGGGCACACGACTCCCGCATACTACGCAACTCTGGCCTGTTTCACAGGCTGGAGGCGGGCACTTACTTCCCCCGGCGGGAGTTTACTGCCGGGGATGTGCCTATGCCCATCTGTGTCATCGGGCTAATGCGGCCCTACATGGGGCGGCCGGACCAGAACTGGGCCCGGTTCAACGATCGCCTCAACCGGGCCCACAATCATGTGGCGTGCGCCTTCGGCCGCTTAAAAGCCCGCTTCCGGTGTTTGCTCACCCGTCTCGAGATGGGTGAGCAGAATGCAATGGAGGTAGTGGCCGCGGAGGGGGGAGGCCTTCCTCCCCGCATGGATGGCAGGCGAGGGCCAGGTCTTCGAACAGCCCCGCACAGCTGCCATCCGCCAGGCGCACCAGGATGGGGTGCGCATCTGGGAGGCCCTGACGGACATGTTCTCCCAGGCCCCATAGTAGGGTCACCGCTGTCTCCCTTGACAACTCCTTCCCCTCCCCTCCCAATAAACACCAAACACAGTTTTTCTTGAAAACAAAAACTTGTCTTTCTTTTATTTATAATGGGGAGAGGGGAGATCTAGCATGGGAGGGGGAGGAGACCTTGAACTGGGAGGGGGAGGAGCTACTCCTGGGAGGGGTGGCCCCTGTGACCGCTCCTGCGGGGGCAGACCTGCACATGGGGGGGCAGGCTGCACGGGGATGTGGGCAGGAGGGACAGGGGCAGGAGCAGGAGGGGCCATTGCAGGAGGGGGCAGTGCTAGGGGAGGGATGGCGGGGGCATGGGGCAAGGCCATACCATAGTGAACCGGTTATAGCCCAGCCGGCATCCACCCTTCCCCGCCCCCCCTGCTGGATGTGTGTGAGCAGCACAGTCACAGGTGTGCCCTGCCGCGGCCACGTGCCGCTCGGTCACCAGCCTGCATGTGGTTGCACATGCTGCATACTGCCTAATGCTACACAACGTGCAGCTCACGTGGCCTGAGTGATGTGCTCTCCCCCTCCGGGCACCTGGCTCCCCCCCCCGTCCTTGTGAGTGCAAAGTGCAACAGTCACCGATGGATCCTTCCCCAGCCTCCGAGGATGCACGGTAGACAGCGGGGTTGCCAGAGGGGGCCTGCAGGGTGGCAGTGCCGGCCTCATCCTCCGACCCACTGCTGGTGTCTCCTTCCCCCGCCTCGGTGGTTCTGGTGACGGGGGGGGGGGGGCGCACATGCTGCTGTGCACAGGGACGTCTGGTGCTTGCAGTGCTGACTGGCCCAAGATGGCATGGAGCCGTCGGTAGTGGGGGCAGGTGTTGGCTCCTGCCCCCTGGCCCGGACGTAGCCCAGGCGCAGTTCCTTATCTTTAGCCCGGACTTGGTCCAGGGTCCGGGCTGGATGGCCCTGCTGGGCGAGCGCCTGGGCCATGCGGGGAAAAATGTCTGCGTTCCGGTGCCAGGAGCGGGTGTCGGAGGGCTTCCTCCTCCTGCCACAGGTCCATGAGTGCCTCCAGCTCCCCCGGCGACCAGGATGGGGCCCATCTTTTTCTGGCACTGGGGGTCTCCTGTGCTGGGGGTGCAGGTGCCTGATCCCCCCCGGAGCTGCCATTATGCTCTGGGGTGGCTGTTGAGGACGGCAGGGGCCACGTGGCAGACTTCTGGCCAGAGGTCCGAGAAGGGCTCCTGCCTCGGGACCTTAGCAGCCTGTGTCTGCTTTAAGGGGTCTCGGGTTACCAGGAAGTCCAGGGAGCTGATTGGGGCTACAGAGTCTCCAAGCAGCCACTAAGGGTTTTTTCTGTTTAGCCTGCTTTTCCACAAAACGTCTTAGCTGCCTGTCTACACTGGCCCTCTTGCGCAAAATCATTTCTGCAAGAGGGCTTTTTCCTGAACGGGAGCGTCAAAGCATTTGCGCAAGAAGCACTGATTTCGGACAGTAGAACATCACTGTTCTTGTGCGAAATCAAGCGGCCAGTGTAGACAGCTGGCAAGTTTTTCCTCAAAAGCAAGTGCTTTTGCACAAAATCTTGCCAGTTTAGATGCACCCAATGGGTGTGTCTAAACTACACCTGTCTGCCGACAGAGGGATGTAGATTAGGCACATCGCTATTGCAAATGAAGCGGGGATTTAAATATCCAGCACTTCATTTGAATAAAAATGGCTGCCGCTTTTTGCTGCCGCGGCACTTTGCTGGCAAAAAGCAGCAGTCTAGACAGGGGATCGGTCAACAAGGAAAGCCTTCTCTGACCGATCCCTTATGACCACTCCACCCCACTGCCCTGTCCCTTTAAGCCAAGCCCACATCACAAGTCCCTGCCTGGCCTTCATTCAGGCAGGTGGCACACAACAAAGTCTGCTTATCTATACAGGCCCAGCCCTGGTTCAGGGTGGGCCGCAGGTCCACAAAGCCCCTTTCTGGGGTTAGGTCAAGACCTGGTTCAGGGCATGGCAACAGGCAAACACAGTGTCAGTTTACAGTTAGGCCAGACCCAGGTTCAGGGCGTGGCAATAAACAGTCCCCGAGTCAGCTTATAACTCAGCCAGGCCCTTGGTTCAGGGAGTAGCAGCAACAATCCCAGAGTCAGTTTCGAGCTAGGCCAGGCTCTGGTTCAGCGCATGGTGGCAGACACCCCCAGTCAGTTTATCCAGAAAGGCCAGGCCCTCGTTCAGGGCGGGGCAACCAACAAACACAGACTTTGGAGACTCCTTTTTCAGGAGGGGTGCAGGGCAACCACCTGCGGTGGTGGCGAGGGTGGGGGGAGACTGCCACATGGAAGGTGGGTGGGGGGGGGGGGGGGGGGGGCGTACAGGCCCACCCACTCCACTGCGCCTCAGTCCAGGGACCCAGGAGCAGCAGTGTAGACTGCTATGGACTCAGCAGGGGCTTCAGCCCAAAACTCGCCAGCCCGGGGCCTTTAACAGCCCCCACTACCCCTAGGCCACTTCCCGTCTCCCCCTCAGCTGGTACCAGGGTTTCTGGCTGTGTGATCAGGGAGTCCAGGGCAGTTTTGTTGCACTGGGGTCCCGGTGATCCGGTCCAGTCCTCTGCAGCTTGCAGGTCTGTGGGGCTCAGCTGGTCTACTGGTGCAGGCTGGGTCAAGTGTCTGGGCCAGTCCACAGGGTCAGGCCCTGTTGGGGTCTTGGTCCAAGCCTCTGGCCTTGGCAGTGGCAGCAGCTTCTCCCGGTTCCTGGGCTGGGGCTGGGGCATGGAATCACACTGGCCCTTGGGGTCCTCTGCAGGGCCTGGGGACCAGACCAGGCCTCGGCCTCCCAGGCAGGGAGCAGATAGTTGGCCTCTGGCCCCAAGAAGGCGGGAGGCCCTGGCCAGGCCTCTGTCCCAACCTCCCAGGCCGGGAGCCCTGAGCAAATTTATAGCCCCTCTGCAGGTTCAACCCTGACCAAGTCCACCAGCTGGGGTTTTATAGCACTGGCCCCACCGCCTGGCTTCCAAGCAGGTGGCTGGGTGGGGTCAGCCTCAGCGTAACATGGTGGCAAGAGGGGTTCCTCCTCCTCCCATGGTTTCAAATAGGCCCGCCCCACTACAGAGAAGGAGCAGCAGAGTGTAGCTGCTGCTCCTTCTCTCCTGCCTCTCGCCCCTGTTCCTGCTGCCCCTGCACCAGCCAGAGCTCTCTCTGCTCTATCCAACCACCACCCACCCACTGAAGCCCCCAGCTGCTGGACCTGCTCCCCTGGCCACCGCTGCTGCCTGGGGGGGGGCCTGCCCCCCACTGCTCCAGAGGAAGAGGACCCCACCAGCACCCACCACCCAGAGGCCTTCCCTGGCTGGCTGCCATGCGCCTGCTGTTGCTGCTGCTTCTGCACCACCTGCACCCCACTGAAGGAGAAAAGATGAGAACCAACAGTTGGACTGTGGAGGGGGGTTTTGTTTATGGGAACTGAGCTTTTTCACCTGCTCCTGGGGTGGTGGTGAACTGAGTTGCTGAGAGGGGGGCTGGGGGAAAGATGCAGAGCCCTCCCCCCAGTCCAGCTGCTGAGCAGAGATGGCGTTCACCTTTCAAGAAGGGCGAAGACCCTATTTGGACACAGAATGGCTAACCTAGTGAGGAGGGCTTTAAACTAGGTTCGACGGAGACAGGTGAGCAAAGCCCACAGGTAAGTGGAGAACATGGAGACCTGGGAGATGGGTCGGAAATGGGAGGGAGTGTGGGCTATAATGGCAGAGAGAAAGGAGGGTCAGGGCAAAACTAGGAGGCAAGGTGAAATCAGTATCTTAGATGCCTATATACTAATGCAAGAAGTATGGGTAATAAGCAGGAAGAACTGGAAGTGCTAATAAATAAATACAACTACAACATTGTTGGCACCACAGAAACTTGGTGGGATAATACACATGATTGGAATGTTTGTATGGAAGGGTACAGCTTGCTCAGGAAGGATAGACAAGGAAAAAAGGGAGGAGGTGTTGCCTTATACGTTAAAAATGAACACACTTGGGGCTACGTCTACACTGGCCCCTTTTCCGGAAGGGGCATGTAAATTTCACCTATCGTCGTAGGGAAATGCGCGGGGGATTTAAATATCCCCCGCGGCATTTAAATAAAAATGTCCGCCGCTTTTTTCCGGCTTTTAAAAAAGCCGGAAAAGAGCGTCTAGACTGGCCCCGATCCTCCGGAAAAAGTGCCCTTTTCCGGAGGCTCTTATTCTTACTTTGAATATATGCTGGGAAAATAACACAGTGGGGCACAGACTAGCCAATAAGTTCTTGGACTGCATTGGAAACAACTTTTTATTTCAGAAGGTTGACAAAGCTACTAGGGGGGAAGCTGTTCTAGATTTGATCCTAACAAATAGGGAGAAACTGGTTGAGAATTTGAAAGTGGAAGGCAGCTTGGGTGAAAGTGACCATGAAATCATAGAGCTCACAATCCTAAGGAAGGGTAGAAGGGAGAACAGCAAAATAGAGACAATGGACTTCGGGAAGGCGGATTTTGGTAAGCTCAGAGAGCTGATAGGTAAGGTCCCATGGAAATTGAGACTGAGGGGAAAAACAACTGAGGAGAGTTGGCAGTTTTTCAAAGGGACATTATTAAGGGCCAAAAAGCAAGTTATTCCACTGTGTCGGAAAGATAGAAAATATGTCAAAAGACCGCCTTGGCTTAACTACGAGATCATGCAAGATCTAAAAATTAAAAAGGAGTCATAAAAATGGAAAGTAGGACAAATTACAAAGGCTGAATATAGGCAAACACAGGAATGCAGGGGCAAGATTAGAAAGGCAAAGGCACAAAACGAGCTCAAACTAGCTACGGGAATAAAGAGAAACAAGAAGACTTTTTATAAATACATTAGAAGCAAGAGGAAGACCAAGGACAGGGTAAGCCCACTGGTCAGTGAGGAGGGAGAAACAGTAACAGGAAACTTGGAAATGCCAGAGATGCTTAATGACTTCTTTGTTTCGGTCATCACTGAGAAGTCTGAAGGAATGCCTAACAGTGAATGCTAGTGGGAAGTGGGGAGTGTCACCGGGTGGGGTCGTGGTCAGACGCCCCGACCCGGTCACCGCCCGGTTCAGTGCCTCCCAGGCGGAGTGGGGGGTCCAGGCTCACCCTCTCTCTGGACCCCGACCCAGGGCCCTAACACTGAGGGTATGTCTACACTACAGCGCTAGTTCGAACTAACTTAGTTCGAATTAGTTAATTCGAACTGAGCTAATTCGAACTAACGCGTCTAGAACTAAAAACTAGTTCGAATTAGCGATTTGCTAATTCGAACTACCGCATCCACACTGATTGGATGCAGGGGGGCATTTAAGGGCAGCTGAAACCGGTTCTGGCAGGGCATCAGGTCAGTAGTTGCTTTGTGTGGCTGCTGTCTGAGGCTATCTGAGGCTCGTGCTTAAAGGGACCCCCCTGGACAGCCGGTTCTCAGCTTTTCCTGCTTGCTTGCCAACCTCGCCGAGGGACAGCAAAGCGTTGGTCTCTGTGTCCGTCTGTGTCGGTGCTTCCCTTCGGGGGGGCCGCCGCAGGTGGCAACATGGAGCCACAGCTCGCCCTGCACCTTCTGGTGCACGTTCTGGACTTGCTGCTGCAAGCCTGCCACCAATGGCTCGAGGCTGCCTGGCACCACCTGGTGAACGTCAGCC
This sequence comes from Pelodiscus sinensis, assembly GCF_049634645.1. NCBI lineage: Eukaryota > Metazoa > Chordata > Testudines > Trionychidae > Pelodiscus > Pelodiscus sinensis. The sequence goes on along the minus strand of NW_027465857.1, from coordinate 711,525 downwards.
CCCTGCCTCTCCGCCTGGCCGCCCTGGGGGCCGTGGAGGAGCCGCGGCGGCGCCCCGGCACCGGTGTGCCCCGCCGCGTCTGGCGTCTGGACACCAGCACCGACTGGTGGGACCGCATCGTCCTGGAGCTCTGGGAGGACCGACAGTGGACCCAGAACTTCAGGATGAGGAGGGACACCTTCCTGGAGCTCTGCGAGTGGCTCGCCCCTGCCCTGCAAAGAAGGGACACTCGCATGAGACCCGCCATCCCCCTCCAGAAGCGGCTGGCCATCGCCCTCTGGAAGCTCTCCACGCCGGACAGCTACCGATCCGTCGGGAACCAGTTCGGCGTGGGGAAGATCCACCGTCGGAGCGGTGCTCATGCAGGTACGGCGCTCGTCGGCCACCAAGACGGGGGGGGGGGAGGGGGGTTGCGAAGAGGGGATGGGCCGCCCCAGGGACAAAGGGGGGGACGGGAGGAGGCGAAAGCGCCCCGCACCAGAGGGGTCGGGCTGTCCCAGCCGTACTACACGCTGCCAGGGGGGTTGCTTCCGGGAGTGGGGCGCGGGGCACTGCCAGGGCACACACGCTCCCAGCCACCCGGGCGCCCCACTGATTGGCACTTTGCTGTGTCTCTCTCCGCAGGTGGTCAAGGCCATCAACCGGGTGCTGCTCCGCAGGGTGGTCCGCCTCGCCGACCCGGACGCCGTCATCCGGGGATTCGGCGCCCTCGGCTTCCCCAACTGCGGGGGGGCCATCGACAGGACGCACATCCCCATCCGTGCCCCGGAACACCAGGCATCCCGGTACGTCAACAGAAAGGGTTACTTCTCCGTGATCCTGCAGGCCGTGTGTGACCACCGGGGCCAGTTCTCGGACATTAATGTGGGCTGGTCCGGCAAAGCACACGACGCCCGGGTGTACCGCAACTCCTCCGTGTGCCAGCGGCTGCAGGACGGGACCTTCTTCCCCAACCGCCACATCAGGGTTGGGGACGTGGACATGCCCGTGTGCCTGGTGGGGGATGCCGCCTACCCACTGCAGCCCTGGCTCATGAAGCCCTACACGGGGCACCTCAATCCCTCCCGCCAGGCCTTCAATGCCAGGCTGACCAGGGCCCGCATCGTGGTGAAGGGGGCCTTCGGGCGACTGAAAGCCCGCTTTCGATGCCTCCTCACCCGTCTGGACCTGGCCGAGCACAACATCCCTCCCGTGGTGGCGGCATGTTGTGTGCTCCACAATTTGTGTGAGCGAAAGGGAGAGGCTTTCCTGCCAGCCTGGATGGCTGAGGCTGACCGCATGGCTGGACACTATGGTCAGCCCCGCACCGCCGCCATCCGGGAAGCCCAGCGGGGGGCCGTCCGGATCCGGGAAGCCCTGCGGGAGAGCTTCCTGGTGGAGGAGGAGGACTGACCTCTCCCTGCATGCCCCACTGGGGCCTTCTTCCACCCTGCCCCCCTTCCCCTCCCTATCTACTGTACAATAAAGACACCTGTTTTTCAAACAAAAACGTCTGTTTATTGAACATAACTGGGTGCGGGAAGGGAGGAATGAGGGTGGGAGAGGGGAGGGGGAAACCTGGGACGAGGGAGCGGGGAGGGAAGGGAGGAAGGGAAAGGAAAGCTCAGGGGTGGGAGTCCGGCTGCCTCTCCCATCTCGCCACACTGCGGGTCCGGGGGCGTCGGTGGGAAATGCTTGTGGGGGGGGGGGGCAGGAGGGACAGGGGGTGTGGAGGGGGCAGGAGCGGAAGCAGGAGCGGGAGCAGGGGGAGCAAGAGGGGGAGGAAATGGGAAGCGGTCCAGCAGGCTCTGGAGGTGGCCTCACAGAGCACAGCCCTGCTCCTCCAGGGCCTCCAGCCTCCTCCGGCGCAGCCTGAGGTCCTCCTGGACCCAGTGGTCCTGGAGATGGAGTTGTCGATCCAGGAACCGGAGGTGCCGCCTCTGGTAGTCCTCCTGGTTCCTGGCTGTCCTGTTTGCCCGGGCGTGGGAGGCTGCTGCAGGCGGGGTGGTGCGCCCTGCAGTCCCAGGTGCTGCGGCTGTGGTGCAAGAAGACCAGCGGTCAATTACCCCAGGGGCCCAGGTGTGTGAAACCCAGCTCCCCTCTGCAAGGCCAGGGCCCCTGCAGGATCCCCAGCTGCTGCTCCGTGGTGGGCAAGGCCCAGGCGCACGGTCCCGGGGCTCCCTCTCGCCCCAGCCCCCCGTACACATAAGGGTAACACGAGGGTACTCACAGGTGGACGCCTCCCCGGCCTCAGACGACGCAGGCGAGCGGCTCTGTGGTGTGCCTCGGGGGTCCCGGGTCCTGGGAAGGCTGGCGGCAGGCTCCTGGCTCTCAGAGCCCTCTTCCTCCTCCTCCGTGTCCAGGAGCGGTCCCTCTGCCCCGGGGTCAATCACGTCCCGGGGGGCAGGGACGGCATGGGCCCCCAGGATGCGGTCCAGGGCATGAAAGTGGGGGCAGGCCTCCGGGTCGGCCCCTGGCAGGCAAGCCCGGGAGTAGGACTGCCGCAAGTCCTTTATTTTGCAGCGCACCTGCTCCCGGCTGCGCTGGTGGCCCCTGGCGGCCAGGCTGGCAGCCATGCGGCCGTAGACGGCCGCGTTCCAGTGGCTAGTGCGGAGATCGTGGACATTGGAGGCTTCCCCCCAAACCTCGATGAGGTCCACGATCTCCGCACTTGACCAGGCGGGCGCCCGCCTTTTGCGCCCCCGGGCAGGCTCCTGGGAGCTGCCAGGCTGGTCCTGGGGAGCAGTGAAGGGCTGGGAGCCCTCGGATGGCTGGCTCATTGTGTGGCAGGTGCAGGCTGTGCAGGCACGGGTGCTTGCAGCCTTGCAACTGGCACAAACTGTGTAGCCAGCCCATGGCCCTTTAAGGGCTCCGGGGCCGGGAGGGGGGCAATAGAGTTTCCCTGGTGTTGGCCAGAGTGGCCACCAGGGAAACCTGGGAAGCCTTAGCCTCCCACTAGTTCGAATTAAGGGTCTACAGAGCCCTTAATTCGAACTAGCTAGTTCGAACTAGGCTTAATCCTCGTAAAATGAGGTTTACCTAGTTCGAAGTAAGCGCTCCGTTAGTTCGAATTAAGTTCGAACTAACAGAGTGCTAGTGTAGCGCCTAGGAAAGTTAGTTCGAACTAACGGACGTTAGTTCGAACTAACTTTGCAGTGTAGACATACCCTGAGAGTGCAACTCTCAGTGGTAGCAGGGGGGTTATTAACCCCAAACACACCTGCTCCCGGGTTCCACAGCCCGCCCTGGGTCCTATTCCACTCCGCCGGCCATTGGCCGCGACAATTACCCTCCAGTCCCAGTGGTGTCCTTGCCTTCCTCGTCTCCCCCTTGTCCGGGCCTCTCATTCACCTCCGCCTTGCCCTTGCCACCGGGTTCCTCCGGCTCCGGCCACCCCCCTCTGGCCGCTCCGGCTCCCTTTGTACCCCGCTCACTCTGTCCTGCACTTCCGGGTTCCCCCCTCCCCCTCTGGCGTCGCGCCCGTGACGTCATCAACGTTCCTCATCGTTCAGGCGTCCCGGGGCCAGATGGCCCGTAGCGTTCGTTTCCCTGCCGCCGGCCGTTTCTGGTGGCGCTGGCGAGTGTTGGGGTTGCTCCACCCCGTCACATATCTCCCCCGTTCCCTCAGTCTTTACGCTCCCCGGTTGCTCGTCACCCGGCAATCGTGAGAGTCTGCATTCAAGTTGTCTTTACCTGGTTCATGTTTGACTTCGAAACAAAAAGGTTGCAAACTTAAACACCACCGTAGTATTCGCGCATTGCTGTCTTTCATGGTCTGCATCCACTTCAGGGGTGCGTGGTCAGTCACCAACGTGAAGGGATTACCTGTAAGAAAATAGCACAAAGATTCTATTGCCCATTTAATAGCTAACGCTTCCTTTTCTATTACAGCATAATTTTTTTCTCTTGGAAACAGCTTTCTGCTTAGATAGGCCACTGGATACTCCATGCCCTTTTACTCCTGTGCGAGGATCGCCCCGAGCCCTACGTCGGAGGCGTCTGTAGCAGGAACGGTTTTTCGTAATCGGGTGGTCGCAATACCGGGCCCGATATCAGGCATTGGCGGAGCGTTTCGAATGCCTGTACCCCTTGGGGTGTCCACACCACCCGTTGGGGTCGATCTTTCTTCGTGAGGTCCGTTAAAGGAGCTGCCAGTGAGGCAAAATGGTCTATAAACCGTTGATAGTATCCCGCGAGGCCTAAAAACTGGCGGACTTGTCTCTTGGTGTGGGGACGGGGGTAGTCTCTAATAGCCTGTACCTTATCTAACAATGGTTTTAACCGCCCCCTTCCCACCGTGTACCCTAGGTATGATACTTCCCTTTTCCCGAACTGGCATTTTTTGGGATTTGCCGTGAGTCCTGCCCGTTGGAGCGCCCGCAGGACGGCTTCTAGCTGTTGTAAGTGATCTTCCCAGGAATTGCTGAAGACGACGATGTCGTCTATATATGCCGTGGCGTAATCGCGGTGGTCTTCCAGGATCTCATCCATCAGCCTCTGGAATGTGGCAGCCGCGGCGTGTAACCCGAACGGCATGGTGACAAACTGAAATAGTCCGAACGGGGTGGCGAACGCCGTCTTCTCCCTAGCCGTTGGTGACAAGGGTATCTGCCAGTAACCCTTCGTAAGGTCGATCGTCGATAAATACTCGGCCCGCCCTAAGCGTTCCAGAAGCTCGTCCACCCTGGGCATGGGGTACGCGTCAAATTTGGACACTGCGTTCAGTTTGCGGAAGTCTATACAGAATCGTATGGCTCCGTCCTTCTTTGGGACCAGCACGATGGGGCTCCGCCACTCACTTCGCGATTTTTCCACCACTCCCCACCGTAGCATATCCTGAAATTCTTGTTGAACCGTATCCCATAGCTTCCGGGGAATGGGGCGTACCGGGTCTCTTATTTTCTTTCCAGGTTCCGTAGTGATCTCGTGATATACCAGGGTCGTCCTTCCGGGTCGGCTCGTCAGGCTGGCCGCCGACCGTTGCAGCATTGTCTGGAGTTGCTCCTGCTGGTCATAATTCAGTTCCATCCCCATAGGGCTAGCCGCCCATGTGACTTCTTCCTCGGCCCATGGCCCAAATTCGATCTCTGTACTGAGGGCCTCCGTTAGGGGCACCTCCCGGGGTACCCATCGCTTTAATAAGTTAACATGATACACCTGGTTCTGGCATCATCTACCCCCCACTTGGACCTCGTAGTCTACTTCCCCAATTCTTTTGGTCACCCGATATGGCCCTTGCCATTTAGCCAGCAGTTTGGACTCCCCCGTTGGTAGCAACACCAACACTGGGTCGCCTGGACTGAAGGTCTGCGTCCCCATATTGTAATGGCGGGCTTGGGTTTCTTGCGCTCTTTTCAAGTTCCCCTGAGCCCACCTCCCTATGGTTTGCATGCTGTCCCGTAACTTAATTACATACTGGACTGCTCCCAGTGCGGTAGACGTTTGTTCTTCCCACCCTTCCCGAACCAGGTCTAGTATTCCCCGCAGCCGTCGGCCGTATAATAGTTCAAACGGTGAAAACCCCACCGAGGATTGTGGTACCTCTCGTATCGAAGAGTAAGGGCGGTAGTAGCTTGTCCCAGTCTCATGGGTCATCTTGTACCAGCTTTCGTAGCATTGCTTTCAAGGTTTGGTTGAAACGTTCCACTAAACCGTCCGTTTGGGGATGGTAGGCCGCGGTGCGGATCTTCTTCACCTGTAGCCACTTACACAGCTCCTTCATTCAACGTGATACCAGGTTTGTGCCCTGGTCAGTCAAGATCTCTTTAGGGAGACCGACCCGGGCGAACATCTTTACGAGCTCGTCGGCTATGATGGCTGCGTTAGTCTTACGCAAGGGGACGGCCTCTGGGTAGCGTGTTGCATAATCGACCACTACCAATATATACTGGTGCCCTCTTCGCGTACGCTCCAGGGGTCCTATCAGGTCCATGCCTATCCTCTCGAAGGGCTCCGCCACCAGTGGCATGGGCACTAGGGCTGCTCGGGGTACCCAGGCCGCGGTGGTTCGTTGGCATTGCGGGCACGACCTGCAAAAATTCTTAACGTCTTGATACACTCCAGGCCAATAAAACCGCTAGAGCACCCGTTGTTGGGTTTTCTCTGTCCCTAAGTGCCCTGCCCAGTGGTTATCGTGAGCCATCTCCATCACCCGCCACCGGTATACCTTAGGCACGACCAACTGGGTCTCCTCGCCTTCTGTCCCAGTGACCCGGTATAGTCGGTCCCCCTGGATTTCGAAGTGAGGGCCCTGTTCGGGTCGTCGTTCGGCCCTTTCACCCTCTTCCATGGGTGTCAACGCGTTTTCCCACGCGCGTTGCAGCGTTGGGTCTTCTCGCTGCAGGACTAGAAAGTCGCCCGCATCGACCTCCAGAGCTGCCATTGGCCCCCAGGGTTCTTCCCTATTTGTCCTCTGCAGGGGTATCCGCCCCTCGTCCTCCTCTTGGGTAGCCCACACTTCCTGTGTGTCCCTCTGACCGTCGGGGTCCCGTTCCCCTAGGAGTCGCCGCAGCCTGGGCCAGTCTCTGCCCAACAACACGGGGCAGGGTAGTCGTGGTGTTACTGCCACTCGTAGTTCCTCGCCCTGACTCCCATCATGTAATCTAACTCGGGTTGTCGGATACGGCCGGGTGTCCCCGTGCACACACTTGATCCAGACCGGGGGCCGTGTGTACTACTTTTCCTAGGGCATCCCTCCGCACCAATGTCTGCCCGCACCCCGAGTCCAATACGGCTTCTACCGCCTCCCCATTCAAACGTACTTGCCTCGTTATGCGGGCTCAGCTTACCTCCTGCCGTGAGCCTCTTCTGGGTTTGGGTTGTCCATATGTGCAGTCCATCATGGGGCACTCTCGGCGAAAGTGGCCTTCCTGACCGCACTGGAAACACGTTGGTTTCGACTGTGATCCTGGCGTGCCCTCTGTGCTCCTCTCGCCACTGACCCGGGGTTCCCCCTTTTCGCGATTCTCGGGGCCACGCCACACAGGGGATAATCGGCGGTCTGGACCTCGGGTCCGGGGGGCTTCTCGCCCTTGGTCCCACGCTGTCCCGCCCTTCTTTCCCTCTTGGGCTAGGGCCTCCACGGCCCACCGGGTTAGTCCCCGGTCCTACCTTGCCGCGGTCTTCTGTTCCTTCTGCCGCCAGGAAGTGTTCCATGAGAGTTACGGCCTCTTCTAGGGTTCTGGGTAAATGTCGGCGCACCCACTGTTGGCCTTCTGCGGGGAGTACCTGTAGATACTGTTCGACCTGGTAGTGTTAGGACACCTGAGCCGTGGTTTTGGTGGAGGGTTCCAACCATCGTAACCAGGCTTCCCGAATCCGTTGGGCCACTGCCCGGGGCCGTTCCCCCACTACATACTTGGCCGCCCGAAACCTTTGCCTATATGTCTCTGGGGAAATGCCCAACTGATCAAGAATCACCTCCTTGACCTTGTAATAGCATAGAGAGTCTCGGTCGGACAAGCTCCTATAAGCGAGCTGTGCCGGGCCGGAAAGGTAGGGGGCGAGTATGGTGGCCCAGTGTTCCTGGGGCCAGCGGGCCGCTGTTGCTGTCACATTACTGAATTGGAGGGAAGCAGCCAGATCGCTGCTGCACCCCTAGGTGGGGGTGTTGGCCCCAGAAAGTGGTATAAAAGGGAGCCATGTGGGGTACTGAATGGGAGCTTATTGTTTGTTGATCTTATGTACGCTATTTATGTGAGTATATAATGTCTGTGTGTGTAGGTAGGAATCTGTAATCTGTGTGGAAGCTGAATATTTCTGTGAATGTGGTTAAGCATGGCTATGGACAGGCTGAGTAGCAAAGCCCTGTGGAACAATGGCTCTCAATGGGCTATAGACACACCCAAAGAATGGGGTTTGTCACCTGAGGGCAGCTAGCAGGGAACATAGAGATTGGCCTCTGACCAGGTGACTTGCTGCATACAAGAAGAGGCCAGGAAGGAGGTATAAAGAGGCCATGCGGTCGATGCCATTTGGTTCTCAGCTCAGCACTTCATCCCAGAGGCAGCACTGCAGGGATTGAAGAGCCCGGAAGACCTGTGAACCCATCCTGATCGTAGGATGTGCAATAAGAACTTTTAAACCAGCAGCTGCAACATCTCTGCTAGAGCCTGCATCGAGAACTGGGAGATTCGGTGCATGTAACGTACTGTACTTTAATAACCTTACTCTCAGGCTTTTCTTTCTTGTAATAATAAACCTTTAGATATAGATTCTAAAGGATTGGCCCAGCGTGATTTGTGGGTAAGGTCCAGAGGGTAAATTGACCAGGGATCTGTGGCTGGTTTCTTGGAACTGGACAGAACTTGTTCGGGGTAGGTGGGATTGGGTGCTAGGACCCCCCCACCTGTGTATAGGCCCGGGGCCATCTGGGGCACGGATATTGCTGGGGTGTCGGAGGGGTTTTGCTCGGGAGGCTTCAGGCAGGCAGCTGAAGCGCTCTGTGGGACTGGTTTGTGGCCTGTGTGGAGAGGTCACCAGTCGGGGGCTGTAAGGAGCCCCGGATTCGAGCAATTCGCCCTGAGCGGACGCCCTCAGCTGTGCCCAGACACGGCCCGGTCCGTCACAGTTGCCACCCGCTCAAAAGTTACCAGGAATGCCTCCGCGTCGTCCTCCGGCCCCAGCTTGGCGAGTCTGATGGGGAGCCGCATCGGTCCCATCATATCCTCATCTCCTTCGGCGGTGGGCCCGACCATCCTCGTCCCATCCTTCAACTCCCGCACTAGCTGTCTCTGTTGTTCCCTGAATTCGGAGGTTAGCTGCTGTAGCGCTTCCGTCTGTTGCCTCTGTAACTGGCGCTGGCCATCTACCAACCACTCGATGATCTTGTCCGCGGCCATGGTGCCGGTACCTATTCGCGAGATGGCAACAACAACAACAACAACAACAAAAAAAAAACAAAAAAAAAACAGAACTACCTGATTTCATGCCCTATGTCACAGGGTCACAATCCTGCCCATGTTCTCCACCACGTGTCACCGGGTGGGGTCGTGGTTAGACGCCCCGACTCGCTGATATTCAGAGCTGCGCCGGTCACCGCCCGGTTCAGTGCCTCTGTGGGAGAAAAATCAAGTAACTCCAATTGTGTCTAAAGGGGGGGGGACTGTGCAGGAAATCAAAACTCTCTAAAAGAAAACTGCTGTAAGGGTTAAAAAGTTTTCCAGACCTCTCTCCCTGTAACAGAGAGAAATCACCTTAACTCTAATCAAGACCCTTACAATGCCTCCTATCTCAAGTTCATGGATACTCCTAGTCTGTCACAATTTGTCATGTAAACCCTTATCTTTGTCACAGTTTGCCTTGTAGACTCCTCCACTCAAGTTCTCATGTGGCTTTGTGTACTGTAAAAACTTACTTCTAGCACTCCTGGGGTGAACAGAAGTCTCAGAGTACTTCTGCTGAGACTTTGATATGTTAAAGAAGAACAATCAACAACTGAACTGTCTAAGCATTCTGTATAGAGGATACCTGAATCTGTCTCTCATTGCTGCTGCTTTCACTCTTGGAAGTGACAGCCTGCATGCATGCATCATAAAGTTTTCCCTTCTAGGTTTCTCTCCTGCCTCACTGATTTGACCTCCGGCCTCAGACCCTTCTGGGGGCTCTGTACCCCAGGGGAGCGAGATTTCCCCCTCACCTCCCAGTCGGAGTGGGGGGTCCGGGCCCACCCTCTCTCCGGACCCCGACCCAGGGCCCTAACACTGAGAGTGTGACTCTCAGTGGTAGCAGGGGGGTTAACAACCCCAAACACACCTGCTCCCGGGTTCCACGGCCCGCCCTGGGTCCTATTCCACTCCGCCGGCCATTGGCCGCGACAATTACCCTCCAGTCCCAGTGGTGTCCTTGCCTTCCGTGTCTCCCCCTTGTCCGGGCCTCTCATTCACCTCCGCCTTGCCCTTGCCACCGGGTTCCTCCGGCTCCGGCCACCCCCCTCTGGCCGCTCCGGCTCCCTTTGTACCCCGCTCACTTTCTGTCCCGCACTTCCGGGTTCCCCCCTCCCCCTCTGGCATCGCGCCCGTGACGTCATCAACGGCGCCCGGGCGCCCCGTGATGACACGCCGCTTCCTCATCGTTCAGGCGTCCCGGGGCCGGACAGCCCGTAGCGTTCGTTTCCCTGCCGCCGGCCGTTTCTGGTGGTGCTGGCGAGTGGCGGGGTTGCTCCACCCAGTCACAGGGAGGTTTAGAAGGTAAAATAAAACAAGAACAAGTTAAAAATCACCTAGAAAAGTTAGATGCCTGCAAGTCACCAGGGCCTGATGAAATGCATCCTAGAATACTCAAGGAGCTGACAGAGGAGGTATCTGAGCCGCTAGCTATCATCTCTGGAAAATCATGGGAGACAGGGGAGATTCCAGAAGACTGGAAAAGGGCAAATCTAGTGCCCATTTATAAAAAGGGAAATAAGAACAACCCAGGAAACTACAGACCAGTTAGTTTAACTTCTGTGCCAGGGAAGATAATCATAGAATCATAGAATCATAGAATAATAGGACTGGAAGGGACCTCGAGAGGTCATCGAGTCCAGCCCCCCGCCCTCAAGGCAGGATCAAGCTCCGTCTACACCATCCCTGACAGATGTCTATCTAACCTGTTCTTAAATATCTCCAGAGAGGGAGATTCCACCACCTCCCTTGGCAATTTATTCCAATATTTGACCACCCTGACAGTTAGGAATTTTTTCCTAATGTCCAATCTAAACCTCCCCTGCTGCACTTTAAGCCCATTACTCCTTGTCCTGTCCTCAGAAACCAAGAGGAACAAATTTTCGCCTTCCTCCTTGTGACACCCTTTTAGATATTTGAAAACCGCTATCATGTCCCCCCTTAATCTTCTTTTTTCCAAACTAAACAAGCCCAGTTCATGAAGCCTGGCTTCATAGGTCATGTTCTCTAGACTTTTAATCATTCTTGTCGCTCTTCTCTGTACCCTTTCCAATTTCTCCACATCTTTCTTGAAATGTGGCGCCCAGAACTGGACACAGTACTCCAGCTGAGGCCTAACTAGTGCAGAATAGAGCGGCAGAATGACTTCACGAGTTTTGCTTACAACACACCTGTTGATACAACCTAGAATCATATTTGCTTTTTTTGCAACAGCATCACACTGTTGACTCATATTCAACTTGTGGTCCACTATGACCCCTAGATCCCTTTCCGCCATGCTCCTTCCTAGACAGTCGCTTCCCATCTTGTATGTATGGAACTGATTGTTCCTTCCTAAGTGGAGCACTTTGCATTTCTCTTTATTAAACCTCATCCTGTTTACCTCTGACCATTTCTCTAACTTGCTAAGGTCATTTTGAATTATGTCCCTATCCTCCAAAGAAGTCGCAACCCCACCCAGTTTGGTATCATCTGCAAACTTAATAAGAGTACTCTCTATCCCAATATCTACATCATTGATGAAGATATTGAACAGTACGGGTCCCAAAACAGACCCTTGAGGAACTCCACTTGTTATCCCTTTCCAGCAGGATTTAGAACCGTTAACAACTCTCTGACTACGGTTATCCAGCCAATTATGCACCCACCTTATCGTGGCCCTATCTAAGTTATATTTGCCTAGTTTATCAATAAGAATATCATGCGAGACCGTATCAAATGCCTTACTAAAGTCTAGGTATATGACATCCACCGCTTCTCCCTTATCCACAAGGCTCGTTATCTTATCAAAGAAAGCTATCAGATTAGTTTGGCATGACTTGTTCTTCACAAACCCATGCTGGCTATTCCCTATCACTTTATTACTTTCCAAGTGTTTGCATACGATTTCCTTAATTACCTGCTCCATTATCTTCCCTGGGACAGACGTTAAACTGACCGGTCTATAATTTCCTGGGTTGTTCTTATTCCCCTTTTTATAGATGGGCACAATATTTGCCCTTTTCCAGTCTTCTGGAATCTCCCCTGTCTGCCATGATTTTTCAAAGATCATAGCTAAAGGCTCAGATACCTCCTCTATCAGCTCCTTGAGTATCCTGGGATGCATTTCATCAGGACCTGGTGACTTGCTGACATCTAACTTTCCTAAGTGATTTTTAACTTGTTCTTTGTGTATCCTATCTTCTAAACTTACCCTCTCTCTGCTTGTATTCACTACGTTAGGCACACCTCCAGACTTCTCGGTGAAGACCGAAACAAAGAAGTCATTGAGCATCTCCGCCATTTCCAAGTTCCCTGTTACTGCTTCTCCCTCCTCGCTAAGCAGTGGGCCTACCCTGTCCTTGGTCTTCCTCTTGCTTTTAATGTATTTATAAAAGGTCTTCTTGTTTCCCTTTATGCCTGTAGCTAGTTTGATCTCATTTTGTGCCTTTGCCTTTCTAATCTTGCCCCTGCATTCCCGTGTTGCTTGCCTATATTCATCCTTTGTTAGTTGTCCTAGTTTCCATTTTTTATATGACTCCTTTTTTATTTTGAGATCATGCAAGATCTCCTTGTTAAGCCAAGCTGGTCTTTTGCCATATTTTCTATCTTTCCTACACAGCGGAATTGTTTGCTTTTGGGCCCTTAACAACGTCCCTTTGAAATACTTCCAACTCTCCTCAGTTGTTTTTCCCTTCAGTCTTGCTTCCCATGGGACCTTACCTACAAGTTCTCTGAGCTTATCAAAATCTGCCTTCCTGAAATCCATAACCTCAATTGTGCTGGTCTCCCTTCTACCTTTCCTTAAGATCATGAACTCTATTATTTCGTGATCACTGTCCCCTATACTGTCTTCCACTTTCAAGTTCTCAACTAGTTCCTCCCTATTTGTTAAAACCAAATCCAGAACAGCTTCTCCTCTGGTAGCTTTTTCAACCTTCTGAAACAGAAAGTTGTCTCCAATGCAGTCCAGAAACTTATTGGATAGCCTGTGCCTCGCTGTGTTAGTTTCCCAACATATGTCTGGATAGTTGAAGTCCCCCATCACCACCAAATCTTGGGCTTTGGATAGTTTTGTTAATTGTTTAAAAAAGGCCTCATCCATCTCTTCCACCTGGCTAGGTGGCCTGTAGTAGACTCCTAGCATGATATCACCCTCGTTTTTTACCCCTTTTAGCTTAACCCAGAGACTCTCTACACAGCTATCTCCTACGTTCATCTCCACTTCAGTCCAAGTGTGTACATTTTTAATATACAAGGCAACCCCTCCTCCCTTTTTTCCCTGTCTGTCCTTCCTGAGCAAGCCGTACCCTTCCATACCAACATTCCAATCATGCGTCCCATCCCACCAGGTTTCTGTAATACCAATGATATCATAGTTGTATTTATTGGTTAGCAATTCCAGTTCTTCCTGCTTATTACCCATACTTCTCGCATTTGTATATAGGCATCTAAGATACTGATTTGATCTTGCCTCCCTGTTGTGCCCTGACCCTCCTTTCTCCTTGCCATTATAGGCCGTAGTCCCCCCCATTTCCAACCCATCTCCCAGTCCCGCACATTCAGCACTTACCTGTGGGCTTTGCTCACCTGCCCCCGACAAACCTAGTTTAAAGCCCTCCTCACAAGGTTAGCCAGTCTGTGTCCAAACAAGGCCTTCCCGCTCCTGGAAAGGTGAACTCCATCTCCGCCAAGCAGTCCTTCCTGGAAGAGCACCCCGTGATCAAGGAAGCCGAATCCCTCCTGGCGACACCATCGTCGCAGCCAGGCATTCACCTCCAGGATGCACCTCTCTCTGCCCGGGCCCCTACCTTTGACAGGAAGGATAGAAGAGAATACCACCTGCGCTCCAAACTCCTTCACCCGTACTCCCAAAGCCCTGTAGTCACACTTGATCCGCTCAGTGTCACACCTGGCAGTATCATTTGTGCCCACGTGGATGAGTAGCATGGGGTAGTAGTCAGAGGGCCGGATAATCCTCGACAATGCCTCCGTAACATCTCGGATACGGGCCCCTGGCAGACAGCATACCTCTCGAGATGAGCTGTCAGGGCGACAGATGGGTGCCTCCGTTCCCCTCAGAAGAGAGTCTCCAACCACCACTACTCTACGTTTCCTCCTCGCAGTGGTGGCAGGAGACTGCTCAACCTTGGTGGTGCAAGGCCTGGTCTCCTCCACCGTGGGGAGTGACTCCTTGTCTCCTGCTGAAAGTAAAGTGTAACGGTTATGTAACAACACAGTGGGAGGGTTAGGAGCAGGGGTGGAACACTGCCTGCTGCCGGAAGTAACCAGCTGCCAGTGCTCACCCTGCACCACTGCCTCCTCCATAAGTGGCTGGTCAACAGTCCCACATCCTAGGACAGTGACCTCCGTGGACTCCACAGGAATACTGTCCAGGAATTCCTCATGGCTTCGAATGCTCCTCAGCCTGGCCACCTCCTCCTGTAGCTCTCCCACCTGCTGCCTGAGAGATTCCACCAGCAGGCACCTTTCACAACGGTTGTCTCCCCCAGCCTGGAGATCACTCAGTGGGAATTGCAAGCCACAAATACAGCAAGACCACACCAGGACCTGGGTAGAGGCATCCATGCTCAGGTTCTCTGTCTGGATACAGGCACAGGTGGAGGAGACAGGAGAAGTACTGGCACAAGCGCTACGGGTCTTCATCACCATCAGTCACTCCCTCTGCCCAACTCCCTCTTCAACTCCCCTGTCTGCAGTCGCCTGGTCGCACTGCTCTGGCTTTTTAAAGCCTGCTTGTCTAGGTCAGGCCTGCCCCCTTCTGAGTCACACAGGGGAAGGCTGAGCCTGAGGCTAATCAGAGGCAATCAAGGGAACAATGGCAGGCTCTCAGTCCCAACTGCCACAGAAGCTGAAACTGAAACTGCTAGCACTCACCTGGAATCAGACTCTCAATTCACACTTCAAACTGTAAAATTCAAACAGTCAGGCACAGGCACACACTCACACCACAGCTTGTACTCTCACCGGGTAGCCTCTTCGGCGGTGGGGTCGCTTTTTATCAGGACACTTCCACTTTTGGTGCCAAGGTCAGCGATAAAACGATTAAATAAAATTGTCCCAGGGAAGATAATGGAGCAAGTAACTAAGGAAATCATCTGCAAACACTTGGAAGTTGGCAAGGTGATAGGGAACAGTAGTTATTAATGGTCCACAATCCTGCTGGAAAGGTATAACAAGTGGGGTTCCGCAGGGGTCTGTTTTGGGACCGGCTCTGTTCAATATCTTCATCAACCATTTAGATATTGGCATAGAAAGTACGCTTATTAAGTTTGCAGATGATATCAAGCTGGGAGGGGTTGCAACTGCTCTGGGGGATAGGGTCATAATTCAAAATGATCTGGACAAATTGGAGAAATGGTCTGAGGTAAACAGGATGAAGTTTAATAAGGACAAATGGAAAGTGCTCCACTTAGGAAGGAACAATCAGTTTCACACATACAGAATGGGAAGCGAGTGTCTAGGAAGGAGTACGGCAGAAAGGGATCTAGGGGTTATAGTGGACCACAAGCTGAATATGAGTCAGCAGTGTGATGCTGTTGCAAAAAAAAGCAGACATGATTCTGGGATGCTGAGACGGGTTCATCGGGTGCGAGCGCCCCCTCCCAGGTGGGCAGGGGGGGTTCAGCTGACCCGCCGTCTGGGTCCAGGGTTGGGGGTCCCGAAGTCTAACGTCTTCGAAGAGGTCTGTGGGTGCGATCACCTGTCACCGCCCGGCAACGGGGTTCAGCGAACCCACTTTTACAACCTGAGTAAGGGTCTCAGGGTCCTGTCCCCAATACGGGTTTGGGGGGGTTCACCCCCTACACCGGTTCTGCGGTCCTATCCCGATGCCCGGCCGGTAAGGGCGACAACCTCTAGAGTCCACTTGGGGGGGGGGGGGGCGCTCCCGTCCGGAAACCCTGGTGGAGGCGGTGAGTCAACTTGACTATGACTGGGGGGGGGGGGGGGGCAGGGAGTGGGGGACCAGGACCTCCCTCTCCACCGGGTCCCAGCCCAGGGCCCTAAGTGGAGGGACTAGCGCATTCCCTCCACGACAGGCGGGGTCAATCCACGAAACTCGCCTGTTCACGGCCGCCAGAGGCAGACTGCCCCGGGCTCCTTCCACTCCTCATCCAGCGCCGATCCCCTGCGGACCCAAACGGGGCACTCACCACGTCCGGTGCCTCGGCCCCGTTCTGCTGGTGCCCGAGGGGCCGCCGCGCTGCTCCTACGTCCCTCCAGTGGGGCGGGATATCTTTCCTCCTGCGTGGGGGTTGGAGGCTCCTTCCCAGCCCCCCTGCGTCGACTCACCCGGCCACTTTTCAAGCGGCCCGGGGGCGGATGCCCCGGGACGGCGCCCCGCCCCCTCAGTGTCGCTCCACCGCGCGCCGTCGGGTTGCAGGGCCGTAGCCCCGCCCGCCGGGGTGCGCTGACGTTCGCCAGTTCCTCCCCTCTCCTGGCCTCACGCCGGGGAGCGTTGGCGTGGCGTGGCCCCGCCCCCGATGCGGCCGGGCGGCTTCACGCTCCTGCTCCTCCCCGACTCTGTTGAGCCAGCGAGTGGAGCCGCCGCGGCTGGGCACGGTCCCGGCCCGTTTTTTTCCACATCGGGGGGGGGCAATCCCCCCCCTTTTCGGGAGTGCGGGCCCCTGTGGGTCCGTGTCAGATGCATTAACAGGTGTGTTGTCAGCAAGACACGAGAAGTCATTCTTCCGCTCTACTCTGCGCTGGTTAGGCCTCAGTTGGAGTATTGTGTCCAGTTCTGGGCACCGCATTTCAAGAAAGATGTGGAGAAATTGGAGAGGGTCCAGAGAAGAGCAACAAGAATGAGGAAAGGTCTAGAGAACATGACCTATGAAGGAAGGCTGAAAGAATTGGGTTTGTTTAGTTTAGAGAAGAGAAGATTGAGGGGGGACATGATAGCAGTTTTCAGGTATCTAAAAGGGTGTCATAAGGAGAAGGGAGAAAACTTGTTCATCTTGGCCTCTGGGGATAGATCAAGAAGCAATCGGCTGAAACTGCAGCAAGGGAGGTTTAGGTTGGACATTAGGGAAACGTTCCTAACTGTCAGGGTGGTCAAACACTGGAATAAATTGCCCAGGGAGGTTGTGGAATCCCCATCTCTGGAGATATTTAAGAGTAGGTTAGATAAATGTCTATCAGGGATGGTCTAGACAGTATTTGGTCCTGCCATGAGGGCAGGGGACTGGACTCGATGACCCCTCGAGGTCCCTTCCGGTCCTAGTATTCTTTGATTCTATGTCCGGGTGGGGGACAATCGGTTGAGCCACTCATGGTTGGATCGCATCTATTTATCCTGGTTCCATCTGGCACAAGCCCACTCCTCCAGCGTCTGGCTGGCCCCATTCACGGACCACCACATGGTGGCCGTGAAAGCCTCTCTCAGTTCGGAGAGGCTGGAGCCGGCCTATTTGCATTTTAATAATAGCTTGCTGGAGAACGTGGGCTTCGTGGTGTCCTTCCGGGATAGTTCTGGCTTGCCTGGAGTGGGCAGCGGCCCGCCTTTCCCTCGGCAGGGAGATGGTGGTACGTGGGGAAGGTGCGCGCCCGGCTCTTCTGCCGCGACTACTCCTGGGGTGCCAGCCGGCAGAAGGATGCAGAGATAGAGCAGGCAGAAGAGGAGGTTTTGAAGTTTGAGAGGCACCTGGTATCCGAACCAGAGGATCCACCTTTCCGCAAGGTGTACCAGGAGAAGCGGGAGGAACTCTGGGCCCTCAAGGACCACCGGGCCCGGGGTGCCTTTGTTCGATCCCTTATCCATCTCCTTCGGGAGATGGATCGCGGCTCCCGCTTCTTCTACACCCTGGAAAAAGAGGGGCCCAAAAAGCACGTCACCTGCCTTTTGGCAGAGGACAGCACCCCCTCAGGGATCTGGCAGAGATGCGTGGAAGGGCCAGGGCCTTCTACGCCAGTTTGTTCTCCCCAGATCAGACTGAAGCCGACGCCTACAAAGTGATCTGGACCAAGCTCCCAACGGTCAGCGCAGGCGACCAGGACAAGCTCAAGTTGCATCTCACTCCGGCTAAGTTCTCGGAAGCCCTCCGTCTCATGCCCACCAAGAAATCCCCGGGCATGGACGGACTGACTGTGGAGTTCTACCGCATGTTCTGGGACGTCTTTGGCCCAGACCTTGTCACCACCTGGGCAGAGTCCGTGGAGGGCGGGGTCCTCCCTGTCGTGCAGGCGAGCTGTACTCGCCTTATTGCTGAAGAAAGGTGATCTCAGTGACCTTGAGAATTGGCGTCCCGTCTCGCTCCTCAGCACGGACTATAAAGTCGTAGCAAAAGCCATCTCGCTGCAACTGCGGTCCGTGCTGGCGGACGTGATCTACCCCGACCAGACCTACACTGTCCGGGGCCGTAGCATCTTTGATAATCTGTACCTGGTCCAGAATCTCTTGGAGCTCAGCTGTAGGGACGGTCCGTCGTTCGCCTTCCTGTCCCTGGACCAGGAGATGGCGTTCGACAGGGTGGACCACGGGTATCTCCTGGGCACTCTGCAGGCCTTCGGCTTCGGGCACCATTTTGTGGGTTTTCTCTGGGTGCTGTAGGCGCTCGGAGTGTTTGGTCAGGCTCAACTGGACCCTCACCGAGCTCCTCAGCTTCAGGCGGGGAGTATGTCAGGGGTGTCCACTATTGGGCCAGCTGTACGCTCTGGCGATCGAGCCCTTCCTCTGTCGCTTCCGTAGGAGGTTGACGGGGTTGGTGCTTCGGGAGCTGGAGCTGCGGCTGGTCCTGTCGGCGTACGCCGATGACGTGCTCCTCGTGGTCCAGGGCCCGGGCGACCTGAAGCGGGTGGAGGCTTGCCAAGCCGTCTACTCGGCAGCCTCCTCCGCCCGGGTCAACTGGGTCAAGAGCTTTGGCCTGGTGGTCGGGGACGGGTGGCGGGCAGGCTCCTCCCACTCGCGCTTCATGCCATCAGGTGGCGTGCGGGTCCGCTGCTCTATCTGGGCGTCTATTTATCCGCCACGCATCCTTCTCCGCCGGAGAACTGGCAGGGTTTGGATGCTAGGGTGGGTGAGCGGCTGCAGAGATGGACAGGACTGCTCCAGTGTCTCTCCCTTCGAGGGAGGGCACTGATGCTGAACCAGCTAATCCTGTCCATCCTCTGGCACCGGCTCAACACCCTGCGCCCAGCCCCGGAGGTCCTGGCCAAGCTCCAGAGTATGGCCCTGGAGTTCTTTTGGCCAGGACTGCACTGGGTCTCTGCAGGGGTCCTGTCTCTCCCCCTGGAGGAGGGGGGCCAGGGCCTGGTCTCCATGTACAGCCAGGTTTGGATCTTCCGCCTCCAGGCCCTGCAGAAACTCCTCTATAGTGCAGGCAGTCCAGCACGGAGCACTTTGGCGCCTTCCTCTGCCGCCTCCGAGGGCTCCGATACGACCGGCAGCTCTTTTTTTATCCACCTGAGGGGCCTTCCGCGAGACCTCTCAGAGCTGCTGGAATTCTACCAGGACCTCCTCCAGACCTGGAAGCTGTTCTCAGCGACCAGGTCTGTTGTGGCCACTGCGGGAGCAGACCTCCTCGCGGAGCCCCTGCTCCACAATCCAGCCTTGTGCGTGCAGGTGGCGGAGTCTCCCTCGGTGCGCCGGAGGCTGATCCTGGCAGAAACCACCAAGGTTGCAGTCCCTATTCCAGCTCCTCCAGAACCGCTTATTGAGGTTCTGGCTGCACTTTCCCCCACAGCTTTTCATTTGTGGGCACCCTATCCATGGCCCCATGAAGTCGCGAGATCGCCTCATCAACCTCCTCCTGGCCCTGGCGAAAGCCGCCATATACTACATCAGGAGGAGGATACTGGACGAGGGGGTTCTCTGCGACTGTGGGGCCTACTTCAGTTCCTCCCTTGTGTCACGTATCTAGGCAGAGTTCCTCTGAGCAGTGTCCACTGGCTCCATGGACAGCTTTTAGGAGCAGTGGGGCTCTGTCTGGGGTTCTCTGCTCCGTGTCCCCATCCGGTTCCCTTGTTTTGACCCTGTGACCTGCACCCCTTGACCCTGTTTTTTCATTATTTGTCCGCCGGACTCATTTGATCCCCAGGCCTAGTCGTCCCTCCTGCAAGGCTGAGGGAGGGGCTTTTAGAAGTGGGCAGGCTAACACCCACCCACTCCTGTGTTTCAAATAGGCCCCACTACAGGCAGGTTGAAATTTCTTTATGTGCAACACCAATATTGAGGTAGCGTATTGCTGTGCAACCACCAGTACAAACAAAAACCTAGATTTAAGTATGTATTTAAAATGGTCCGTAGGTGTGGAAGAAAATATATTGAAACAAGGGATAATTACCAAGGAACAATGTTTATGGTTATTTAATATGAAATCAAATAAAAATAAAATTAACATTACCCTTGGAGTACATGTATCATCATTCTTTCTAACAACTCAAGCTAGTAAACACACCAAAATGCATATTATCCACACATAGCTGGGCTTTAAGATGCTAAACAAAACTATGAGTCAACCAGAAACAGTCATGCTCTCTTTCCAAATATTAATACAATATTTACTGACACTGGAAAGGAGAGTAAAAGGCATTCATTCAGGCTTATACAGTTTCTGGGGAATGGTTAGGATCCATGCTATACAAATACAAGTGAAACAGGGACCTGTAGAAATAGATACAAGTTTTCCTGGTTTGAAATTTTCACCTTGTGTGTGTCACCGACACTAAAAGAGTAGATGCCCCAGAGAAAATTAACACATGGGTTCAGGGTTTGTAGACAGATGCATGTTTCAAAGAGCTTGTAAATAAGGTTTCATCCTACAAAACAGCTAGCATCATACCTAGTACTTGCTACTTCTGATTCATAAGAGCCCGAACTCTACCAGATAAAGATCTGGCCTTAATTCAACACAATTTACCATGTATTAATTAGTAACACAGGATTTAAAAAATAATTGAGATCAGAGTTTTAGATATCTACAACACTCTAAAAAAATCTGTTAAGAATTTCTCTCACCTTAACCCATTAACGCCTATGTAAACTTTGTTTGAAATGTAATGCACATGTCTTGGTCCCCCCACCCCCATGCAGTCTGCTTCCCTTGCAAAGGACCTGGGGGGAACTCTTATGGTACTAAAAGAAGTCCCCCCTCCCATAACTCCCTAAGATAACATCTACAGAACAAACTAGCCAGAGGCTCCAGCTTGCACTGTTCAAGGAAACACACAGCTTCACAATCATACTACTCTTTTATCCAGTGTCTTGTCCTACCAGGTGTTTCACCTCTCACAAGGTCTCCTCACAACATGGGGTTCTTTCCCTTCCCCCAAGAATCCTTACCAAACGTCTTGATTCAACCAGAAAGCAGCCTCTGCACATGTAGACTGTGGCTGTCCTGTTTCCTCCAGCTAGGGAGGGAAGCTTTCCAAGTATGTAATTCATCAGAGTTAAACAAAGGGCGGGGGGGGGGGGGGGACCTAAAATGATCAGAGAGATGGCTGAAACTGAGGGGTGTTTTCCATTTTCAGTGACAGTGCAGGGAGAAGTTTGGTTTTGCTCTCGCTGGAGGTGATACTGACCTGATTCCAAATGGGGTGAAAGTAGGAAAGCACAGGAAGAGAGAGATACTGTCTTGTTACCATGCAGCGGGGGGAGGGGTGCAAATTGGTGAAAGCAGGGGGAAAATAGCAGGCAGAGAAGTACAAAAGCAACCGTCCTGCTCTGAATGGGCAGCAGAACACAGGGGAAAACAGGTGATCCCTGCCCAGCCAATTCCCCAACGGGAGGGCTAGGGGAGAAGCAGGAAGGGCGGGTGGAGGGGGAGGGAGACTGTCGCCCTGTTAACAGTTCACAGGACAGGGGAGGATTCAGGAGCACAGCGGCGAAGAAGTTGACCCGATCTGGCAATGCCTGTAACTTACCCAGCTTTTTCCACATGGCTTGGTGGTAGGCAATGAAGCACTGATCCGCCCCTTGGAAGGGGGCCCTCCTCCCCTTCGGCCAGCAGCTCCAGCTCCACCATGATCTGGGTCACATGATCCTCCAAGTATTTCCTGCCTTCCTGATCAGAGAACACGCTCACCCCCAGTGGGTATAGACCCTCCATGGGGGGATTGGAGTAGAGGCTGGAGCCAGTTCCTCCATTTGTAGCAGGCAGAAGGAGGAGCAGCAGCAGCTGCTGCTGCTGCTCAGTGTGAGGGCAAGTATTCTGCCCTTCCCTCCCCCAGCTGAGCTCCCTGCCTGCATGGGAGCGCTAAACCTCTGAGTGAGGCTCAGAAAACAGCTGCGTGGCCTAGGACATAGTAATCTTTAGGTCATGTGGCATGTAAATATCTTGTGATGCTGACTACAACCGTGTCATGCAAATGCCTGTTTTCACTTTCAGGTGACATTGTGAATAGGAAGTGGGCAGCATTATCTCCTGCAAATGTAAACAAACTTGTGTGTCTGAGTGACTGGCTGAACAAAAAGTAGGACTGAGTGGCGTTCAGGCTCTATTGTTTTATTTTTGAATGCAGTTATATTTTGTGCATAATTTGACATTTGTAAGTGCAGCTTTCATGGTAGAGATTGCACTACAGTACTTGGAATGGGGGATGTGATGGATCCCTCCCTCATGCTTTGTAAACTGGACTCATGGGGTGTGTCTAAACTACATGGCTCCGTCGATGCAGCCATGTAGATTAGGCTGATCAGCTGTTTGTCGGCTCAGCGCGCTAGTCTGGACGCTCCCCTGCCCCCGTGAAAGCCCTTTATCGACCTCCCCGGTAAACCTCATCCTACGAGGCATAACGGGGAGGTCGATAAAGGGCTTTCATGTGGGCAGGGGAGCGTCCAGACTAGCGCGCTGAGCCGCTATTTGTCGGCTCAGTGCGGCAGCCATGTAAATTTAAATGAAGCTGCGATTATTTAAATTGCAGCTTCATTTCCCTTTTCCGATTTGCCTAATCTACATCGACGGAGCCACGTAGTTTAGACGTACCCATGGATACCAATATACATAACTCAAAGGTGGTTTGAGCAAATTATTTCATGTAACCCATCGATCTTCATGTCATAATTTGCTGGTCCTGTTTATCTTACTCTGTTGTATGTATGATTTGTGTGTGGAAAATTAGACCAAGGGAGTGGGGAATACTTTGTGGCTGCGTCTAGACTGGCAAGATTTTGCACAAATACTTTTAACGGAAAAGTTTTTCCGTTAAAAGTATTTGCGCAAGAGAGCGTCTACACTGGCACGGATGCTTTTGTGCAAAAGACATCTTTTGCGCAAAAGCATCCGTGCCAGTGTAGGAGCTTTCTTGCTCAAGAAAGCTCCGATGGCCATTTTAGCCATCAGGCTTTCTTGCGCAAGAAGTTAACTTGCCTGTCTACACTGGCCCTCTTTCCCCTTCCCCCCCCCCCCCCCCCCACTGTCATGGCTCCTTCCCCACTCTGGCATGATAAATGCAGAAGTGGGGGCCAGCAAGTGTACTCCAAAGCCTTATCTACCAGGCTTTGGTATAAAACTTCCCCCAAAAATCTTAAAAACCTAGATCTTGGGAATAAAACTTCCGCTGCCACCACCCAAATGTTGATAAAGAAATCAGGGGAAAGATCATTTGGGAAATCTCACCCCTAAAATAAAAATCAGGGCACACAATTAACCACTGCCAGGTTAATAAAAAGAAACGAAAGAACTTTTATTATTACAACAATATTCCTGTTGCAAGCATAATGACTAGATGGGAAGGTAACAAAATATACTCATGGAGAAACTCCATGGGCCTAGAACTTAGTTACAAAGAAAAGCCAAACATCTCTTAAGCAGTGCCAGATATCGGATCCCATACCCAACCCGTAAATCAATAAAGCCTAACGAAACTACCTAAACTTTACCCTACTTACAGAAAATGAGGAATGGTGTCTTGGAGAGAGAGACACATGCTTGTCCCTCTGTAGCTGCAGAGAACTCCCCCAGGGTATGTCTACACTACAAAGTTAATTAGAACTAACAGACGTTAGTTCGAATTAACTTTGATAGGCACTAGACTAGCAAACCGCTAGTTTGAATTTAATTCGAACTAGCAGAGCGCTTAATTTGAACTAGGTAAACCTCATTCTACGAGGACTAACGCCTAGATCGAATTAACTAGTTCGAATTAAGGGCTGTGTAGCCCCTTAATTCGAACTAGTGGGAGGCGAGCCCTCTCCAGCTTTCCCTGGTGGCCACGCTGGGCCCCACCAGGGAAACTCTTCTGCCCCCATCCCGGCCCCGGAGCCCTTAAAGGGGCACGGGCTGGCTACGGTGCCCGTGCCAGGTGCAAGCCTGCCAGCACCCAGCCAGCAGACCCTGCACCTGGCATGGCTCAAGCCAGCCACCCGCTGCCACCCAGCCCTCCGCCTCTTCCCGAGACCAGGCTGGCGGCTCCCAGGAGCCTGCCCAGGTCCACAAAAGGCGGGCGCCTGCCTGGTCTAGTGCAGACATCGTGGACCTCATCCACGACCTCCGCACTAGGCACAGGAAAGTGGCCGGCTAGGGCAGGAGAGCTGCCAGCTTGGCCACCCAGGAGCAGGTTTGCATGAAAATCAAGGGGGTCCACTGAGACCCCCGACCCTGAGCCCTGAGCTTAGAATGGCCGTACTGGGTCAGACCAAAGGTCCATCTAGCCCAGTAGCCTGTCTGCCGACAGCAGCCAACACTAGGGACCCTGGAGGGGATGGACCGAAGACAATGACCAAGCCATTTGTCTCGTGCCATCCATCTCCAGCCTTCCACAAACAGAGGCCAGGGACACCATTTCTGCCCCCTGGCTAATACCACTCCATGGACCCTGCCTCCATGAATTTATCTAACTTCTCTTTGAACTCTGTTCTAGTTCTAGCCTTCACAGCCTCCTGCAGCAAGGAGTTCCACAGGTTGACTATTTGCTTTGTGAAGAAGAACTTTCTGTTATTAATTTGAAGCCTGCTACCCATTCATTTCCTTTGGTGTCCTCTAGTCCTTCTATTATGGGAACTAATGAAGAACTTTTCTTTATGCACCCTCTCCACCCAACTCCTGCTTTTAGAGACCTCTATCCTGTCCCCCCTCAGTCTCCTCTTTTCTAAACTGAAAAGTCCCAGTCTCTTTAGCCTCTCTTCATATGGGACCTGTTCCCAACCCCATAATCATTGTAGTTGCCCTTTTCTGAAACCTTTACAAGGCCAAAATATCTTTTTTGAGGTGAGAAGACCACATCTGTACACAGTACTGAAGATGTGGGCGTACCATAGTTTATACTTCCCCTCCCCCTTCTTCCCCTGGCTTCCCCCTTCCAGCTCCCTCCTCCCCTCTCCCACCCTCTGTCTTCCTCTCTCCCACCTCCTTTTCCCAGTCTCCCCAGAGGTTAATCTCTCCCCCATCCTTCCAGTTTTGTTAAATAAAGAGAGTTTCTATTTTTGAACACGTGTCCTTTATTTTGTACATCAGGAAGGGGGGCTAGGGAGGGGTAAGTGGAAGGGGTGAGGGAGGAATGGGGTACGAGCCCCCAATGGGGAGGACTGGGGTGGCTCTGCAGGCTCCTCGGGGTGGAAGCTCTCCTGCAGCCCCCCAATTGACGTGCCCCCCCCGGATGGCAGCCTGCGGCAAGTGAAGCCGGGCTGATGGCTGAGTGCTGAGATGTGCCGAGTGTGGGCTCTCAGGGCACTCCAAGCCAGGACTGCTTTGCTGTCCTCCATCGAGTTAGACAAGCGAGCGGGGAACCCCTGAGAACTGTCTGTCTGGGGTGGGGGTCGGGTCTCTTTAAACACAGCCCTCGGCTAGCCTGAGGCAGCAGCTCCACACTCTAAGTCCTAATCTGATGCCCTGCCGGCACTGCTTCCGGCCAGCCTTAACCTCAGTTCAGGGTCCAATCAATGTGGACATGCTAGTTTGAATTAGCAAAATGCTAATTCGAACTAGTTTTTAGGTCTAGATGCGTTAGTTCAAATTAGCTTAGTTCAAATTAACTAATTCGAGTTAAGTTAGTTCGAATTAGTGCTGTAGTGTAGACATACCCCACGGGAGAGAAAGGAGAAAAGAAGAAACCCAAATTCCTTTGTCCCAGTTTGAAAGTCCCACCTACATTCCTACTGGTCACTCCACCTAGCTAGGTGTAGTTAACCCCTTAATCCCCAGGCTGCTGGCTAACCCTCATAATCATGACACCCACATCTAAAGGACCTCCCCCCAGCCTGTGGGGAGGGTCCACAGAACCCGGAAGAACCAACTAATTACTGGGGACAAATAACGAAAAAAACCAGGGACGGGCGTGAGGGTCAAAGGGTTAAAACGAGGGAACCGGATGGGGACACCAAGCAGAGAACCCCGGACATCGCCCACTGCCCCCCGAAGGTCTCGAGAGAGCCAGCGGACGCCGCCCATTGGAACTCTGCCCGGATACGTGAGCGGATGCAGGAACAGAAATAGGCCCCACAGTTGCAGGCCCCTCCCCCGGCCAACCTCTTCTCCCTGATTTTGTAGATTGCCCATTTGGCCATTGCTAGGAGGAGGTTGACCAGGAGGTCCCGCGACTTTGTGGGGCCACGGATGGGATGTGCGTAAATTAACAAGTGGGGGGAAAAGTGCAGCCAGAACCTCAACAGGAGGTTCTGGAGGAGCCACAAGAGGGGTTGTAGCCTGGCGCACTCGATGTAGATGTGCGCCAGGGTCTCCCTCACGCCACAGAAGAGGCACGTTTCGGAGGTGGGGGTGAACCGCGCCAAGTATACGCCCGTGCTCACCGCACCGTGCAGGATTCTCCAGCAGATGTCCCCGGTGGACCGTGGAACCAAGGTCGAATAGAGGCTGGCCCACCGGGGCTCCCCACCCTCCATTGGTGGTAGGAGGTCCCGCCACTTGGTGTCTGGGCGAGACACGAGGGTGGGGAAGTGGAGCGTGTGAAACACGAGCGTGTACAGGTGACTCTTTGGCGCGGTTCGGAAGGGGACCGGCTGCATCGCGTGCAGCCGGCTAGGATGACGAGGGGGAGGCAATCGGGTACACGGGGCTTGGGGCCAATGGAGAGATCAGGAGAAGTGGGGGTGAGGGGCGGGCGGGGTGCACCCTCTTGCAGGACCTGTTTGGGTAAACCCGAGCAGTGGGCAGCAAAGTGTCCTTCACCTCCTGAAGTATGCGCCGGGGAGTATGTAGGGTGGAGAGCCCCATGCGCTGGGCGAGCGCCCGAGGATCCACCCAGTCTCCACGGTCGTAGTCGAGGACGTCTCTGACTCTGGTGGCTTTTGCCAGGACCAACCTCTGGCGCACCGAGGGAGACTCTGCTGCCTGCACATGTAGATGGGGGTTGTGTAGCAGGGGCTACACGAGGAGGTCTGCCCCCAAGGTGGCTCACAAGGACCTGGTCACCCCAAGCAGCTTCCAGGTGTGGAGGAGGTCCTGGTAGAAGGCCGGCAGCCCAGAGAGGTCTCGTGGAAGACCTCTCAAATAAAGGAGCTGCTGGTATCAGAGCCCTCCGAAGCGGCAAAGGAAGGCGTGCGCAAACGTGCTCCACGCTGGGCTACCTGCATCAAAGAGGAGTCTCTGCAGGGCCCGGAGGCAGAGGATGTGAACCCATGTGCGCAAACACGTCAGGCCCTGCCCTCCCTTCTCTAGGGGAAGATGGAGAACCCCTGCAGAGAACCAATGCAGTCCTGGCCAGAAGAATCGCAGTATTAGCTGCTGAGTACGGGCTAGGAAACCCGGGGGTGGAACCAGGGTGTTGAGACTGTGCCAGAGCATGGACAGGACCAATTGGTTAAGTACCAGTGCCATCCCACGCAGGGAGAGGCACCGGAGCAGTCCCGTCCACCTCTGCAACCGCCCAACCACCCTGGCCTCTAAACCTTGCCAGTTCTCCGGCGGAGAGGGATGCGTGGCAGAAAGAAAAACGCCAAGATAGAGCAGCAGACCCATGCTCCACCTGATGGCCTGAAGCGCGGGTGGGAAGGAGCTCACCTGCCACCCGGCCCCTACCACCAGGCCAGAGCTCTTGAGCCAGTTGACCCAGGCGAAGGAGGCCGCCGAGTAGACGGCTTGGCAGGCCTCTACCCGCGCCAGGTCTCCTGGGTCCTGGACCACAAGGAGCACGTCATCGGCGTACGCCGACAGGACCAGCCTAGTCTCTGGCTCACGGAGCACCAACCCAGTCAACCTCTTGTGAAGGAGACGGAGGAAGGGCTCCATGGCCAGAGCGTAGGGCTGTCCGCTGTCAGGTCAGCTTTGACGTACTCCCTGCCCGAAGTGACCGGTGCGGTCAGGGTTCAGTTGAGCTTGACCAAGCACTCTGAGGAGGCATACAGCACCTGGAGAAACCCCACAAAATGGGGCCTGAAGCGAAAGGCCCGCAGGGTGCCCAGGAGGTACCCGTGGTCCATCCGGTCGAACGCCTTCTCCTGATCCAAGGACAGGAGGGCGAACGACAGACCGTCCCTACACCCGAGCTCTAAGAGATCCCGGACCAGAGAAAGGTTGTCGAAGATGGTTCGGCCCAGGACGGTGTAAGTCTAGTCCGGAAGAACCACGTCCGCCAGCATAGACTTCAGCCTTAGGGAGATGGCTTTGGCAACGATTTTATAGTCCATGCTGAGGAGCGAGACGGGACGCCAATTCCTCAGATCACGGAGGTCCCCCTTCTTGGGCAGTAAGGCAAGCATGGCTCGCCTGCACGATAGAGGGAGGACCCCTCTCTCCAAGGACTCGGCCCAGACGCTAGCAAGGTCCGGGCTGAGGACGTCCCAGAACACGCGGTAGAACTCCACGGTCAGCCCATCCATGCCTGGGGATTTATTGGTGGGCATGAGACGGAGGGCTTCCAAGAACTCGGCCAGGGAGAGAGGCAGCTCTAGCCGGTCCTGGTCGCCCGCGCTGACTGTCAGGAGTTGTTCCAGAGAACCCTGCGGGCATCAGCATCGGTCAGATCCGGGGAGAAGAGAGAGGCGTAGAAGGCACGAGCCCTCTTGCGCATCTCCACCGGATCCATGAGGGGGGTGCCGTCCTCTGCCACAAGGCAGACGATGTGTCTTTTAGCCCCTCTCTTTTTCTCCAGGGCATAGAAGTGGGAACCTTGATCCATCTCCCGAAGGAGACGGATACGAGAACGAACAAAGGCACCCTGGGCTTGAAGGTCCTTGAGGGCCTCGAGTTCCTCCCACTTCCCCCCGGTACGCTCCGCAGAGGGGCGGATCCTCGGGGCCGGTGGCCAGCCGCCTCTCCAGCTTTAAAACCTCCCGTTCCAACTTCTCTATTGCCGCATCCCTCCGCCGGCTGGACCCCCGGGTGTAGTCCCAGCAGAATAGCCGCGTGCGCACCTTCCCCACATCCCACCACTGCTGTGCCGAGGGAAAGGCGCACCGCCACCCGCACCAGGCCAGCCAGAACTCCCGGAAGTACGCTACGAAGCTCATGTCCTCCAGCAGGCTGTTATTGAAATGCCAGTATGCCGGCCCCGGCCTCTCCGAAGAAAGAGAGGGCTTCACGGCCACTAAATGGTGGTCCGAGAACAGGGCCGGCTGAATGCTGGAGGAGTGGGCCCAGAAGAGATGAATGTGGTCCAACCGGGAGTGAAAAGACCGACAGCCCACCACCTGGACATAGGTAAATACCGTTTCCTCGCCCAGGTGGAGGTCACGCCAGACGTCCACCAGGGAGTGATGGTCTATTATCTCCCTGAGGACGTCCACGGCGGCTGGGCACTGCTCGAGCCCCGTACGGTCCCGGTCCTCGAGGGTGCAATTGAAGTCGCCGCCTAGGACCAGGCACTCGCGAGGATCCAAAGAGCCGAGGAAGGCAGACGCCCGCTGATAGAAGCGAAGCCTCTCCGAGATGGACGACGGGACGTAGATGTTGACAAGATTTAGTGTGAGCCCCTCCATCCGAACCCGGAGATGCAGCAGGCGACCCTGCACGACCTTGGCGGTCCCCAGCACCTCGGGCTGCAGGTTCGTGGAGAACAGGGTAGCCACCCCGGCTTGACGGGCCGACAGGTGGCTGAAATAAACCCTGTCCCCCCCACTCCAGCTGCCATCTAGCCTCGGCGGCCGGAGCTGCATGGGTCTCCTGGAGGAATACGACAGAGTACCTCCCCTTCCGAAAGAAGGGGAGTACCTGACACCTACGGAGACCCGACCCGCAGCCCCAGGTGTTCAGAATGGCAAAGATGAGCGGCGGCATCGAGAGGGCTGGGGAAGATCCTCATTGGCAGGAGTGCCAGCGGCCCCCATTGGGCCTCACAGCAAACCGTGACCGTGCCCAAAAGCGAGCAGGGCGTCACGGAAGCTGCGGACATGCTGGTAAGCCGTGGCCTCCCGGTCCCTTTACCCTCCCCCAGGAGGGCCCTTACTGTTTGTAGGATGAGATGAAAATCTCCCCAGCGCTGAAGGGCGAGAGCGACCTTGTTCTTGGAGCCACGGATGTCTTCCAAGAAAGCACGCATCTCGCCCTTCAGCGCATCTGGCATCGGGGCCTCGGGCCCTCCAACGCCTTGGGGTCAGACCCCTCCGTGAGCCCCGCAACCCATCGGCACGGGGATGCAGGGCGTCTAAGGTCCCTGCTGGGATGACAGTGGCGGAGGGAGACCAGTCCCAGATGTGCTTGGAGCAGGAGAAACGGAAACCGCCTCCCGGGGGCCAACGTCTAGAGTAAACGTGGCAACCCCAGGGGGGGCAGTAACAGAGTAAGGGGAGGAAAAGAGTTCAGGCAGGGGATTAGGAAAAGGAGGGAGATGAGGAAGGGGAGGAAGAGGTGAAGGATTGGGGAAAAGACAAGGATGGCGGGGGGGGGGGGGGAGGAGGAAGAGGGGTGGGAAGCTCACTTGGGAGGGGGTTTGAACAGGGAGCAGGAGAAGGAACAGGGCGAGAAGCCCCAGTGGAGGAGGCACCAGGATGTGGTGCGTCCTCGCAGGGCAGAGAATCGGTGGCAACAGTAGGGGTAGTGATACCCTCCCCAGTGCTGGGCTCCAGTGCCACAGAGTGCAGCACCAGAGGTGATGATGTCGTACCTCGGTGTTCTTGTACCTCGGTACCCTGGACTGTCAGGGTCAGCGTTGTCTGGTCAGGGTTGTCCTGGCATGCTCCTGACAGGACCTCTACTCCGTTGTTAAACTTTCGGCTGCGTGCGTAACAATTGGTACTCCCTTTATCTAGAGTGTTAAACCCCGTGCACTTGGGTCAACACTGGAGATAGAGAGGCCCCGGAAACGACAGATGCAGGCAAGGTTTGAAATCAATCCAGCAGGTTTATTGTCAAATGCGAAGCTCTACCAGTTGGTAACAGATCAGTACAATGTTACACCACTGGGCACTATGGCCCGCGTTGACAAGGTACCAACACCGGGCAGGCCTATTGCCATATAACAGATACTAACAGCAGTTAGTCAAAGTTAAGCTACTGTGCATTCTGTAAGTTTAGGCAATGACACCTGCCGTTCAGGCGCCTAGTGCGCCCCCCCCCCCCCCAAGGTCGGCCGGAGAGCACCCTCTGCGGTGTCCTTTTATAGACAGGTACAAACAACGTACATCACTTCTTTACATGCCAGGTTACCACCCTCTGTTGCCTAGTTACCACCCCTCACCTTACGGAAGGGGGGCTTACTTACTATCCTTCATGCTGTCAATCTCGACCCAGTCCTGAACCTAGGTCGGTCTGTGCATTCGTGTTTAGGGAGTTTTTGTACCAAGACATTTCTTATTAAGATGTTCCACTACTCCCCTTTGGCTTACAGTCTGTACCCAGTGCCTCCCTGTGTCCTTCGATGCTCCACCTAACTTACACAATTACACAGTTATCAGTAGGGCTTCTTTCATGGCTCATGTGTTACTGAACCAAAGTCTTGCTCACTAGATTGGAGGCCTGTTGCTGTTTTCATGTTACAGGCCTCTATTTAGGCCTGCTGACTCCATGTTACTGATCCTCAACTTACTACCATGGATATTAATGGGAGTTCCCACCCGCTGAGAGACTCAAGGCCGCGGCCGAAATGCTGCCGATGGCCGGGCAGATGGTTGCACCCTGGGGCAACTCAGAGGCAGGGAGAAGGGATAGCAGCAGGTTGGAAGGGGAAGGAGAGGTCGGTTGTTGTCCCTCCAGGACCTGATGATCCCCCTCTGAGGCAGCCGGGGTCAGCCCCAAAGCCCCCACCTCCTGGGAGAGGAAGGCGAGTCCGCTGCCTTCCACCAGATGGTGATCTTTGTCGGTGGCAAGGTCAGCGGCCGCCCCCTCAACGGAGGTGGGAACAGTGGGAGCATCCTCCATGGATGCCCCCTCCTGCAGGGACCCCGGGAGGGAGGTGTTCACCCCTCCCACAACCGCAGTGGTCACTTCAACTGCTTCGTGGTGCTGTGAATCGTCTGGGGGCTCAGAGGGAGGGAGGGAGCGAGGGAGGGCTCCAGCGTCCACCCCCATAGGTGGAGGAAGGTTGTCCTCCCCCTCAGTGGGCAGGGTGGACGTTGTATCATGCAAGCAAGGTAGTAACAAACTTCAACAGGCCTTTAACAAACAAAGGTGAAACCTCTTTACAAAGCTGCTGCTCCCCTCTGTAGCTTGCACTCAGGCCTGGCCCATATCCTCCCCCCCTCCTTCCTGTTTCCTCTGCTTCCAGATTCCCAACAGCCAGTGCTCCAAGTTCTAATAATTACAAGCAGCATTTAAAACACCACAGTGAAACGCCAGGCACGCTTTCGACGCCTCCCCATTGCAAGCCAGGGGACAAGGGCAGCGTTGGGAAGGTAATGGTAGATGAGGGCTGGGCAGCAGGGGAAAGGGATACCTCCCCCTCAGATAGGTCTTGCCCGAGTCCCATCACTGACACTGCCTTGCTGCTTTTGGCAGTGGCAGCAACACCAAATATCAGGGAGTTGGAAAATGTCATTGAGGAGCCTTTGACCATTATCTTTGAAAAGTTGTGGAGATCAGGAGAGATCCCAGATGATTGGGAAAAGGCAAATGTAGTGCCCATCTTCAAAAAAGGGAAGAAGGACGATCCAGGGAACTATAGGCCGGTCAGTCTTACCTCGGTTCCTGCAAAAATCATGGAAGGGATCCTTAAGGAATCCATATTGAGGCACTTGGATGAGAGGAAAGTGATTAGGAATAGTCAGCATGGATTCACAAAGGGCAAGTCGTGCCTGACCAATCTGATTAGCTTCTATGAGGAGGTAACTGGCTCTGTGGACATGGGAAAGTCAGTGGACGTGATATACCTTGATTTTAGCAAGGCTTTTGATACGGTCTCCCACAATATTCTTGCCAGCAAGTTAAGGGAATGTGGATTGGATAAATGGACGGTAAGATGGATAGAAAGGTGGCTAGAAGGCCGGGCCCAGCGGGTAGTGATCAACAGCTCGATGTCAGGATGGCGGTCGGTTTCTAGCGGAGTGCCCCAAGGTTCGGTTCTAGGACCAGTTTTGTTCAATATCTTTATTAATGACCTGGATGAGGGGATGGATTGCATCCTCAGCAAGTTTGCGGATGACACTAAGCTGGGGGGTGAGATAGACGCTTGAGGGCAGAGATAGGGTCCAGAGTGACTTAGACAAATTGGAGGATTGGGCCACAAGAAATCTGATGAGGTTCAACAAGGACAAGTGCAGAGTCCTGCACTTGGGACGGAAGAATCCCAAGCATTGTTACAGGATGGGGACCAATCAGCTAAGTAGTAGTTCTGCAGAAAATGACCTGGGGGTTACAGTGGATGAGAAGCTGGATATAAGTCAACAGTGTGCCCTTGTAGCCAAGAAGGCTAATGGCATATTAGGTTGCATTAAGAAGAGCACTGCCAGCAGATCCAGAGATGTCATTATTCCCCTTTATTCAGCTTTGGTGAGGCCACTTCTGGAGTATTGTGTCCAGTTCTGGACCCCCCCACACTACAAAAAGGATGTGGACGCATTGGAGAGGGTCCAGCGGAGGGCAACCAAAATGATTAGGGGGCTGGAGCATGAGACACATGAGGGGAGGCTGAGGGAGTTGGGTCTGTTTAGTCTGCAGAAGCGAAGAGTGAGGGGGGATTTGATAGCAGCCTTCAACGTCCTGAAGGGAGGCTCCAAAGAGGATGGAGAGAGGCTGTTCTCAGTAGTGACAGATGGTAGAACAAGGAGCAATGGTCTCAAGTTGTGGTGGGAGAGGTCCAGGTTGGATATTAGGCAAAACTATTTCACTAGGAGGGTGGTGAAGCACTGGAATGGGTTACCTAGGGAAGTCATGGAGTCTCCATTCCTAGACGTGTTTAAGTCTCGGCTTGACAAAGCCCTGGCTGGGTTGATTTAGTTCGAATTGGTCCTGCCTAGAGCAGGGGGCTGGACTTGATGAGCATCTGATGTATCTTTCAGCTTTATGGTTCTATGATTCTATGACAACGGTCATGGTTGGAGGAGGGGCAACCCCAGGGTCCCGACCGTCAGGGCCACCGGCGATGGTAGCGCCGGTGCCCTCCCGGGCGTCGGGGGTCCCGGGTGCCTCTCCAAACCGGGCCGGGGACAGTCACTTTGGACGTGCCCAGTCACCCACCAGAGAAAACACCGGGCCTCCCCCTTGGTGTAGTACATCCAGTACCGGGCCCCTTGATGGGACACCAGAAATGACCCTTCGAGGGCTTCTCCGCCACGTCCCGCCGGCAGTAGTTGGCTTTGTACCTGCCGGCGAAAGGAGAGGACGTGGCGGAGGGTAGGATCTTTGCAGCCCAGAGGAAGGGGACTCAGGACTGACAGAGGCCTCCCCAGGGTGGAGAGGAAAGGCAGTAGGGCGGCATTGGGGAGGAAGGGAGGAACGGAGGACAAAACCACCCGTACGCCCAGGTCCGCCAAAGGCTCGAGGGGAACGTGGACGCCCCCCACCGCCAAACCCCTTTCCACCGCCTCCTGGGCGGCGGCCTTGGACGCCAGGAAGAATACCACCTTCCTGAACATCCTAGAGGCCGCCACCACGGCCACGGGCCCCACCACGCATGCCAATGCCCGCACGTAGGTCTCCACGTGGGGCGAGGCCGCCACCAAGAGACAACGGACCCCGTGCCTCCTGGTCAGGGTGGGAAAGGGGCTGCGGCCGCCGGGGATGGTATTCCGGGAGGCGACTTGGGAGGTGGCAGGTGGGGGGGTGGCGGCTACCTGGGCGTACGCCCTGGGGCCCGGGACACCGTTGCCCCCAGAGCTGGTGGAAGGAACAGGGGAGCGGGAAGGAGGGGGGGCCGCGGCCAGCAGATGGGTCGCGGCCGGGGAGTGAGCCCTCCCCTCAGGAGGTTTTGCCTTCCGGGCAGGGCTTTTGCCCTTTTTGGTCCCCCGGCCCTTCCTACCCTTCAGGGGAAGTTCTTCAGAGGTGACTGGAGGTGCCACGGCAGAAGCGGTCGAGGCCCCGGGGTCCTCGTCCATTTTCGCCCCCTCTACCACAGTGACAGGGGGCCCGGCAGCCTCAGAGGGGTTGTTTTTAGGGAGGGGAGGGGAAGGTTTTGCAGGGGTGTCATCGGACAACCCCTTCATTGGGGTCATGGGTAGGGAGGAAAAGACCAAAAAAAAAAAAAAAAAAAAACAGTTAGGGGAGGACCAAAAACACCAGGGGAGGGAACAGGGAGGGGAGGAAGGAGATTTAACACTCCCCCCCCCCCACTAGGCTGGAAGTGGGGTGGAGGGTGATAATTCAGAAAAGGGAAGGGGGAAAAGGTGCAAGGAATACAGCTCCCAGCACAGGATGGAAAGATCGGCTCCTCCGGCTGCACTGGGGAGATGAGGGGTAAGTTATCATTGAAAGGACATGGGGACAAGTGAAGCTGTGTGTGTGGGAAGAGTAACTAAAAGGAGGGGAAGTTCAAGCACCTAACAAAGGAAAGGGGGGGGGGGCGCAGCACATTGGCACCCAAAAGGGTGGATGGGACAAGCAGTGGAGTGGGAAGGCAGGCAGTGAAAAGATGCCTGTTCAAGGGCAAGAAGAGGGAGGAGACACTGCTGAGGGAATGGAAAACAGCGTACCCACACGCACCTGAGCAGCAGGCCCACAGTACCTGCTGCAAGGTCCAGAAGAGCAGAGAAGGGCAAAGAGACAAGCAGTGGGGCTGAGAGTGGAAAGGCCCCTACAGCAACTAGGGCTTGGAGAGGGAGCAGCAGGAGAAGTGTGAGGGCCGAGGAACCATGGGGAGGTAAACTGCCCCCTGCCTTCAGCACCCCAAAGGAGCTGCACCAGCCCCCGCCCAGGAGCCCTGGTGGAAAGGGCCCCTAATCGCCCCTCCCCTGCACCAGGCAGGCTGCGGGGAGAAAGAAACCCCAGGGGTTGCTTTAAAGCAACCCCCTTACCGTCTCTTCTTCGGGGAGAGCAGCAGCAGCAGGAAAGGTGAAGGTCAAGCCTGCTGAGGTGGAGAAAAAGGGGGTCAAAATAGACCCCCAAGAAAATGTGAGGGGGGCTCCCCCACCTAAAGGCAGGGCAGCAGAGACCCCCCCTACACCCAGCACCCTCAGCAAATAGCTGAGATGAAGTGGGGAAAAGCAGCCTGTAAAAAGGCAGGTGGAAAAAGGGGCCTGGCCCAGAACGTAGAGGTGACTAGGGTCCAGTTGCCACAACAGCAGCAGTCTCCTCCACAGACACCCCCCCCCAAAAGGAAGAAGGGTGCAGGAGAAAGTGCAGCACCCTGAGAACAGAGTGCTGTAGATATATAGGGAGCTGGGTATGTGGTTTTATGTTCCTGAATAGACTGCCCGAGACTGTGGCCCATCTAGGGCAACACCTGAAGCCCATATGGCATCAGCCTGAAGGGAAAGCTAATTGAAACACCTGCTGCCAGTTAAGGCTGATGGGCCCACCATAAAAACCCTCCCTCAGGCAAGGTGGGGTGGGGTAGGAGAAAAGGGATGGATTAGAGGAGACTGAGCAACTCAGCAGACAGACCCAAGGCAGTCAGCAATCAAGGACTGTTCCAAGGCATTGGAGAGGAGGTCTCTAGGAAGGGTTGGGGAAGTGGCCCAGGGAGGGGCTACTGTTCAGTGGGGCAAGGGCCAAGCCTCACAGCTCACTTGAGATTATACCCCATAGGGCCCTGGGACAGAACTTGGAGCAAGTGGGTGGGAACAAGTTCCCAACCCTTCTCCCACCTGGTGGGCTGCCAGGATGAAACAGACCCTGTAGACTAGTCAGAGGGACTGATCTCCAAAAACCCTGAACTGGCTGATGATGAGAAGGGCTCTGGTCGTGGGGTACCCTTGCCTTACTTGGCAGTGATAGGGACACCGTGAGCCTCTGAGGCACACAAAGACCTGCCAGGAAGTGCAGGACCTGGGGGTTTAGCCCAAACTGGCCGCACTTGAATGCATGCATTTTAACATCCCTAGAAGGCAGCCCAATACTGTTGTGATGTGTGGTATGACAAAGTTCTAAGGCCTAGTCTATACTGGACCAGGCAGATTGGTTTAAGGTACACATCTCCAGCTACATAAAACATGTAGCTAGAGTTGGCTTACCTTAAGCTGAGCTTTGGCAACATCCACACAGCGGGAGGATGCTGCCACAGCTTTCTTTACTCCTCTCAGAATGAGGAGTACCAGACACTGCGGGGGGGCTGGACTCAACATTTGATTTATGGTTCTACATTAGACTTGGTAAATTGAACGCTAGAAGATTGAGCTCTGGAGGGTTGATCTTCTCACTAGTGTTGACATGCGCCAAGATAGATCAATAAGAATAACACTGCATGTGGCCACTGCCCAACTGCTGGGCCTCCAGCTTAAACAAAACGTCTGATAACTTGACATTTTTATTTTTTAAAAATAGTTTGATAATAAGTCACTGTTGCGGGGCAGTCCTTCCTTCCCCCTCCCCAGGGGGAAGGGACCTGTGTCCCAGGACTATCGGAGTCCACAGCCCACCCCGCGTGCCCAGTTCGATCTGTAGTCTGGCCCCTTCCCTCGGGACTGAATGGCCTGATTGCCAGAGACAATAAAAAAACTGCTTGCTGGCCCAGGGCTGGATGGCCTGAGGTTCAGAGTCACTATCCAAGTCAGTCACTGGCCCTTTAAGGCAGGTCCGGGTGGCCCACTGGCCAGAGTCAGTACACAAAGTCAAAGACAGGGTCAGTAACACACAGTCAATTACCAGCCCTTTAAGGCAGGGCTGGACAGATCAATGAGCCAAGTCACAGGTAGGGGCTACCCCCCGGTAGGGGGACCCAGGCCCACCCTACTCCACTGGGTCCCGGCCCAGGGCCCTGTGAGTGGCAGAATGGTCCACCACTCCCTCAGTGGGGAATCCAACTGAAATGCACCGAGGATCTCTGGGTGGGAAACGCTGCTCCTGCACCCCCCTGGGCCACCACCTCCTACCTGCTCCAATGGGCCTTCTTCCCATGTGGTCGCAGGGTCCTATGGCTCCTCAGGGGCTGCACCTCCCTGGTAGTCTGTGGTGGTTACGTCCCATGCAATGTTGGGGCCTCCGCTGTTCTCCCGGCGGGCGGGCGGGCGGCTGGCTGCTGCTGCTGCTGATCAGGAGCTCTAGCCAGAGGTCCTTCTCCTCCGGCAGCCAGCCCAGACTGAGCATCTCCCCAGGCTTTTATACCTGGGCTGCAGTCTGAGGATGCCTGGCAGGGCTGCGGGGGCAGGGCTCCTTCAGCCAGGGTTACCTGGCTAAACTCTGTTAATTCAGTGCGGGCCTGGAACCCCGTCACAGTCATGTAGAAAAGAATCAAACAGGAAGTTTATAAGGCTATGTCTACACTGGAAAGGTTTGGTGACAGAAGTGCTGTCAACATGCAAATGTGAAAACCAGTCAAACTGTTTTTTCTGCCTCCCATTGTTGACATTTCATGGCCACATTGCTAGCTCCCCTGTCAACAGATAGAGCAAAGCAATATGGGTAAGCATTCCACAGTGCAGTGTTGTAGGAAGGCAAAGCTGATCCCTGCGCTTCATGGGATTCCCTCCGAGTTCTCCCACAGCATTCTCAGCTGCTGGGAGCAGCATCATAGAATCATAGAATACTAGGACTGGAAGGGACCTCGAGAGTCATAGAGTCCAGTCCCCTGCCCTCGTGGCAGGACCAAATACTGTCTAGACCATCCCTGATAGACATTTATCTAACCTACTCTTAAATATCTCCAGAGATGGGGATTCCACAACCTCCCTGGGCAATCATGAGTAGTTCTGTGCATGGTCTCTTCTGGATGGCCAGTGAGGGACTGGAGGTGCACGGTGGCGGGGGGGGGCGCGTGGCTGAGGGTGGCATGCAGAGGGCTGACAGACAAAGCAGGGAAGCCTGCAGGCGGCATGTGGCAAAAGGTGGTGGTGGGGACACTGGTAGGGCAGCATTTTTTAGCAGCCTGGGCCTGCTGGATTTTGGCCGGGGGGGGGGGGGGGGGGCAGTTTTTGACAACAAAACGTGCCAGTGTAGACAAGGCCTAAGCATCTCTG
Organism: Pelodiscus sinensis; assembly: GCF_049634645.1. Classification (NCBI taxonomy): domain Eukaryota; kingdom Metazoa; phylum Chordata; order Testudines; family Trionychidae; genus Pelodiscus; species Pelodiscus sinensis. The sequence goes on along the minus strand of NW_027465857.1, from coordinate 672,354 downwards.
CATTGCTACAAAATCTGAAAATATCCACTTCAGTTTCCCAAATCAAATTAAAGTTTTCTAAACAGACTCCTATTGGGCCATCTCAAAACGTGCAAGCCTTTTCTTCAGCATCTGCAGCCTTTACAGCTCATGCATTCCAACACAAATGCTGCTAACTCTCCCAACAGATATTTTAGAAGAGAAGTCTTATGGCCACCATATAATGAAATAGCTCAAAACATTGGGAAATTCAAGCTATGCACCCTCTGAGTTTTAAGGGGGGTGGTTTTGATTGGCTTTTCCTAAACATATATGGCAATATTTGTAAAACTTTTTCTTCATTTCATTTCTTGTTGCCTCGAAAAATGAAGCTCGTAATTATGATATAACTTGAATCGTACTCAATAAACTTTGCTGTCTTTCATTACATTTTACACTGGTAAGTGAAAACCAGTATACACAGCCCCAGGTAATACTTTAAAATAGCTAACTTTGTTAAAAATATCTGTTTTTCAAATTCCTTATACTAAAATGTAAGTGCATTATCTGTTGTATGTGAGTGTAGAATCTGGCCACATAAAATACACTGGAGGAAAGTTTTTAAAGCAAAGTTAGCTCTTAAGACACCCAGCATACACACTATGGCTGTGTCTAGACTGGCCAGTTTTTCCGGAAAATCAGCTGCTTTTCCGGAAAAACTTGCCAGCTGTCTACACTGCCCACTTGAATTTCCGCAAAAGCACTGACTTCCCACTGTAAGAAATCAGTGCTTCTTGCGGAAATACTATGCTGCTCCCGTTCAGGCAAAAATTCCCTTTTGCGCAAAGCTTTTGCACAAAAGGGCCAGTGTAGACAGCTCAGATTTGTTTTCCACAAAAAAGCCCCGATCGCAAAAATGGCGATCGGGGCTTTTTTTGCGGAAAAGCGCGTCTAGATTGGCATGGATGCTTTTCTGCAAAAAGTGCTTTTGCAGAAAAGCGTCCGTGCCAATCTAGACGCTCTGTTCCGAAAATGCTTTTAACAGAAAACTTTTCTGTCAAAAGCATTTCCGGAAAATCATGCCAATCTAGACGCAGCCTATCAGAAATTGAAATATTATTTATTTAGTTTAAAAAATGTTGTAGGTTCAATAATGACAAATATGAAGACAACTCCCAGTCACAGTTGCATGTGTTATATAGTTGCATGTGTAGAGTGGGAGGGGAGTATTTATAGGTGCACGTGCAGAGAATGAGACAGAAATAACACAAGATGGGGGGAGCAAGTGAACTGTGATACGGTTTAGCATATGTCTCCATGTTATTTTCAGATTTATTTTAATACAATTGCTGGGACTATGGGCTACTTTTTCACAAGTGCTGAGCACTACTTGATTTCAACTGTAGTGGCACCTCTGGAAAGAGACCTGTTATGTCTTGTAGAAGCAGTGTCTGAAATGGCAATGCTGAGGTTTCAGTAATATATGTACTTGAATTTAAACAGAAAAATGAGAATGATAATTGGGAGTTGTTTAAGAACATGTTATTAAATGTCCCAAAAAGCAGTGGTTGAGAGAGAAGACTACTGAAGGGTATGCATGTGCTCATTTTAAACAAAATGTGGTTTGGAAAGTAGATATGCATAAAGAAGCATGTGGTGGCTCACCACCCTAGGAACAGCCTAGAAAAGGCCAAGGGGAGGGGGGTGAACTCAACATGTGGAGTGGAGAAGTACAAGCATGTGACAGACAAAGCCATACAGGCAGTCCCCGGGTTACGTACAAGATAGGGACTGTAGGTTTGTTCTTAAGTTGAATTTGTATGTAAGTCGGAACTGGTACATATTGTAGGGGAAACTCTAGCCAAACATTTTTTTTAGTTTTGGATAGCATAGGGAAAGGTTAACTCCCCTCTAATGTTTGTTTTGCTGTCTGTTCCCCTGTTCAGAAGATTTCACATCTATTTCTGTCCCTGTGACAAACTCAGGACTAAAGGAGTAACTCATCAAATACCAAACAGCTCTGCACCATGCTTTGAGCTAATAGCTTTATTTCCACACACCACCCAGGGTTCTAGGAGGAGGGTCCTTTTTTTGCTAACACAATGAGGCCAGCACTTTGTTTGTTTTGGTGGAGTCTTTGTTTGCCCAGGGAGCCCAGCATGTATAGGGGGAGGAGGGGCGGAGAGGCTGCTTTTGTCTGCTGTTCGGCAGCCTGTTGCTCAGGGGAGGGGGCAGCCTGTTGCTGGCAGGGGGGGAGGGGGGAGGGGTGCAGGATGCGAGGCCGCGGAGGGGGGGCAGCGGGCGTGGGGAGGCACTTTTCCTCTGCCCGGCAGCTCTGCGGGACCCCAGTTGGAGCCGGCCCGAGGAGGAGGAGGATCCTAGGACCCAGGTGAGCGAGCCCCGGGAATGCTGCTGCGCATGTGCGGGAGTTGCCTCACCCCGTTCGTATCTAGGGATCCAACGTAAGTCGGATCCACGTAAGTCGGGGACTGCCTGTATATGGAAAGGTTGAATCTGATTGGTTTAGAAGTTTGTGTTATGTAACCTGTTATGTAACCTGTTATGTAACTGCCATGTGCTATGAAACAGCAAGGGGAGGGGCTCTTTGCTCGAGGGGCTCTGGCTGATTTTAGTACCAGGGGCTCTCCCTTTGTGCACATTGAATAAAGTCTTGTTGAATTGAATTGAAGTATGGAAGACCCTTGATTCTGCCCAGCTCCCGACTCTCTGGGAACCACAAAATCCCAACACTACATTAGTTCTTAAAAAATAGAATAAAAGGGAAATTTGATCATAATTAATATAAATCATAAGTTAGGAATTGTAAAAAATTGAGAAAGGAAGCAAAAGGACATAAGGTGAGCGCTATGAGTGCGTCTAGACAGCACCCTTCTGTCAGAATAAGCTACACAATTTGCACTACGCAAATTGCATAGCTTATTCTGAGTCTAGGTCGAAAAAGCTTATTTTGAAATTTGGTGCTTTGTAAACAGCACCAAATTTCAAAATAAAGCACTGTTCCAACAAATCCGTTAACCCTTGTGGAACGAGGGTTACAGGGATGCCAGAATAGCGCTCCTGCTACTTTGGGAAATAGCGGGTGCGTTTAAAGATACTTCCGGTATCCCAAAATAGCGACACGGTCTAGACGTACCCTATGGCCAACAGAGTTCAGCAAAATAAGTGTGGGTTTTTTTAATTAAAGTATACTTGGAACAAAAATAATCCTGCCACAAGTATTGTTAGAGAGAAATGGTAGAATTATCAATAGTAATGCAGGAAAAGCAGAATTGTTAAATAAATATTTGTTCTATATCTTGGAAAAGGGCAGATGATGTAATCATATTATAAGGTGGTTATGATGATCAAGAAACACTTTCCATTCCAATAGTAACTCAGGAGGATGTTAAAAAGCAATTGCCAGAGCCTCCCAGGCCAGAGAAAAGACGGTCGAGCTCACCCACACTGAAAGTGGCGCTGAAAAGGAGAGTCTCTCCAACATGCTCCTTACTGGCCTCTTTGTCGCACATTTGCACCGGTGACAAACTGGGCACTTCTGGCACCGTGACCACCTGTTCCGCAAAGTCTGCAGCACTGAAGCCCCGGCACGGGACATCACCGGCACTGGGAGCTGCAACACTGGTACCGGTGCCACTTACTATCCAGGCACTGGCAAAGCCATGAGAAAAGGGCAAGTCCTCCACCCCGTCTGCACTGCCACCCCTGGTTCCAACGAAAGTGCAGTCTAAATCCAACCACAGGCCTGCCACACCGGAGAGCCTGGAACCGACTTTCTCCCCGACGTTATCACTAGCATTGGCATGGCGCTTGCTGGCACCAATAGAGCATTCATCATTTGATCATCACACATGCTCACAACACGACTCCTCGCAGAGGGCTGCACCACGCCCCAGGCAAGCAAGGCATATTTCTCCTTCGCCACCTCCTTCATCTCGGGGCTCTGCCAGATCTCAGAGGTCTCTGGTGCCATTGGTGCAGAGTGTTTTTGAAAAGGACCATTGGGAGTGTCTTCTCTTCGAGACACTCCTTGCCAGACAGATTGTGCTGTGACAAGTACAGGCACAGCTGACCCTATGATCACCATCCTCCGTGGATGATGGAGTGGCGGTATCCACCTCAATACTACAGACACTGGTCACCCTGCTGCCAGAGGTCAGTTTCCAGGCATCATTCCAGTGCCCCACCTATGCCCTCTTCCAGACCACCACCTCCCTCACCCCAAGGACGCACCCCAGTGACAGTGGATCAGCGGGACACAGAGTAGGGTCAGATAAAGCAGTCATCCCAGGGGATGTTTCCCCTGTTGACGACCTTAAACAGTTTAAAGAATTGTTCAAAAGTGGCTGCACGTCAACAGGTGCAGCTCACGGAGGTCCAGGAAAAACAGCACCACCTCCTGAAGAAACTCCAACCTACTCAGAAAGCAAAAATCGTGCTCCCCCATAGATGAGGCAATTATGGAGGCAGCAGATGAGATCTGGCAAATGCCTGTCTGCCCCTCCCACTAACAAACATGTGGACAAAAAGTATTTCATCCCTCCCAAGGGGCTAGACTTTTTATTTACCCATCCACAACCCAATTCACTAGTGGTTGATGTTGCCCAACAGAGATCAAAGTTGCCTCAATACTGGAATACGTCCCAAGACAAATGTTTGGACCTCTTTGGAAGGTGTATTCATCTTCCACACTCCAACTACGCATAGTAAATTATACCACCCTCCTGGCTAATCATGATTTTGATAACTATTCCAGGTTAACCGACCTGATGGAGCACCTGCCAGACAACAACAAAAGACCGGTGCTCAAGTCAGTTGTCCAGGAGGCATGTTCCATGGCTCATACAGCCTTTATAAATGGCTTTGGACGTGGGAGATGCCATGGCAAGATCCACCACAACATCTATTGTTATGCAGAGAGCCTCCTGGCTTCATTCTGCAGGAGTCCCCAAAGAGCTCCAAGGGAAAGTAGAGGACTTTCCTTTTGACAGGGAAAAACTTTTTGCCACAAAAACAGATGAGGTCCTTCATACTAGTAAGGATTCTCAGACGACACTCCAAACTCTAGGGATGTATACTCCTCCCTACAGACGAAAGAGGTTCACGCCTTACCAATGCCAGAGTTAATCATCATACTGGAGAAATCAACACAGACCCTTTGACCAGTCTCATCCCAGACCTTGCACTGAGAGGAAGCGCCAGAACAACCACTCCTCTACTTCTCAGTCCACCAAGCAGCAGATCTGAAACATTGGTCGAGGGCCTGCACGACCTCTCCCACTTCCATCTTCAGGAACACACCACTGTATTTCACCATCTCTTGTGCCCATTCTACCATCACTGGGCTGCCATCACAACAGATTTCTGGGTCTTGGAAATAGTTGCATTCAACTACTCCATCCCATTCACTTCACTTGCACCCCCTCCCCCTCCACGCTTCCCCATCCCTCTTCAGGGACCCCCTCCCACGAGGAGCTTCTAAGGCGGGAGGTTCACCATAGGAGCAATAGAGAGAGTTCCCGATCAGTTCAGGGGCAAGGGGTTCTAACTCCAACTACTTCTTCACAGAGAAGCATATGGGAGGATGGCAACCCATCCTAGAGCTACGAAAGCTCAACAAACATCTACAAAAACAGTGGTTCAAGATGGTAACTCTAGTGTCCATAATTCCAGCACTAGACAAGGGAGACCGGTTTGCAGCCCTTGACCTACAAGATGCCTACTTCCGTGTCACTATCCACCTGTATGACAGGGCGAGCCCGTCCCCTCTTGGCAGCGCGGAGATACCGGACGGAGCATGGAGGATGGGGAGAGAGGAGCAAGAGGGCTAGGCGGGCAGAAGAAGGCCCAGGAGCCAGCAGCCCCAGGGGAAGCAGAACCACAGCGCCGGGGGAAGAAGACCCCAGGGCAGACGGCAGAGGAGGCAGCCCCAACCCCAGTGGACCCAGAGGAGCAGGCGGAGGAAGCCCAGAAGGACGACCCCGGGGAGAGGGTGTGGGAGACCGGGCTTGAGCCTATGCAGCTGCTGGAGGACCTCTTGGTGTCGGCGATACCACCACCCTTGCCCCAGGAACCCCTGCACCAGCCACGTTGGGTGAATGCCCGGACGGGGCCGACAGGTGACCGACATCGACACAGCATCTAACCTCGGTAGGAAGAAGCCCAGGACAGGGAAATCGCCTCGGACGAACCCCCCGAGAGGGGTGGTGAGTGTATCTGTTCGGCTCACCATTCGGGTATGACCCTGTAGTCGTACCCTTTAGGGTTCTGGGTTGGAACTTGGTTGTGAGGGAGGGCCCGAGTTCCCCTACCCCATTAATGACTGGACTGGGGGGCAGAAATAGGCGTAAGCCAACACCTGCTATAAATACTGATAGGGCTACGGCCCAGCCAACCTCGCGTAGGGGAGAGGTGACAGACACGAAGGCGCGTGCTAAGGGGAGGAGGTGCTGGATCGGAACTTTTTATTGAGCCAGCTGCCATAAGCTTAGATGGCTCCCCAGGTGTTGGGTTGGGTCCAGACGGGCTTAGCCCCAGGGGTCAGCAAACCCCCACCCGACGCAAAGGGAACCAAGATTAAACTCGGGACAGGTCCCTACTATCTAGTGGGAGGAAGACCCCATCCCACATAGACCACAGGGAGGGTGAGATGGTGACAGATGGTGGAGAATGTGGGTACTGAGTCCCATCCCCTGGTGATTCGGGGGATCCTGAGCTCATGAGGGAAGAGCGTAATAATAGGTCAGGCCCCGAAGGGAAGGATGGAGTCTGCCAAGCTGATAGAGTGGCTGGCAGAAAGCCAGCGCCAGCAATGCCAGCAGCAGACACAGATGATACAGCAGTTGGCTGCTCAGCAACAGGAGCAGCAAAGACAATTGCTCCGGGAATTGTCCGAACAACATCAGGCCCAACAGGAATGGTGGTTCCAACAGTGGGCCTCACGAGGTAGCATAGGGCCTAATGGGGCCTTGGGAGGAGAAAGGGAAGAAGGGGAGGTAGCACAGTTGCCGGTCAGGTTGGCCAAAATGGGCCTGGGGGACGACCTGGAGGCCTTCTTAATCACTTTCGAAAGGGTAGCAACGGCCGCACGTTGGCCGGATGAGCAAAGGGCTACCCTGCTGGACCCCTATCTGACAGGGCCAGCACAAGCAGCCTACTGGAGCCTTTCAGACAAAGAGGCTCTTAATTACCACAAAGTTAAGGAAGCTATCCTTGACCAAGAGAGCCAAGATTAAACTCGGGACGGGTCCCTATTATCTAGTGGGAGGGAGACCCTGTCCCACATAGACCACGGGGAGGGTGGGATGGTGACAGCCTGTCTCTCAGACGATTCCTCTGTTTTTCTGTAGCATCAGAACATTTTCAGTACTGAGTCCTACCTTTTGGCCTCTCTCCAACCCCCAGGCTGTGTCTAGACTGGCCACTTTTTCCGGAAAAACTTGCCAGCTGTCTACACTGGCTGCTTGAATTTCCGCAAAAGCACTGACGATCTCATGTAAGATTGTCAGTGCTTTTGCGGAAATACTATGCTGCTCCCGTTCGGGCAAAAGTCTTTTTCCGAAAAATTTTTGCGCAAAAGGGCCAGTGTAGAGAGCAGAGATTTGTTTTCCGCAAAAAAGCCCCGATGGCGAAAATGACGATCGGGGCTTTTTTGCGGAAAAGTGCGTCTAGATTGGCCACGGACGCTTTTCCGCAAAAAGTGCTTTTGTGGAAAAGCGTCCTGCCAATCTAGACGCGATTTTCCGAAAATGCTTTTAACGGAAAACTTTTCTGTTAAAAGTATTTCCGGAAAATCATGCCAGTGTAGACGTAGCCCCAGGGTATTTTCAAATACCCAGGAAGTCGTGGCTGAATACCTATGTCATCAGGGAGTGATAATCTTCCCCTATCTCGATGACTGCCCTTTAAAAGGTTCATCCTGAGCAGAGACTCTTCACATGATATCTACTACCAGAAACTTGTTTGGTTCCCCGGGTCTCATTGTCAATGACCAAAAGTACACTTTTCAGCCGACTCAGTCTTTAGAATTTTTATAGGCTCTCACCTCGATTTGCTTACTGCTCGGGTCTACCTGCCAACACACAGATTATAGACAATACAGGACTTGGTCACCATAATCACTGGAAGTCCTTCCGTGACAGTTATGACATGTTTACAACTGAGCCACATGGCCACTACGACATATGTAGTGCAGCATGCTCATCTACATCTCCGCTGCCTCCAGCACTGGCTAGTGTCGGTCTACGCTCCTTCGAAACATCACATTCATGAACAAGTCTCTCCCCCTCCGTGCATCATAACCTCCCTCAAATGGTGGACCATCCCAACCAATCTGATGAGGGTTCTGTTCCAGAGCAAGCAACCATTGGTGCAGATCACAACCAACGCCTTCATGATTGGGTGAGGAGCGCACCTCGATGGTCTTTTTACCCAGGGTCGATGGTCTGACCACGAAACATCTCTGCACATAAATCTCCTAGAGCTCCGCACTGTTGCCAATGCCTGCAAACACTTTCGATCATACATAGCCAATTCTACTGTCAGGATACTGACAGACAACATAACAACTATGTACTACATCAACCGCCAAGGTGGGGGCTCAATTCCATTCGTTATGCATCGAAGCAATCTGTCTTGAATTGGTGCATCGCCAACTATACAACCCTGACCGGTGTCGTACCTGCCCAGAATCAACAACACCGTGGCAGACACCTTAAGCAGGGTTTTCAACATAGACCACAAATGGGAAATAGATCAACAGATACTCAGGCCCGTATTTCAAGTTTGGGGGTCTCCCCAGATTGATCTTTTTGCCTCTTGTATCAACGCCATATGTCCGGAGTACTGTTCCAGAGTGGGTCTAGGGAATGGTTCTCTAGGAGATAGTTTCCTGATATCTTGGAAGGCTCACCTGTTTTACGCCCCCTCCCCAATCCCACTTCTCCCGAGAGTCATTGACAAGATCAAGATGGACCAGGCCCAAGTAATTCTCATAGCTCCCTCCTGGTCCAGACAGACCTGGTTTCCCTATCTCTCTCAGATGACTCTTCAACCCCCTGTCCCCTCCTCTGCCAACCAGACCTACTGACCCAGAACTGGGGGACCCTGCTACACCCCCATCTCCAAATGCTGCATCTCAAGCTTGGCTCCTCAATGGTTCCAGGACTCAGAAATGCCCTGCTCAGACAGAGTAAAACATGTTCTCTTGCACAGCAGACGCAGTACCACACGTGCTACCTGCCTCCACAAACGGACAAGATTTTCAGTGGTGCATGCAGAAATCTGCTGATGTACACACAGTTCCACTCCACATGATCCTGGACTACATCTGTCATGAATAGGAGCTGCTAAGGAGAGTCAGACTTACTTGAAGAGTGAGGAAAGGGTTAAGCAACTGGAGATGCACCTAGGGAGGGGGTTGGGGCAGTCAGCCAATAAAAATGTAGATAGGAATTTCAAACTGGGAAAGGGGGTTTTTTCTCTCTTTCTCTTCTTTGTTTGAGATCAGAGCAGTTTTTCCCAGGTATTGAGGGAGATGGGAGACGCTTTCTTTCTCCAAGAATGGACTTCTTGAAATGTGTAAGTAGGGAAAAGTTTAGATCAGTGTTTCTTAAACTTTTTAAGACCGAGGAACACCAAACAATATTTTTTTTATGGGGAACACCAAGGATTTTTTTGTTGAGAAGAGAAAAAAAAAAGGTGTGTGTGTGGCGGGGGGGAAGGGTCGGGGGGAAAGTTATTGAGGAAAAAACAAAAAAGGTCGCCTGCCCCTTTAAGGGTGGCCATTTTGAATTCTGTTCTCCGCAGCACACCTCTGACTACCTCACGGCACACCGGTGTGCCACGGAACACAGTTTAAGAAACACTGGTTTAGATAGTCCATCAGGGTTTATTGTTTTCCTTGTCTGGGGGTTTGGAAATCATGTCTGAGCTGGCTAATTGTTTTTCTCTTTTGTAACTAAGGATTACAGCCCAGGGACTTTCCCTGAGTCTATGTCACTTCATGGCTATTTACCACCTAGTCAATTTACTATGCTTGCAACAGTAGTTTTGTTTTGATAGTAAAAGAGTTTTCCTTTTGTTCTGATTAAGCGGTATTGGTTGATTGTTGTGTCCTTAGGATTACATGCCTAGTTACCCAGCCAGAGTCCATTGTTCTCTGCGGATTCCCTCTGTCTGTTTTCTCAACTCCAAGCAAAATGGAGGCTGGGGCACGGGAGAGAGCTTTACCTTAGGGAGGGGATTCCCAAGTGATCTCTTCCCTGGAAAAGGGTTTATTTTATATCTTTTTAAGTACACTTGGGTGGTGGCAGCAAATTTGTATTTATCTTTTTTTCTTGGATCCCAGGAGACTGAGACAGGATAAACTTGTCTCTGGGAGTGACAGATACAGGTTGTATAGAACTTATTCTGCTAGCTGGCCCCCCCATCTCTGCACTTGGAGTGTCAGGTTGGGGGATTGAGCCATGACAACATCCTTGATCTAAACCAATCAAACCTATCCTTTCCTTCCCTTCGAATCCACCTTGCTGTCATCACTGAATTTCATCCCCCGGATGATGGGCATTCCGTATTCGCACACCTCATCACTAGATGGTTTCTAAAGGGCCTCCAGAACCTAAGTTCACCTTGTAGCCTTCCACCACCATTATGAAGAACAGGGACTGAAAACAGGGGCTACGTCTAGACTGGCATGATTTTCCGCAAATGCTTTTAACAGAAAAGTTTTTTCGTTAAAAGCATTTGCTGAAAAGAGTGTCTAGATTGGCACGGACGCTTATCCGCAAAAGCACTTTTTGCGGAAAAGCATCCGTGCCAATCTAGACGCGGTTTTGCGCAAGAAAGCCCCGGTCGCCATTTTCGCCATTGGGGCTTTTTTGCGCAAAACAGTTTTGAGCTGTCTACACTGGCCCTCTTGTGCAAAAACATTTCTGGAAAAGGGCTTTTGCCCGAACGGGAACATCAAAGCATTTGCGCAAGAAGCACTGATTTCGGACAGTAGAACGTCAGTGCTTTTGCGAAAATTCAAGCGGCCAGTGTAGACAGCTGGCAAGTTTTTGCGCAAAAGCATTTGCTTTTGCGGAAAAACTTGCCAGTCTAGACGCAGTCAGGGAGTTCTGAGAGGGAGTTCTCCAGGTGATGGAGAAGCAAATAGAGGACCCTTGAGGGAAGTGGCTGTCTGTAGTGTGTTTGTGTTTGGGGCTTTCTTGCTGTGTGCTGAGCTTGTGTTTGTGGTGTTTTTTTTCCTCTTTCCATTCCCCCCGCCCCGCCCCCACGGAGTGTATGCCGTGGCTGGCAGTTGGGAGCTGTGAGCTTCTAATCAAGGTTTGAAATCTAGAAACCTCTGCTGATTGGTTGCGCCTTAATCAGGGGGAGGGGCTATCAGGCAGTCCAGGGCTTTATAAAGCAGTGAGTCAGCGACCAGGGACTGCAAACAGGGAGTTTTGAGAGGGAGTTGGGAAGGGGGCACGATACACTTGCCATTCTTTAAAATCTTTTAATAACATCTGAGGAATCGCTCAGAAGGAAGGCAGGTATGGATAGTGCTAGGTCTGCTGTTGTTACCTGCACAGCATGTGCCATGTTTGTCTTCCTCACAGAAGAAAGAAGGGATTTCATCTGCACTAAGTGCAAGCTGGTCACCATTTTGGAAGAAAATATTAGAGGACTTGAGGCCCAAGTATCAACCCTACGTTCCATCAGAGAGGATAAAGACTTCCTTGATAGAAGGCAGCATTTAATCCTGCAGGCACAGCAGGCTGAACTGCCAGTGAGGGCAGTACAGGACAAGGAAGAGAACTGGCAGCATGTAACATCTAGATCTAGAAGAAGAAGAAGGCCAACTCAGGTATCCCCCATTCATGTAGGGGTAAGTAACTGCTTTCAGGCTCTCTCCACAGGCACTGTGATGGAGAATGCTTTGACAGGGACCTCTCAGGGAAGAAATCAGAAGGGAACACCATCTACTGGGAAGCATGGGATGTGTAGTCCTAGGGATGCGGTTCCAAAACCACCACCCCGAAAAGAAGAAGACAGGTGGTGGTGGTCGGGGACTCCCTCCTAAGAGGGACTGAGTCATCCATCTGCCATCCAGACCTGGAATCATAGAATCATAGAACACTAGCACTGGAAGGGACCTCTGAGAGGTCATCGAGTCCAGTCCCCTGCCCCCATGGCAGGACCAAATACTGTCTAGACCATCCCTGATAGACATTTATCTAACCTACTCTTAAATATCTCCGCAGATGGAGATTCCACAACCTCCCTGGGCAATTTATTCCAGTGTTTGACCACCCTGACAGTTAGGAACTTTTTCCTAATGTCCAACCTAAACCTCCCTTGCTGCAGTTTAAGCCTATTGCTTCTTGTTCTATCCTCAGAGGCCAAGATGAACAAGTTTTCTCCCTCCTCCTTGTGACACCCTTTTAGATACCTGAAAACGGCTATCATGTCCCCCCTCAATCTTCTCTTTTCTAAACTAAACAAAACCAATTCTTTCAGCCTTCCTTCATAGGTCATGTTCGCTAGACCTTTAATCATTCTTGTTGCTCTTCTCTGGACCCTCTCCAATTTCTCCACATCTTTCTTGAAAGGCGGTGCCCAGAACTGGACACAATACTCCAACTGAGGCCTAATCAGCGCAGAGTAGAGTGGAAGAATGACCTCTCGTGTCTGGCTCACAACACACCTGTTAATGCATCCCAGAATCATGTTTGCTTTTTTTGCAACAGCATCACACTGCTGACTCATATTCAGCTTGTGGTCCACTATAACCCCTAGATCCCTTTCTGCCGTACTCCTTCCTAGACAGTCGCTTCCCATTCTGTATGTATGAAACTGATTGTTCCTTCCTAAGTGGAACACTTGGCATTTGTCTTTATTAAACTTCATCCTGTTTACCTCAGACCATTTCTCCAATTTGTCCAGATCATTTTGAATTATGACCCTATCCCCCAGAGCAGTCGCAACCCCTCCCAGCTTGGTATCATCTGCAAACTTAATAAGCGTACTTTCTATGCCAATATCTAAATCGTTGATGAAGATATTGAACAGAGCCAGTCCCAAAACAGACCCCTGCGGAACCCCACTTGTTATGCCTTTCCAGCATGATTGTGAACCATTAATAACTACTCTCTGAGTACGGTTATACAGCCAGTTATGCACCCACCTTATAGTAGCCCCATCTAAATTGTATTTACCTAGTTTATTGATAAGAATATCATGCGAGACAGTATCAAACTCCTTACTAAAGTCTAAGTATACCACATCCACTGCTTCTCCCTTATCCACAAGACTCGTTATCCTATCAAAGAAAGCTATCAGATTGGTTTGACATGATTTGTTCTTTACAAATCCATGCTGGCTGTTCCCTATCACCTTGCCACCTTCCACGTGTTTACAGAGGATTTCCTTAATTACTTGCTCCATTATCTTCCCTGGCACAGAAGTTAAACTAACTGGTCTGTAGTTTCCTGGGTTGTTCTCATTTCCCTTTTTATAAATGGGCACTAGATTTGCCCTTTTCCAGTCTTCTGGAATCTCTCCTGTCTCCCATGATTTTCCTGAATCTCAAGAAGTGTGCTGCTTACCAGGAGCTCAAATTCAGGATGTGACTGAGAGTCTTCCAAAACTGATCAAACCTTCGGATCGCTGCCCCTTCCTGCTTCTCCATGTGGGAACTAATGATATCGCCAAGAATGACCTTGAGCGGGTCACAGCAGATTATGTAGCGCTGAAAAGAAGGATCAAGGAGTTTGAAGCGCAAGTGGTGTTCTCGTCCATCCTCCCTTTTGAAGGAAAAGGTCCAGGTAGGGATTGTCGAATTGAGGAAATAAATGCGTGGTTGCACAGGTGGTGTCGGAGAGAGGGCTTTGGTTTCTTCGACCATGGGACTCTGTTCCAGGCACAAGGATTGTTAGGAAGAGATGGGATCCACCTAAGCAAGAGAGGAAAGAGCATCTTCATGGGCAGGCTTGCAAACCTAGTGAGGAGGGCTTTAAACTAGGTTCGCTGGGGGACGGTGACCAAAGCCCTGAGGTAAGTGAGGAAGTCGGACGCCGGGAAGAAACACAAGGAGGAACGAGCAACAAAAGAGGACCCCTGGTTCGAATGGAGAGGGTAGGGCTATCAACTGGCTATCTAAGGTGTTCGCACACAAATGCAAGAAGCCTGGGAAACAAACAGGAAGAATTTTCTGACTGGTAAGCCCTGGCCCAGTCAAAGAACTATGATTTGATTGGAATAACGGAGACTTGGTGGGATGACTCGCATGAGTGGAGCACTGTCATGGAAGGGTATAAACTATTCAGGAAGAACAGGCAGGGGAGAAAAGGAGGAGAAGTTGGATTGTATGTAAGAGAGCAGTATGATTGCTTGGAGCTCCAGTACTTAGAGGGGAAAAAAAGATGGTTGAGAGTCTATGGGTTAAATTTAGAGGTGGAAGCAACAGGGGTGATGCTGTGGTTGGTGTCTGCTATAGACCACTGGATCAGGTGGATGAGGTAGACGAGGCTTTCTTCAGACAACTGAGAGAAGCTGCCAGATCCCAGGCCCTGGTTCTCATGGGGGCCTTTTATCACCCTGACATCTGTTGGGAGACGAATACGGCAGTACACAGACAATCCAGGAAGTTTTTGGAGAATGTTGGGGATAACTTCTTGGTAAAAGTGCTGAAGAAACCGACCAGGGGCCATGCGCAGCTTGACCTGCTGCTCACAAACAGGGAGGAACTAGTAGGGGAAGTAGAGGTGGGTGACAACCTGGGAAGCAGCGATCATGAGATGGTAGATTTCAGGATCCTGACTGAAGGAAGGAGAGTAGCAAAATACACACACTGGACTTCAGAAAAGCAGACTTTGACTCCCTCAGAGACCTGATGGGCAGGATTCCCTGGGATGCTAACATGAAGGGGAAAGGAGTCCAGGAGAACTGACAGTATTTTAAAGAAGACTGATTGAAGGCACAGGAAGAAACCATCCTGATGCGCAGCAAGAAAAGCAAATATGGTAGGTGACTAGACTGGCTTACCGGGGAAATCCTTGGTGAGCTTAAACACAAAAAGGAAGCTTACAAGAAGGGGAAACTTGGACAGATGACTAGGGAGGAGTATAAATATATTGCTCGAGAATGCCGGGGAGTTATCAGGAAGGCGAAAGCGCAATTGGAATTGCAGCTCGCAAGGGATGTGAAGGGGAACATCTTGGGGTCTTTGAACCATCATTTCAAGGACTTCAATATCTGAGCTGTAGGTGAAAGGATTATTCTAGCAGTGGGTGGGTGAGATTTTGTGGCCTGCACTGTGCAGGGGGTCAGACTAGATGATCATAATGGTCCCTTCTGACCTTAAAGTCTGTGAGTCTATGCAGGGGCGGATATAGGGCAGGGCGAGCGGGGCGGCCACCCCGGGCTCCACGCTTCAAAAAGCTCCGCGCATGCACCGTGGCAAAGGGGGGCCCCGCAAGATTATGCTGCCCTGGGCCCCGCAAAACAGTTATATGCCCCTGAGTCTATGAGTAAGGAGAAAGGCTTCAGCAGGCATGTTAGCAATAAGAGTGATCAGAGAGGGTGTGGGGCCCTTACTGGATGAGGGAGGTAACCTAGTGACAGATGATGTGGGAAAAGCTGAAGTACTCAATGTTTCTTTGCCTCTGTCTTCACGGACAAGGTCGGCTCCCAGACTAATGCACTAGACAACGCAGTATGGGATATAAGAACATAACATAAGAACGGCCATACTGGGTCAGACCAAAGGTCCATCTAGCCCAGTATCCTGTCTGCCGACAGTGGCCAGCACCAGATGCCCCAGAGAGGGTGGACCAAAGACAATGATCAAGCAATTTGTCTCCTGCCATCCCTCTCCAGCCTCTGACAAACAGAGGCCAGGGACACCATTTTATCCCCTGGCTAATAGCCTTTTATGGACCTAACCTCCATGAAATTATCTAGCTTCTCTTTAAACTCTGTTATAGTCCTAGCCTTCACAGCCTCCACAGGTTGACTACATGCTGTGTGAAGAATGTTGTAAAGCAGGCTTTTTCTGTCCATGGCCTTCGCGTATAGCCCATCATGCCACACAAGGGCCCCCTCACAGAAAACCCAGACTATGAGATACTCAGAGGAGCATGGGAAGCACAATGCAGTTGTTTGTGAACGGAATTTGACCTTACAGGCATCCTGAGACTCACAGGCACCAGAAAACAGGGCATGACTAGATAACGCCTAGCTGCATTTACAGATAAGCCTCGTTTGACCATAGTTTGACCGGTCTTAGAGGCAAGAGAAAAAGAAAACATAAGGTGATAAAACACAACTGTCTCATACTAACCATGCCCCATCTAGTCCTGTCCACGAGGGGATCACGCATACATCACGAAAACTCCTATAGGGCAGTATTGTCATACTACCTCATCACTAGCCCATCAGGCCCTGCCAAATGCAGACCCTAGTATGGCATCAGACACCGAATTTTTGTATAAAAGACTCTCAACCCCTTTGTTTGATGGAGGTTCCGTGTATTGAGGGCACGTGTCTTTTTTTTGCCCGGCTAAAGGATTAATTGCCCTGAGGCTGCCTTCCCACCCGTCGAGTCAAAGATAGGGGTGTGCAAGTCCTGAGCATGCTCCGAGTTCTAGTGTGTCTTTGTGTTGTTATCGTTTCTGGATTTGTAAGTATTGCTTAAATGTATTAGTTATTGGTTTAATTAATAGTTAAATTGTGTTAATTTCGCTGTGTAATTCTGTAAAGCGTATCTAAGTTCTGTTAACCACACTGTGTAAATTGTATAATCTTGTGTTGTGTAGTAGTGTTGTATTTAGGCTAAGTATAAGTGTTAGAAATAGAAGCCCAGGAGTTGTTAAGTTGTAAAAGTAGATTTATGACTAACTCCACCAGCTGCCCTAAAATAACCATAGAGGGGCTGGCTTTGGACAGAGTTTTTATTATCATTATATTGGCTTTGTTTTTGTATTTTTCATTTGCATGCTGCGCTGCCTTAAGCAAATAAGACAGTGATTTGGTACAGTTGAATTGTAATAAAAGAAGTTTGTAATTAGTTAAGTACAGCTAAGTTTAGGGTTTTCTACCCTGTAAAAGCATTGGGCAATTGCTAGTTTAAAAAACCATTTGCTAATTGTTAGTTTTGATAAAAAAAATCATTCCACTTAATAAAAATAATTTGTTTCACCATCATCCAGTAGTTTTCACTGGGTAGTCGGCTTTAACCCTTGAGGCTCCCATCACATCACCGAACCAAAGTGCAACAAAGAAGAACTTTCTTTTATTAGTTTTAAACCTGCTACCCATTAACCTCATTTGGTGTCCTCTAGTTCTTCTATTATGGGAACTAACAAATAACTTTTCTTTATTCACCCTCTCCACACCACTCATGATTTTATAGACCTCTATCATATCCCCCCCTCAGTCTCCTCTTTTCTAAGCTGAAAAGTCCCAGTCGCTTTAACCTCTCCTCATATGGGACCCGTTCCAAACCCCTAATCATTTTAGTTGCCCTTTTCTGAACCCTTTCCAAGGCCAAAATATCTTTTTTGAGGTGAGGAGACCACATCTGTACACAGTATTCAAGATGTGGGCGTACCATAGTTTTATACAGGGGCAGTAAGTTATTCTGGGTCTTATTTTCTATCCCTTTCTTAATAATTCCTAGCATCCTATTTGCCTTTTTGACCGCCGCTGCACACTGCGTGGAAGTTTTCAGGGAACTATACACGATAACTCCAAGGTCTCTTTCCTGATTTGTCGTAGCCAAATTAGCCCCCATCATAGTTGGGGTTATTTTCCCCGATGTGCATTACTTTACACTTATCCACATTAAATTTCATTTGCCATTTCGTTGCCCAATCACTCAGTTTGGTGAGATCTTCTTGGAGTCCCTCAAAGTCTGCTTCTGTCTTGACTATCCTAAACAGTTTGGTATCATCTGCAAACTTTACTACCTCACTGCTTACCCCTTTCTCCAGATCATTTATGAATAAGTTGAAAAGGATTGGTCCCAGGACTGACCCTTGGGGGACACCACTAGTTACCCCTCTCCATTCTGAAAGTTTACCATTTATTCCTCCCCTTCGTTTCCTGTCTTTTAACCAGTTCTCAATCCATGAAAGGACCTTCCCTCTTATCCCATGGCCATGTAATTTACACAAGAGCCTTTGGTGAGGGACCTTGTCAAAGGCTTTCTGAAAATCTAAGTATACTATATCTACTGGATCCCCCTTGTCCGCATGTTTGTTAACCCCTTCAAAGAACTCTAATAGATTAGTAAGACATGATTTCCCTTTACAGAAACCATGTTGACTTTTGTCCAACAAATTATGTTCTTCTACGTGCCTCAATTTTATTCTTTACTATTGTTTCGACTAATTTGCCCGGTACTGAAGTTAGACTTACCGGTCTGTAATTGCCAGGATCGCCTCTACAGCCCTTTTTAAATATTGGTGTCACATTAGCTATCTTCCAGTCATTAGGTACAGAAGCCGATTTAAAGGATAGGTTACAAACCACAGATAATAGCTCAGCAATTTCCCATTTGAGTTCTTTTAGAACCCTTGGATGAATGCCATCCGGTCCCGGAGATTTGTTAACATTAAGTTTTTCTATTTGTTCCAAAACCTCCTCTGACGACACTTCAATCCGGGACAGTTCCTCAGATTCATCACCCACAAAGGACGGTGCAGATTCGGGAATCTCCCTAACATCCTCAGCCGTGAAGACTGAAGCAAAGAAATCATTTAGTTTCTCCGCAATGGCTTTATCGTCCTTGATTGCTCCTTTTATATCTCGATCATCTAGGGGACCCACAGGTTTTTTAGCAGGCTTCTTGCTTCTAATGTACTTAAACATTGTGTTACTTCTTTTTGAATTTTTGGCTAGCTGTTCCTCAATCTTTTTTTGCTTTTCTTATTACATTTTTACACTTGATTTGACAGTGTTTATGTTCCTTTCTATTTATCACACTAGGATTGGACTTCAATTCTTAAAAGATGCCTTTTTGTCCCTCACTGCTTCTTTTACATGGTGGTTAAGCCACGGTGACTCCTTTTTAGGTCTCTTGCTATGTTTTTTATTTTGGGGTATACATTTAAGTTGGGCCTCTATTATGGTGTCTTTAAAATGGGATGGAGGTGGACAGCCCTTGGTGGGGAAAGAACAAGTTAGGAGCTATTTAGAAAAGCTAAACATACACAAATCCATGGGTCCAGATTTAATGCATCCAAGGGTACTGAAGGAGTTGGCAAATGTCATTGCAGAGCCTTTGGCCATTATCTTTGGAAACTCGTGGAGAGCGGGAGAGATCCCGGATGATTGGAAAAAGGCAAATGTAGTGCCCATCTTTAAAAAAGGGAAGAAGGACAATTCAGGGAACTACAGACCAGTCAGCCTTACCTCAGTCCCCGGTAAAATCATGGAGGGTATCCTCAAGGAATCCATTTTGAAACACTTGGAAGAGGGGAAGTGATCAGGAATATTCAACATGGATTCACGAAGGGCAAGTCATGCCTGACCAATCTCATTAGCTTCTATGATGAGGTAACTGACTCTGTGGATATGGGAAAGTCAGTGGATGTGATATACCTTGACTTTAGCAAAGCTTTCGATACGGTTTCCCACAATATTCTTGCCACCAAGTTAAGGGATTGTGGATTGGATAAATGGACTGTAAGGTGGATAGAAAGCTGGCTAGACTGTCAGGCCCAAAGGGTAGTGATCAACAGCTTGATGTCAGGTTGGCGGTCTGTTTCTAGCGGAGAGCCCCAAGGATTAGTTCTAGGACCGGTTTTGTTCAACATCTTTATTAATGACCTGGTGTAGCGGCTTCCCGCTCGCCACCGCGCCACCTGCCGTCGAGTTGGGGAATTTGCACTGCTGGCAGGTGGCCGGATCCCCTTCAGGACACTGCCCTCTGGCAATGTCCACCACAGCCTGAGCTTTTCCCCCCTTCCGGGGGGGGGGGGGGGGGGACGACAGTTAGTTGTCGGTCGGCAGGCCTTTAGGAGGTGGTTCCTCCGCCCTGGTGCAATGGGTGGCTAGTCCGCCCTATGGCCCTGCCATGCCTTAAGATAGTCCGAGTCTGTGCGTCCATCTCCGGCCTTATTTCAGGTCGGGGTGTGAGACAATAGTTCGGGGGCCCGGCCTTGCTTCAGGCCCGGGCCATGGGGGAAGAAATTCTCCCATCTATTCAAGTCTCTTAACTCCGTTATGGGCGGGAAACAGTCCCAGTCCTGGCCCTTTAAAAGGTCCGGTCCGGATCCTGGCCGGGTACCAAAACCCCATACTGAAGCCCGGGCCCTCGATCCGGGCGGGGCAGGAGAACACAGCAAGCTGCGCCGGCCCTAACTCAGGGCAGGGCAGCAAATGGCGGCCAGGGCCTGACGCAAGGCGTGGCCACAAACAAACACACCACTTTGTAGCAGCTCCTAGGTCAAGAGCTGGGTAGGTAGTGCACCTGCAGCAGTGGCAAGGGGGAGACTGCCACCTGGTTAGTGGGTGGCAGGGGGGACGCAGGCCCACCCACTCCACTGCGCCCCGGCCCAGGGGCCCTGGATGCAGCAGTTCAGCTGCTATGGGCTCAGCAGGGGCTCCAGCCCGCAACTTGCTGGCCTAGGGCTGTTCTCCGCCCATGCTACCCCCTGGGCCACTTCTTGTCTCCCCCTTCGCTGGTACCTGTACCTCCAGCAGGTCTGTCAGGGAGTCGAGGCGCTGTCGTCCCAGCAGGGTCCGGCTGGCCCAATTCAGGGGTCAAGGGGTTGGAACCCCGCAGCCTCCCGCGGGCTCACCCAGCCCCGGCGTTCCAGTACCCATCAGGGTTCCAGCTGGTCCAGTGGCTCGGTCCAGTCCTCAGGGTCCCCGGGAGGTTTGGCTGGCTGCCTTAGCCAGGCCTCAGTAGCCCTGGCAGGGAAGCCTTAGCTGGCTTCCGAGAAGACCGCTAAGGGCGGTCTAGCCCGGGTCTTAGCCTCCCCAGACAGGAGCTCCGGACAGGCCACCCGCTCCTTCAGAGGCTGGGCCCTGACTGAGCTCCCCGGCAGCCTTCTTATAGTCCTAGCCCCGCCCTTTGACTTCCGGTCAGGTGACTGGGCAGGGCTAGGCTGTGCCCAAAATGGCTCCCAGAGGGGTATTATCTCCCTTCCGGTAGTGGGGGAGGTCTCTTCCCTTTGTCCCACTTTAGAGAAGGAGGAGAGGCAGCAGGGTGCAGGGGCTGCCCTCTTCCTTCTCCCCCACCCTGGTTCCTGCTCCTGCACCAGCCGGAGCCCTCCCCACCCACCCACCTGTCTGCCCGTCTGCTGAGGCCTGCTCCCCGGACGTCGCTCCAGCCGCCGCACTCCACCACCGCCACCACCACTGCTACCACCACCTGCTGCTGCTGTTGCCTGAGAAGAGATGGGGGGCCTGCCGGCTGCCCTCCCTCTCCCCTCCACCGCTCCAGAGGAGGAGGACCACCCCACCAGCACCCAGCACCGGGAGACCTTCCCCTGCTGCCTGCCCACTGCTGCTGCTGCACCTCGCTGAGGGGGAGAAGAGGAAACCACCGAGAACTGTGGAGGGGGTTTGTTTACAGACTGAGCTTTTCCCCATCTGCTCCAGGGGTGGTGGTGAACTGAACTGTTGAAAGGGGGGCTGGGGGAGAGGCTCAGAGCCCTCCCCCTAGTCCAGCTGCCCCCCCCCCTCCTCTGCTACAGCCTCAGCGGGGAGGAGAGGCTGCCAAACGCCCCCCACATCCTCAGTCGCCCCTCCCGAAACCAGTGCCCTCCCCTTTTCCCACCCTTTCCCTCGCGGACACCCTCCTCCCTTGCCTGTTGTCTGGTGGGGAGGAGTGGTTAACCCTCGTCCCCCCCCTTGTCATTTGTGTCTCCTTCCTCCCCCCTTCTACGATGGAGGAAGTCCCCGCCCCCGTCAATAGCACGGTCCCCTCTTTACCACCGGGCCCAACAAATGCTGCGGCTGACCTCCCGACCCCAGGCCCGAGCTCCGCCGCCGCCACGGCCGCTGCTCCCTCAGAGTCGGGAGCAACTATCACCTCGGCCGGAAAAAAGGGCGGGGGGAAGAAAAAGGGCAAAGGCCCGGCCCGGAAGGCCAAATCCACCACGGCCAAAGTTGCCCCGCCCCCCCGCAGCCCTATCATCTACCGCAGCCCCTCCTTCCCCTGCTGTTCCCTCCACCAGCTTTGGGGGTGATGTAACCAAGCCCCCCAGAGCGTACGCCTAGGTGGCCACTGCCGCCCCCTCACCTGCCTCATCATCCGCCCCGACTGCCACCTCCAGCTCCATCCCTGGTGGCCGGGGCCCCTTTCCCACCATGACCAGGAGGCACGGCGTTCGCTGCCTCCTGGTCACCGCCTCGCCCCACGTGGAAACCTACGTGCGGGCGTTGGCGAGGGTGGTGGGGGCCTCGGCCGTGGTGGCGGCCTCAAAGATGTATGGCAAGGCGGTGTTCTTCCTTGCCTCGGAAGCCGCCGCCCAGGAGGCTGTGGAGAGGGGCGTGGTGGTGGGGGGGCGTGCACGTGCCCCTCGAACCACTGGAGGACCTGGGCGTACGGGTGGTCCTCACCTCCGTCCCGCCCTTCCTCCCTAATGCGGCCCTGTTGCCCTCCCTCTCCACTCTGGGGAAACCCATTTCAACTATCAGCCCTCTCCCGTTGGGCTGCAAGGACCCCGACCTCCGCCACGTTTTATCCTTCCGCCGGCAGGTACAGCTTCAGCTGCTGCCGGCGTCGCGTGGCGGGGAGGCGCTCGAGGGGTCCTTCCTGGTGCCCTACCAGGGGGCCCACTATCGAATTCACTATTCCTCGGGGGAGACCCGGTGCTTCCTCTGCCGGGCGATGGGGCACATCCGGAGGGACTGTCCCTTGGCCCGGTCGGAGGAGGCATCTGGGCCCCCCGGGGCCCGTAAGGGCGCCGTCCCCACCACCGCCGGCCCCCCTGGTAGTCCAGGCTCCGTGGCCGCCCCTCCTCCAACTGACGGCCCTGCTCGGGAGCCAGAGGCGCCCCCTCTGGCGTGCCCGAGCGGGCAGGCGGGCCCCACCTTTATTCGATCAGTCACTGCGGGGCCCGAGGAGGAGAGGGTGGTGCGGTTGCCGCCGGGCGAGGAAGAGGGCCCTCCCCGGGTGGAGGTATCCCCTTCTTTCCCACCCTTGCCACAAGGCCGTCCCCGAACACCGAAAGCGCCCCCCGGCCTTGCCCTTGCTGACCAGCCCTCCACTTCCACCTCGGAGGGCTGGATGCTCGTCGGGGGCAAGCGCAAAGCCCGCCGGTTGCGGGCTCAATCTCCCCCCTCCGATGAGGAGGGCGGGAAGGCCCCCCTCCGAAAGATCCCGAGGGGGGCCGGCGCTGCCCAGAGCGCCCCCGACGAGCATCAGCGGGAGGCGCCGGCCGAGGAAGCCGTGGCGGCGAGGGGGGGCGACGATGCCCCCCCGCGGAGCTTCTCCACGAGGAGGCCTCGGGTGGAGCCCCCCCGGCCCCGGCTCCAACTGAGCCCCCCTCCGTCCCCGCTGAGGTAATTGTTGCCTCGGCGGCCGGAGGGGAAGGCTCAGGGGCCGAGGGGATGGAGCTTAGCTCCATCTTCGAGGAGATCGAGGCCCTGGGTCTGACCCCGCTCACCCAAGGGGAGGACGACCCTCCGCCAGCGGGCCTCGGTCTGGGCGGCGACTCTGTGGTGCCGCCCCCTCCTCTCCCCGATCCCGTGTCCCAGGTGGCTGACCCCGTCCTCACACTCGGGGCGCCCCTGATACTGCCCACTGGCCCGGCCGACTCGAGCGCCGGAACGGATGCCGCCGAGCCCTCCGGGGCGACGGCTGGCGCCGAGCGGCCGGGTCCCGGGGTTGGGGGTGCCCCCTCTCCAGCAATTGAGGCGGGGCAGTCATCCCCCTTTCCCGTTGGGGGCCCAGCAGAAAATGCCATCCAGGCCGACGCCGAGGCATTAACACCTGCCCCTCCACCTGAGCTCGGCATCGGCGCGGGCCCCCTTCCTGGTTCCGACCCCCAATTTCCCATTCGGGAGGCGCTGCAGCCCAGTGGGATTGCCACAGGGGACCCCTTCCCAGACCCCGTCCAGGATCCCGATTCCCTCCCATGTCCCGATCCTCCCCCTACTCCCGCTTCCGCCCTTTACGAACCCATCTCCAGCCCCGAAGCCTCCCCTGTTCCCGATCCCTCTCCTACCCCCATCTCTGTCCCATTCCCTGACCCCGACCCACTGTCCGGCCCTGAACCCACCCCTCCCCCCACCCCTGCTGTGGAAGAGACCCCTCCCCTGCCGTCCCCCCTTTCCTTTCCCATCCTGGTCCCCGTCGTGTTGCCCGATCCGTCCCCACCGCCCTCCCAAACATCCGCCAGTGCCACCCCCGTGAGGGCCATTTCGTTCCCGCTAGACGTGGGCAGCCCTCCGGGGGTCGTTTTTGTATCCCCAGTCCCCAACCCGTTAGGGGCTGCCTTGTTCCCTCCGCCGCCTCCTTCCCTGCCGGGGTCGGGGGCGGGCAGCGCGGTGCCAGCAGTAACGGCGCCGCGTTGGGGATCGGATCCCTGCTTGTCCGTCTCCGTGGCCCGTGAGCTTTATCCGGGGGCCCGGACGGAGGAGAATTCTGGCTCCCCCTCGGTGCTGAGGGGCGAGCTGCGCCAATTCCTCACGGATAACCGTGGGGCGAAAGGAAAGGTGCAGCTCGCCCTCCAGCGCTGGGGGGACTTCCACTCCATCCTCCAGGCTACTAGAGCCCTGTTGCAGGAGGGGAGAGGGACCAGTAGGCAGGACGACGTGGCCTACCCTCAGACCCGCAGGTTTCGGGACGCTCTCCTGACCTTCGGGTCGGGGAGCGGTCTGCTGCGGGGCCTGCGTGAGGCCGCCGATTCACCTGCCCGTGAGGATCCACCCCAGCCCTCGTTATGAATTATACCATCATCGCAACATTGAACGCCCGGGGCTGTAGGGCGGGTCTCCGCAGGAGCCGAGTGCTCTCCTTCCTTCGGGAGGGGGGGTACTCGGTGGCTTTCCTGCAGGAGACCCACACGACTCCAGCTGTCGAGGCTGGCTGGCGGCTGGAGTGGGGGGACGGGGTGTATTTTAGCCACCTCGGCGCTCGCTCGGCCGGGGTGGCCACCCTGTTCTCCCCTGCCCTACGGCCCAAGGTGCTGGGGACCGCCGAGGTTGTCCCGGGCCGCCTGCTGCACGTCCGGGCCCGCGTGAAGGGGCGGAGGTTGAACTTGGACAACGTCTATGCCCTGAACGCGGGCCCGGACCAGGTCACCTTTTATCGGCAGGCGGCCACCTTCCTCGGCACTCTGGATCCTCGCGAGTGCCTGGTCCTGGGCGGGGACTTCAACACCACCCTCAATGACCGGGACCGTGTAGGACTCGCGAACTACCAGGCCGCGGCAGACGTCCTCAGGGAGATCGTGGAACATCACTCCCTGGTGGACGTCTAGCGGGACCACCACCCGGACGACAGTACCACCTTTACTTACGTCCGGGTGGGGAAAGAGCGGTCGAGCCACTCCCGGTTGGATCGCATCTACCTTTCGCGATTCCATCTGGCGCGAGCCCACTCCTCCAGCGTCCGGCCGGCCCCGTTCACGGACCACCATCTGGTGGCCGTGAAAGTCTCTCTAACTTCGGAGAGGCTGGGGCCGGCCTACTGGCACTTTAATAATAGCTTGCTGGAGGACATGGGCTTCATGGCGTCCTTCCGGGAGTTCTGGCAGGCCTGGCGGGGGCAGCGGCCCGCCTTTCCCTCGGCGCGGCAATGGTGGGATGTGGGGAAGGTGCGTGCCCGGCTCTACTGCCGTGACTACTCTCGGGGCGCCAGCCGGCGGAGCGATGCGGCGATAGGGCAGTTGGAACGGGAGGTTTTGAAGCTTGGGAGGCGCCTGGCGTCCGCCCCCGAGGATCCACTCCCCCGTGAGGCGTACCGGGAGAAGCGGGAGGAGCTCCGGGCCCTGGAAGATCACAGGGCCCGGGGCGCCATTGTTCGATCTCGCATCCAGCTCCTCTGGGAGATGGATCGCGGCTCCCGCTTCTTCTATGCCCTGGAGAAAAGGAGGGGGGCTAAAAAGCACGTCACCTGCCTTTTGGCGAAGGACGGCGCCCCCCTCACGGATCCGGCGGAGATGCGTGGAAGGGCCAGGGCCTTCTACGCCAGTTTGTTCTCCCCGGATCCGACCGAAGCCGACGCCTGCAGGGCGCTCTGGACCGAGCTCCCGACGGTCAGCGCGGGCAACCGAGACCGGCTGGAGCTGCCTCTCACTCTGGCCGAGTTCTCGGAAGCCCTCCATCTCATGCCCAACAATAAAACGCCGGGCATGGACGGGCTGACCGTGGAGTTCTACCGCGTGTTCTGGGACGTCCTCGGCCCAGACCTCGTCACCGTCTGGGCCGAGTCCTTGGAGAGCGGGGTCCTCCCTCTGTCGTGCAGGCGAGCGGTGCTCGCCCTGCTGCCGAAGAAGGGGGACCTCCGCGACCTACGGAACTGGCGTCCCGTCTCGCTCCTCAGCACAGACTACAAGGTCGTAGCAAAAGCCATCTCGCTGCGACTGCGGTCCGTGCTGGCGGCCGTGATCCATCCCGACCAGACCTACACCGTCCCGGGCCGTAGTATATTTGACAAATTGTATCTGGTCCGGGATCTCTTAGAGCTTGGGCGTAGGGATGGCTTGTCGTTCGCCCTCCTGTCCCTGGACCAGGAGAAGGCGTTCGACAGGATGGACCACGGGTATCTCCTGGGCACCCTGCAGGCCTTCGGCTTCGGGCCCCGGTTTGTGGGTTTTCTCCGGGTGCTGTACGCCCTCGCGGAGTGTTTGGTCAGGCTCAACTGGACCCTGACTGAGCCGGTCAGCTTCGGGCGGGGGGTACGTCAGGGGTGTCCGCTGTCGGGCCAGCTGTACGCTCTGGCGATCGAGCGCTTCCTCGGTCTCCTCCATAGGAGGTTGACGGGGTTGGCGCTTCGGGAGCCGGAGCTGCGGCTGGTCCTGTCGGCGTACGCCGATGACGTGCTCCTCGTGGTCCAGGACCCGGGAGACCTGGCGCGGGTGGAGGCCTGCCAAGCCGTCTACTCGGCAGCCTCCTCCGCCCGGGTCAACTGGGTCAAGAACTCTGGCCTGGTGGTCGGGGACGGGTGGCGGGCCGGCTCCCTCCCACCCATGCTTCAGGTGGAGCGCGGGTCCGCTGCTCTAACTGGGCGTCTATTTATCTGCCACGCACCCTTCTCCGCCGGAAAACTGGCAAGGTTTGGAGGCCGGGGTGGGTGAGCAGCTGCGAAGATGGACGAGACTGCTCCGGTGTCTCTCCCTTCGCGGGAGAGCGCTGGTGCTAAATCAGCTGGTCCTGTCCATGCTCTGGCACCGGCTCAACACCCTGCGCCCGGCCCCGGAGGTCCTGGCCAAGCTCCAGAGGGCAGCTTTGGAGTTCTTTTGGACAGGACTGCACTGGGTCTCTGCAGGGGTCTTGTCCCTCCCCCTGGAGGAGGGGGGCCAGGGCCTGGTCTGCGTGCGCAGCCAGGTCCGAACCTTCCGCCTCCAGGCCCTGCAGAGACTCCTCTTTAGTGCAGGTAGTCCGGCATGGAGCATTTTGGGCCACGCCTTCCTCCGCCGCCTCCGAGGGCTCCGATACGACCGGCAGCTCTTTTTCATCCAGCCGAGGGGCCTTCCGCAAGACCTCTCAGAACTGCCGGAATTCTACCAGGACCTCCTCCAGACCTGGAAGCTGTTTCTGGCGACCAGGTCCGTTGTGGCCTCCGAGGGAGCAGGCCTCCTCGCGGAGCCCCTGCTCCACAATCCAGCCTTGCGCGTGCACGTGGCGGTCTCCCCCTCGGTGCGCCGGAGGCTGATCCTGGCAGAAACCACCATGGTCGGGGACCTCCTGGACTACGACAGGGGGGACTGGGTGGATCCCCGAGCACTCGCTCAACGCATGGGGCTCTCCACCCCTCGAACCCCCCTGCGCCTACTCCAGGAGGTGAAGGCGGCTTTGTCGCAGCCCGCTCGCGATCTCCTACAGAGAGCCCTGCGAGAGGGAACGCCCCGCCCCTCCCCTCCTGCAAAGCCTCCGTCCCTCTTTATTGGGCCCCTGTCCCGCGGGCCCCCCCGGCCTCCCCACCCTTGGACCCCCAGCCGGCTGCAAAATCTGCAGCCGGTCTGTTTCCGGACCGCGCCCATGGAACAGCTGTACACGCTCGTGCTCCACGCTTTGCATTTCCCCACCCTCGTATCTCGCCCGGATACAAAGTGGCGGGACTACCTCAGACCTATAGAGGGTGGGGAACCCCGATGGGCCAGCGTTTATTCGACCTTAATTCCGCGGCCCGTCGGGGACATCAGTTGGCGGCTCCTTCACGGGGCCGTGAGCACGGGCGTGTACTTGGCGCGGTTCACCCCTATCCCAGACACCTGCCCCTTTTGCGGCGTGAGGGAGAACCTGGCGCACGCCTACCTCGAATGCGCCAGGTTGCAGCCCCTATTCCAGCTCCTCCAGAACCTCTTATTGAGGTTCTGGCTG
The DNA here is from genome assembly GCF_049634645.1 of Pelodiscus sinensis. Taxonomy (NCBI): domain Eukaryota; kingdom Metazoa; phylum Chordata; order Testudines; family Trionychidae; genus Pelodiscus; species Pelodiscus sinensis. Next base: position 643,890 of record NW_027465857.1, on the reverse strand, counting down.
CACTTTTCCCCTCACCTTTTTATTTACGCACACCCAATCCGTGGCCCCACAAAGTCGCGAGACCTCCTCGTCCACCTCCTCCTGGCCTTAGCGAAAGCTGCCATCTTTAATAGCAGGAGGAAGATGCTAGACGAGGGGGTTCTCTGCGACTGTGGGGCCTATTTCCGCTCCTCCCTTGTGTCACGAATCCGGGCAGAGTTCCTCTGGGCGGCGTCCACTGGCTCCATCGACAGCTTTGAGGAGCAGTGGGCGCTGTCCGGGGTTCTCTGCTCGGTGTCCCCATCCGGCTCCCTTATTTTGAACCTCTAGCCCGCACTTCTTGATCCTTTAGTCATTATTTGTCCCAAGCAATCAGTTGAACATGGGTCCAGTGTCCCTCCCATAAGGTTGGGGAGGGGCTTTTAGAAGGTGGGCGGGCTTTGCCCGCCCACCATCCCATGATTTCAAATAGGTCCTCTCTGCAGCAGCTCCCTGGCCTGACCCTGTCACAAACCCCTATTCAAATTCTGTAGTCTGGTATAGGACGCTAACCTCGAAATCTGTAAACATGACAAACGGACAGTTAGCATAAGTGGAGGGACCTTGGGAAAGGCATGGTCACCCTGGCAGCCACATTCCAAGGGGCCTCACCAGATAAGACGCCGTCTGGTACCAAAATAACCTTGCTAACTTAGTAAGTGTGATTTATTTTTACTGTTTTGCTTTAATCCTAGATAATGGGCTCATGACCCAAGGATCACGCCAGCGTGAGGCGGCACCATCCTTCCATAGATGCATCATAATTTAAATAGATAAAAGTTGCCATTAAATTGTCTGTTTTGTTTATGTTGGCTTACTAGCTTGTTAGGGAAAAAAACACGTGTATTAGAGATAAGGTGTTTCACTGATGATGGGCGGAGATGCTGTGTAACCTCCTTAGCTTATTCGCTTACGTGCTCATTTCATCTTGCTGCTAGAACCTATCCAATGTCTTCCCCTCTGTCCATCAGCCCCCTGTATCATCTATTGTAATGTTTTGCTTAGGCAGTGTTAACCAGCCTAACCTCTGGTAGCACTCCACCAGCACTGTGTGTAATAAATCCTCTTGCCTGTTTTCACTGCATTCAGAGTGTCCAGACTTATTTCCAACAGTTGCCTAGGGAGGTGGTGGAATCTCCATCCCTACAGGTGTTTAAGTCTCGGCTTGACAAAGCCCTGGCCGGGTTGATTCAGTTGGGATTGGTCCTGCCTAGAGCAGGGGGCTGGACTTGATGACCTTCTGAGGTCTCTTCCAGCTCTATGATTCTATGAAGTCTGGAGTTGGATACATTGTCTCGACCTCCATTTGAATGCTTAGCGACCTGTTCATTGTTTCATGACCTCAAAAATATCCTCTTTTAGCAATAATGTCCGCTCGCAGGGTCGGCGACCTTGCAGCCCTCACAGCATCACCACTGTACACAGTTTTTACTAAGTACAGCATTATGTTATGCCTTTTTACCAAAGGTGTGTTCAGAGGAGTAATGGTAGTTCGGAATAGGAAGCCTAATCCGAACTACCTAGTCCGTGCCGCGTGTAGCCGCGGGCACGGAGTCCAACCTAGCGGACATTTAAAAATGGCGGCGCCCGGCAAGATGCAAATGAAGCCCGGGAAATTCAAATCCAGGGCTTCATTTGCAACTTCGGTTGCCTATATTAACCACCCTAGTTCGAACTAGGGTGGTAGTGTAGACATACCCTAAACCTCTTCCTGCTCAACCCAGGACACACTCCACCAGGGCAGTAGCTACATCCACGGCCTTCTTGCGAGAAGTTCTGCTCAGACATTTGCCATGCAGCCACATGATCATCAGACACACAACTTGCCCACATGCTCAGGGTTTAGCTGATCGCCATATTTGGGGTCGGGAAGGAATTTTCCTCCAGGGTAGATTGGCAGAGGCCCTGGAGGTTTTTTGCCTTCCTCTGTGGCATGGGGCACAGATCACAGCTGGAGGATTCTCTGCATCTTGGGGCCTTCAAAGTATTTGAAGGCTTCAAGATCTGAGACATAGGTGAGAGGATTATTCTAAGAGGGGTGGGTGAGATTCTGTGGCCTGCACTGTGCAGGGGGTCAGACTAGATGATCATAATGGTCCCTTCTGACCTTAAAGTCTATGAGATCATGCTTTTATGAAACATTACTCCATACTCCAGCATCTTTCCAACAATGCTACAGTAGCTACCGCAGCGCTTACCCTTTGTTAACGGTGGAGACTAAAGCCTGCCATCCTTGCTTCAACTGATCACTGCTATGAAGTCACCTACAATGGAGCACACACGGGGACATCACTTGAAGAAGAAAAGGAAGTTACTCACCTTGTGCAGTAACAACGGTTTTTCAAGATGTCCCCCCCCCCCATGGGTGCTCCACTACCCACCTTCTGCCCCTCTTCTTCAGGGGGTTTCTCTTGTTTTTCCTATTTTTCAGACACTTGGGTATCCATGAGGAACTGAGGAGAGGTTGGGCTGTACATGCGAAGCAAAGGGTGCAAACAGCATGAGGTGCCTAGAGCGTATGCCCAGCCCAACTGGCTACTGCTATGGAAAACTCCGATCTGCGGCACTGGGGCGACCCAACACCTACAGTGGAGTACCCACGGGGACACACAACTCAATGAACCACTGTTACTGCACAAGGTGAGTAATTTCCTTTTTTCCCCCCTAATAGCTGACCTAGACCTCCCCCCACTGCAACTTGAGACCATTGCTCCTGGTTCTGCCATCTCTCACTGTTGACAACAGCCTCTTTAGAACCCCCCTTCAGGTAGTTAAAGGCCACTATCAAATCCTCCCTCACTCTTCTTTTCTGTAGACTAAATAAGCCCCAAACCCTCAGCCTCTCCTCGTAGGTCATATGCTCCAGCCCCCTAATCATTTTGGTTGCCCTCCACTGGAATTTCTCCAATGCGTCCACATCCTTTTTGTAGTGGGGGGCCCAGAATTGGACACAATACTCCAGATGCGGCCTCACCAAAGCCAAATAAAGGGGAATAATCACTTCTCTAGATCTGCTGGCAATGCTCCTCCTATGGCACCCTAATATGCCATTAGCCTTCTTGGCTACAAGGGCACACTGTTGACTCATATCCAGCTTCTCATCCACTGTAACCCCCAGGTCCTTTTCTGCCAAACTGCTGCTTAGCAAGTCAGTTCCCAGCCTGTAACAATGCTTGGGATTCTTCCATCCCAAGTGCAGGACTCTGCACTTGTCCTTGTTGAACCTTGTCGAGGGGCAGCCCCCATTCCGGGGTGTGCCCCCCAGGTCTGGGGCATACTTTAGACCTCCTGGGCCTGGCCCCAAAGTAGAATGCCCCTCTCTTAGGGGAAATATGGCCCACCGGCCTAGTCCCAAAGTACAATGTCTCTCTTGTAGGGGAAATACGGTCCACCGGCCTAGTCTTTTATACATAAGTGCGTCGGCCTAGTCCCTTAAATGATCCCCCTCTCACCAGGGGTCTGGGAAGAGGGGGTGGGGGGCCCAGGCCCTCCCTCTCCACCGGGCCCCGACCCAGGGCCCTATCAGTGGCGGGTGGCTTCCACCACTGGCTCGGCGGGGAGTCCTTCGCGAAATGCGCCAAGCCCGCCGGGGCTTTTCCAGCTCCCTGCCCTGGGTCACTTCCTACCCCCTTCCCCCGGCCTGCAGCGGTCCCACCTGTAGGCATGGATCAGGCAGCAGTAGTGGCATTCCTCAACCCAGCATCTGGGGTAGCAGCGGCAGGGGCAGCGGCTGTGTCCAGGGAGGCAGTACGGCGGCTCCAGCATTGGGGTTGAGCCCGGCCTGGGCCTGGCAGTGGTGAGGTCAGCCAGTCCGGCGCCTCTCTCTTTCTCTCTGGATGCGGTGGCTTAGGCTCTGGAGGTTGTGCCCTAGCTCCTTCTCCTCCGGAGGTCAGCCCCCACTTAGTAGTTCTGCAGCCCTTTATACCTGGGCTGCACTGGGAGAATGCCCAGCAGGGCTGCGAGGGTGGGGCCCTCTCAGCCACCTGGGCCAGGTGAATTCCCTGGGCTTAAGTGCGGGGCGGTGCCGCCCCATCACAAACCTCATCAGATTTCTTCTGGCCCAATCCTTTACTTTGTCGAGGTCACTCTGGACCCTAACCCTACCCTCCAATGTATCTACCTCTCCCCCTAGCTTAGTGTCATCCGCAAACTTGCTGAGGGTGCAATCCATCCCCTCATCCAGGTCATTAATAAAGATGATGAAAAAAAATGGCCCTAGAACCAACCCTTGGGGCACTCCACTTGATACTGACCACCAACCAGACTTCGAGCCATTCATCACTACCTGTTAAGCCCAACAATCTAGCCAGCTTTCTATCCGTCTTACAGTCCATTTATCCAATCCATATTCCCTTAACTTGCTGGCAAGAATACCGTGGGAGACCCTATCAAAAGCTTTGCTAAAGTCAAGGTATATCACATCCACCACCTTCCCCTTGTCCAAAGACAGTTACCGTGTCATAGAAGGCAATCAGGTTGGTCAGGAATGACTTGCCCTGTTGAATCCATGTTGACTATTCCTGATCACTTTCCCCTATTCCAAGTGCTTCAAGATGGATTCCTTGAGGATCCCCTCCATGATTTTTCCGGTAACTGAGGTGAGGCTGACTGGTCTGTAGTTCTCTGGATCGTCCTTCTTCCCTTTTTTAAAGATGGGCACTACATCAGGCAACTCCATCAGCACTTTCAGATGCTTTAGATCCAGCCCCATGGAGTTGTGTATGTCCAACTTTTCTAAATTGTTCTTAACCTGTTTTTTTCCACCGAGGGCTGCTCACCTCCTTCCCATAGTGTTTTGTCTAGTGCAGTAGTCTGGGAGCTGACCTTGTCTGTGAAGACAGAGGCAAAAAAACGTTGAGTATGTAGCCAGCCGGACACGGCCCCCCCCCCCCCCCCCCTTGGTTCTGGCTCTCTCAATGCACTTTGTTAGGCCTCCTGTTATGTTAAAGCCGATTAAGGCCAGACTTTGCTTAGAAACCACACTGCTTAATTGTAGTCCTTCTTATTAATATGTCTAACAGAGGGTTGGACTTTTACCTGGTATGTTAATATGTCCCTTAACAATAGGTTTCTTGAAGATACATTTTTTGTACATATACAGATATGAAACCAACAGTTTAGGCAATAAACTTAATATTGTCCATATCCAGTCTTCTCCAAGTTTTGCATATTGTCCACTTGTAATGGGATTATTTTGCCTCTGAAATAATACTAATGCACAAGGAATGTTCTTGCACCAAAGAGTGTTTCTGCACCACAGGATGTTCTTGTACCGTTGGCTTCCGCCCACAATTACTACATAGTTAGAGTTCACCATCTGGAGGTTTACACTGGAGTCTGTTTTCTTAAGTGCCTTTACATGGTTCAGACACATTTCATTGTCCAGGTGTTTTTTCCAAATATGACACAGAGAAAGAGCTGCTGCAGAGAAAGAGCCATGCTGTCAGCTACCTGATGATGTGAGCTGGTTTAGGTTTGGGTCCCCTCTGTGTATTTTGGGTTGTTGCTTAGCACCTGTAAAGACATGTCCCTTTCCGGATCCAACATGGGCATTTACTAACTTTGAATTGAACTTGTTTTTCTTTCAAGTATTTTTAAACAAATCTTTGAACAACACAAGTTCTATAAATTCAAAATTTTGTTCCAATGTAGACATGAACACCCCCCTTTTGTTGGGTGGTAATCTTGATGATTGTTCCAATATCATGTTACCCTAGTGTAGCCAGACAGGAACCCCCCCCTGTAACATCCATTTTTGCTTGCCTGGAGCATACAGGGCACACAGAGCAGAAGGCCCAGGCTGCTGTGACCATGAATGGCTGTAAACAGAGATACGCCAATTGCTGACCAAGAGGCTGCCAAGGAGTGTCCTTGACTTAACCCATATTGATACGAACACACAGCCGTCCGCGGGGGGAGGAATCTCCCGCCCAGCAAAAAAATGTCTAGTATTCACAATTTAGTTATCTCTCTTGCAAGTGTAAATTAACTTGAAACTTGCTTGTAAGAACTGGCGCCACAAAACGGACCAGTACAATTTGGCATCTTAAGATAAGAAAGAGGATACGGGCACCCAAGGGTATAAAGATGGGTCCAGCAGCACATTTACTCTGAGCGTCAATCTACCATCTATCTGCTGGTTGGGTTAGGTGTTTGATCTCCCGAGGTTCCACGGGGACAGCCACCTCATATTCGTCTTCCCTAGGAATTGAGAGACCGGCCCTGGCCTGATACGCTGGAGTCAAGAGGCACAGAAGGGGGTAAACATTGTACCTGGATGTGGTCCTTTGTCTTAAGTGTACACATAGACTTAAAGATAGAAAATAGAAATAATGGTACAGAATGACTGCTTAATCTTTAAAGAGCTCTATTTTCTTTGTAACCATTTTTAAAATCTGTATTTGCTAACAGTTAAGAAAGAGAGCAATAGCCATTGTAACCATATGCTTTTATAAGTCTTTTTAATAAACCTGTAACTGTTTAAGTTTTTAACCTGACTCCTTCAGTTGCTGTAACAGAACCAAGCACAATTTAAAAGAACTTCAGCCGGTCATAAGGGACAGGTATAGGAAGAGCTTGGGCGTTTGGATTGTGCCACTCCCAGGTGACAGATCCGTTGGGGCATCTCTCAGTCTTTCCTTAAGTTTGCCCGCTGCGAAGGAATCTTGCATTCTAGCAGCTAAAATCTGAGGTGTAATAAGCTCTTCCTATAAAGGGGCGTCTGTTGGCCTGCTGGCTACACTCTGCGACGGGACCCCGGTCCTAGCAGTAAAGACACGGACGGTAAACCTTTTCTCGTAAACACAAACACACACACGCACACTGCCCTGACCGTCGGCTGACACCTAGCAAATATTTAATTTTGGTTGTTTGCTCAATGAACTCCTGAATTTTAACTTCGGTTCTGCCAAACAACTGGCCACATTGCTTGACGAATTCCAAATCAAAATTATATAGTTATAAAATAATAGTTACAATACAATTCATTGGCAAACACTGATATATAATAGACCTTTACCAAAAAAAAAAAAATCACTGCTGATGTTTATGAGGACACACCCAATGGTGTTAAAACCTTATTATATCCTCTGATTATACTATAACTAATGTGGTACCAGAAAATATTTATATTATTCTTTTGCTCATTTTTTGTTGCAACAAAACTCCACAAAACATAATTTGGTCATCTGCTCTAGGCGGGGCTAAAGGTTCGGCCCATTTGCAGGCCTTGGGGTCCCGGCCCCTTGCTCGTCCCTCCCAGAGGGCGGTTGGGCGTCCGTAGGGCTGGGTCGTAACCGCTGTCCTCACGGTTCCCCCTCCGGCAAGGGGATGGGGGGGTGTTTTGGGGTCAGGGGTGGGCGGGTGTGTGTGGGGAGTGGGGGACCCGGGCCCGCCCTCTCCTCTGGGTCCCAGCCCAAGGCCCTAAGTGGAGCTTGGCGCCTACAGGCCGCTCTCCACGGCAGACGGGATTTATTTCCCCACATATAGTATCTGAGGGTATGTCTACACTACAATGTTAATTCGAACTAACGGATCCAGACTAAAAAACTAGTTCGAATTAGCGTGTTGCTAATTCGAACTAGCATGTACACATTAAGTGGACCCTGAACCGGGCTTAAGGATGGCCGGAAGCAGTGCCGGCAGGGCATCAGAGAAGAACTTAGAGCGTGGAGATGCTGTCTCAGGCTAGCCGAGGGCTGTGCTTAAAGGGTCCCGACCCCCACCCCGGACAGACAGTTCTCAGGGGTGCCCCGCTTGCAAAGTAGTCCTGGCTTGGATTGCCCGGACTACCCACACTGGGCACATGACACCACTCGGCCATCAGCCCGGCTGCACTTGCTGCAGGCTGCCATCTAGGGAGAGGGAGCAGTTGGGGGGCTGCAGGAGAGCTTCCACCCCCAGAAGCCCGCAGAGCCAGCCCAGTCCTCCCCATTGGGGCCTCGTGCCCCATTCCTCCCTCACCTCCTTCCACTTACCCTTCCCTAGCCCCTCTTCTTGATGTACAAAATAAAGAAAACGTGTCTTCCAAAATGGAATCTGTCTTTATTGAACAAAACTGGGGGAGACTGGGAAAAGGAGGTGGGAGAGGGGAAGAGAGAGGCTGGGAGAGGGGAGGGCAACTAAAATGATCAGGGGTTGGGAACAGGTCCCATATGAAGAGAGGCTAAAGAGACTGGGACTTTTCAGCTTAGAAAAGAGGAGACGGAGGGGGGGGACAGGATAGAGGTCTCTAAAAGCATGAGTGGGGTGGAGAGGGTGCATACAGAAAAGTTCATTAGTTCCCATAAAGAAGGACTAGAGGACACCAAAGGAAAGGAATGGGTAGCAGGCTTCAAACTAGTAACAGAAAGTTGTTCTTCACAAAGCAAAGAGTCAACCTGTGGAACTCCTTGCTGCAGGAGGCTCTGAAGGCTAGAACTAGAACAGAGTTTAAAGGGAAGTGAGATCAAGTCATGGAGGCTGGGTCCATGGAGTGGTATTAGCCAGGGGGTAGGAGTGGTGTCCTTGCCCAAGGTTTGTGGAAGGCTGGAGAGGGATGGCACGAGACAAATGGCTTGGTCACTGTCTTCGGTCCACCCCCTCCAGGGTCCCTAGGGTTGGCCGCTGTCAACAGACAGGCTACTGGGCTAGATGGACCTTTGGTCTGACCCAGGACGGCCATTGTAAGCTCAGGGCTCAGGGTCGGGGGTCTCACTGGACCCCCTTGATTTTCATGCACACCTGCTCGTGGGTGGCCAGGCTGGCAGCTCTCCTGCCCTAGACGGCCGCTTTCCTGTGCCTAGTGCGGAGATCGTGGACGAGGTCCGTGATGTCCGCACTAGAGCAGGCGGGTGCCCGCCTCTTGCGGTCCCGGGTAAGCTCCCGGGAGCCGCCAGCCTGGTCCCGGGAAGAGGGGGTGGGCTGGGGGACATCGGGTGGGTGGCTCTGTGCCGTGCCAGGTGCAGGGTCTGCTGGCTGGGTGCTGGCAGGCTTGCACCTGGCACGGGCACCGTAGCCAGCCCGTGCCCCTTTAAGGGGTCCGGGGCTGGGAGGGGGGCAGAAGAGTTTCCCTGGTGTTGGCCAGAGTGGCCACCAGGGAAACCTGGGGAGGGCTAGCCTCCCACTAGTTCGAATTAAGGGGCTACACAGCCCTTAATTCGAACTAGCTAGTTCAAACTAGGCTTAATCCTCTTGGAATGAGGTTTACCTAGTTTGAACTAAGCGCTCCGTTAGTTCGAATTAAATTCGAACTAATGGAGCGCTAGTGTAGCGCCTATGAAAGTTAGTTTGAACTAACATCCGTTAGTTCGAACTGACTTTGTAGTGTAGACATACCCACAAGGCGTCCACCGCCCATTTTACCGCCAGTGCCTCCTTCTCGACGGTAGCATAGGCTCGTTCGCGAGCGTTACTGAGGAGCCGGAATCCACGAGGGCTTGGACCGTGCGTCCCTCTATCATCATTTCCCGTAGTACCCGGTTCCCTTCTCCAGGGTCGCCATACTCGGATTCAGGTCATTCTCCCTGATTCAACGTGCAGTGGAGCCCCTCCTGGCCGCACTGAAAACATGCCCCCCGGGGTCCCGGTCGGGCTTCCTTCGGGGCCGTCTCCAGCCGCTCCCCCCTTCTGCCTTCTCCGGGGGTGGGTGGGACCAGACCGGCACCAGCCGAGGGATACTGTCCCTTCCCCGTCGGACTCCCGGGGTTGGCTCCCACACGGCGGGTTTACCCTGGGGCCTGGGCCCCCCTACCTTCACGCCTGGCAGGGTCTCCCTCCTGCTTCCGCCTTCTTCTCACTCGGCCAGGAGGTGGGCCTCCATCAGGGTGACCACCTCGTTGAGGGTCGTGGGTTGGTTCCTCCGCACCCACCTTTGGCCCTCCTGTGGCAGGATGTTTACGAACTGCTCCATTACCACCATCTCCGTGACCTGCGCACCGGTCTTATGCTCGGGTTCCAACCAATGGTTAGCCCACTCCCGCAGTCGTTGTGCCACCGCCCGAGGTCGGTCGCCGGGCCCAAACACCTCTTGGTGAAACTTCTGTCGGCAGGTCTCGGGGGAATGGCTGAGCTGGTCTAATATGGCCTCTCGCACCTTGTGGTAATTCAACGCTTCGGAGATCGCCAGGCTGCAATACGCCAGCTGGGCTGGTCCACTCAGGTAGGGAGCCAACAAGGTGGCCCAGTGCTCCAGCGGCCATCGGGCTGCCGTCGCCACGCACTCAAACGTGGTGAGGAACGCTTCAGGGTCATCCTGGGGTCCCAGCTTGGTGAGGCGCAGGGGTAGGTTAGGTCCCTCCCCAGCTCCCTCGGGTCTGCCCGCGGTCGTTCCCCACCTTCGCTCCACCGTCTGCCGCCACTGATCTTGTTGCGTAGCTAGTTCCTGGATCAACTGTCTCTGATGCTCCTGAAATTGGGTAGTCAGCTGCTGGACCAACTGGGTTTGCTGCTCTTGTTGAGCCTGCTGCTGCTGCTGCTGAGTCTCCCCGAACCACTCTAAAAACTGTCGGGGCTCCATGGGTTCGTCCGCTTCGCTGGCGGCTCCCGTTCAGGCAATCGGTCGGTTGGCCTGGTCTCTTTCCTCTGTGGGTGACGACATTCAGGGCACCCACATTCTTCACCAGTGTGGCGGGTTTACGGGTGCAAGCACCGCTCCCTTACTTCCTCCCACGAGGGATAGAGGGGGCTCCACGGACCCTCCACCTTGGTCTGCCCAATATGAGGGCTGGGTGCGATCACCCCTCTACCCCAGCCGGCAGAGGGGGGTCAGCGGACCCGTCACGGCGTCACCCCCAGCAGGGCTAAAGGTTCGGCCCTTTTGCAGGCCTTGGGGTCCCAGCCCCTTGCTCGTCCCTCCCAGAGGGCGGTTGGGCGTCTGTAGGGCTGGGTCGTAACCGCTGTCCTCACGGTGCCCCCTCCGGCAAGGGGATGGGGGGGTGTTTTGGGGTTGGGGGTGGGCGGGTGTGTGTGGGGAGTGGGGGACCCGGGCCCGCCCTCTCCTCCGGGTCCCAGCCCAAGGCCCTAAGTGGAGCTTGGCGCCTACAGGCCGCTCTCCACGGCAGACGGGGCCGCTGCCCTCAACTCGTCTGCCCACGGGCGCCAGAAAGGCCCCGCCTCGGGCTCCTTCCACTCCCTGCCCGCTGGCTCCGGTGGCAGGGCATGCATTGGGTCACTCACCCCGCCGGAGGCGCCAGGTCCGTCCCAACGCGATCCGCCAACTGCTGGTGTTGTCCTTCTTCGTCGTAGGGGGCTTGGTACCCCTGGAAGCCAGGGTGGCTGCTTCCTCGCTCCCCCTGTCCTGGGCGTCTGGCCGCCACATTTAAAGTCCCCGGGGAGTGACGTCAGGGGGGTTAGCCCCGCCCCCCGCGCCTCCCCCTTCTTGTGCTCTCGGGCGTGCGCCGGGGCTCCGCCCCCCAGGGTGAGCCACGGTGTCCCGGCCGGATGCTGTTCTGCGGCTCGAGCCCGCCCCCGCTTTCCCTGGCGCGCGCTTGCCCGCTCTGCCCGGCGTCCCGGCTCCGGCTGTGCAGAGCCGGCCCTGCCGCTGCCGTCCGTGGCAGCCATTCCCCGCGCCGGGGGGGGGAGTTCCTTCCCCGCGGCTAGTGCGGACCCGGCTGGGTCCGTCACACGCTCTTTCGGGGAGCCCTGTATACCTCGCTCTACGAGGAATAAGGGCTCTGCCGAAAGAGGAGGCTTTTCCGCCATTTGGCCCCACCTAGATGGGGCCAAATGACAGAAAAACCTCTTCCAGATAAGCAATCAGAAAAAGCTACGCAAATTGCGGAGTGCAATTTGCATAGCTTTTTCCAATAAAAGAGTGTAGTCTAGACCTAGCCTCTATCTGTTTAAAGACCCTGTGATGGAGCCTTCTCTGATGAAAGATCCTCATTATCTGGGCACCTTTTAAAGGTGCCAAAGGTGCCGTTGTGTGCCAGAAAGTATGTCCAAAAATTGATCGGACAATCTGGGAAGCTATTAAATCTGACAATAGTGCCCCATACCAAAGAACATTCTTATTTGGATAAGAACTGTTAATGTCCCTAAAATAACAGCAGTTCCTTTGCTATTGTCTCTTTAATGCATAAAATGCTGGTCACATGGTTTCACTGCACAAGCCAGAATATTTGCTCTGCTTTGTATTATACTTTCATTCTTCTATTTTTCAGTAAAATTATTTAAAATATTAAATATTTACAATTTTAACTTTATTTGCTTAGGCTACATGAAAAGAGAATTTTGAGAAAAGTCAACTTTTTTATAAAATTAAAACTTAGAACAATAACTAGATTGTGGGTAACAAAGGCAGCTGCATTTTCCTAAGATATTTCTACTTTACAGTTTCAAATACTGCTTTAAGCATTTGAAATCACAACTAACTTGAAACTTATTTTTGGAATCATGATGCATAGCAACTGATTCAGACCAAAGTTTGTAATTGCAATTGGCCAATAAAAAATATGCAAATAACAAGGACATTGCCCTAATTTTTTTATATATATATTTTTGACTGCCTCCCTAGGTTTCGGAGGGGAGTAGTAAGCAAGAGTTTCCTTACAGTAGCACTAGATGTAGCCTGATGAATCAAAAGAATTAGATTTTAACTTTTTTTAAAGGTTAGTTTTAAACTTTAATATTGCTCTAGTAAAAGCAATTTGCTTTGCCCACTTCCTCTTTTCTCCAAAACACTCAAACACATTTCCCCTATGGGTGTAATTTATTTATCCAGTTAGTTTACCACAATCTGATGGCCGCTAGTCAAAGACCCAGTGACCATAAATTCATATATAATTATCCATTAAAGCACAGTGACTGTCAGCCTGTTTGGTATGGAATTTGAATTATAGTCTTTACAACTAAGGGGCTGAGTCTTTGGTATCTTCTGGTAAGTAAAGTTCCTTCCTTTGGAGAGTTTGTTTAACCAGTTTTATATAGTTTAATTTCCTGGATTGTTGTTACCCTGCTTTTGGTGGAAGAGTGGCTTATACTGCAGCACTTAAAAGTTTCACAAACAGCTAAGGCTTATTAGGGTAGAAGAAGAAATGAAAACTGCCTAAGTACAGAAAACAGTATTTGGCATTGTTCTCTATATTTTTTATGACTGTATTAAGCAGCATTTTAAACATTACATTCAGTGCTGGTACTCCAGGGGAAAAGTTGTTGAGCTCTGACTGGGGGTGCTGGTACTGCATCTGGAGGTGCTGGTATGGAGTACTATACTGAGCAGTACCATCACAAAAAAAGCACTGATTTTTTTACATTAAACATAAAATCCTGTGATCACTGCCTAGCTGATCACCTGGCTATGTTTATTCATACTTACTCTGCTAAATCTCCTGATCTCCATTCACCTCCAACTACCATTTCAAATATGCTTAATTAATAGGTTCTTAATTAATAGGTTACTATTGGAGAGCATCCCCCCTCTGTATGAACAAACACACAAAGAATACTCCAGATGGGACTCAAATTACTCCAAAGAAAAGTCCCAAATAGAAGGACAGGGGGTAGGTGTCCTTCTTTTCCCTCAAAAGCCAAGAGGTATTGACAAATCGAGAGGTATCAAACCTGCATCTGGGAAGGCCACAAGTGACGGGGTTGCCACTCTGGCTGGCTTGGGGCTGTGGCACAGGGGAACTGCAGGGACTAGAAAGGGGAAAACCCAACCTGTGGGTTCCCAGTCAACAGCTATTTGGCAGTGCTTAAAATAAATAGCTCCCCTGCTGCCACAAAGGGCAGGTTGTCGGATCCAGACACAACTACTTATCAATAAACAATTAATCCAATCCCCTTAACATGTGTACTGAAGGGTATGCATGGAGAGGCATGCTGTGGCTCACCACCCTAGCAACAGCCTGGGGGAGGCCAAGGGGAGGGGGGTGAGCTCGGCATGTGGACTGGAGAGGTGCGGGCATGTGACAAACAAAGCCATATATGGAAAGGTTGAATCTGATTGGTTTAGAAGTTTGTGTTATGTAACCTGTAACCATGTGCTATAAAACAGCAAGGGGAGGGGCTCCTTGCTCGAGGGGCTCTGGCTGATTTTAGTACCAGGGGCTCTCCCTTTGTGCACATTGAATAAAGTATTGAATTGAATTGAATTGAATTGAAGACCCTTGATTCTGCCCAGCACCTGAGTCTCTGGGAACCGCAAAATCCCAACAGTTTCTTGGCGCAGCGAGCAGGGTGAGAAATATCCTTCAGGATCAAGACCTACAATCAAGTAAGAGGGTGATTTTGTTCATTTTTCATTTGGTTGTGTGTCCCTGACCTGACTGGTGACTCTCACACCTTTTGTAGTAAGCGAATCTGGGTGTTGGGGAATTTAAGGGGTTTGTTGCAGTTTTGTAACATTTTGGTTGCAGTCTTAAGACACTGTACTTGGTGTGGGGGTGGGTTAAGCTGTAAGTTCCTCTGACTAAGTGTTGTTGAAGTGGGAAATCAAAGAGGCCATAAGGACCAACAGTTAGTGTAGGGGCAGGTATAGCCATAAGTACCTCTAGTTAATGTGTTGGCTGGCCCAGATCTCCTAATTGGAAATTGTTATTAGTTTGTAAACAGAATTGTATTTAAAGATTTTGAGATTGGAGGATATTTAGGTTTAAAAAAAAGGGTAAGATGAAGGGATTTAGTGATCCACAATATGAAGAGTGTTTAATTAGTGCTTTTATCACTATTGTAGCAGTAAGTTTCTTAGTTTTCTTGTTGAGATATCTTGGCTGTACGACTGAAAGAAAGAAGGATGACCACCCCCCATTACAGGTGGGCAACACTGATTTTGTGCATAAACCACAATATTTATCAGAGGAAGACGATGTCCTCAGTGTAGATGTGAGGTTGCTGGGTATAAGATCTGCCCTGTCTCAGTATGACAAGGCATTGAAACAAGGATATCCAACACATGCTGATTACCCAACTAAACATCCATATTATGTTGCCTGTTGGTGTATGGGGTTAAAAGACAGTAAAGAGAAGGACAAAATGGCTGGTATGTGTTTAATTGTTGATTATGAACAGCTGGTTAGAAAGTGTGATACGCTAGAAGGAAGGGTGGGAGAGTCAGAAGCAGAGGTAGAAAAACTGCAAACAGAAGCAAAAAACTATAAAGAAACAGCCTTGCAGGAAGAGAGATCTTGTCCCTCAGCACCTTTGGACCCTACATGTGGAATGAGGGGATATCAGTCTGGTTTTATGGCTCCAGTGAGAGTGCACACTGTCCCTAATCCTAATCAAGGGGAAGGGGACCCTGCTACTGTGAGTCGCCTAGAGCACACTCCTATGAGTCCATCTGACTTGCGGAGCATGTTAAAAGAAATGCCATCTTTGCAGCCTAATAACCCGAACCTACCCTTCTGGGAAAAGGTGCAGGAGTGGATGGTCGTGGGAGGCCTGCATGCTTTGGATGTTTTCACCATGGTAAAAGCAAAATGTCCTGTGCACCCTGACAGTCAATTTGGGTTTGCATTTACTGTTAAAGGGAAGCAATACACTTTTACTCGCCTAAGCCAGGGGTTTCATAACTCACCTACTTTGTTTCATAGAGCATTAGCTGATGTGCTGGCAAAGCTGCCAGACATGGCTTCTTGTGTTGTACAGTATGTTGATGATCTTATCTCCTCACCAGATCGCCAAACGCACATGAAAGACTTAGAAGTGACCCTGCAGCACTTGGCAGACAGTGGGGTAAAATGTAATGCTAGAAAGGCTCAGATTGCAAAGGAGGAAGTATCATATCTGGGGTACCTAATATCCAAAGGGTACAAGCGTTTAACTGTTGACCGCACTGAGGCTATTAATGCCTGCCCACAACCAACTACGGTCAGGGGAGTTAGGAAAATGTTGGGGCTATTCAATTTCTGCCAAACTCAAATCCCCAATTATTCAAGGATTGTCCAGCCTCTTAATAATCTCCTGAAGGGTGCTGGTGGACCACATGAGGCAATTGAATGGACACTTGACTGTGAACAGGCATTTACCACATTGAAACAAAGGCTAAGTACTGCCCCAGGGTTGGGACTTCCTAATCCATTAATGCCTTTTACATTGTACACGCATGTCAGTGAGGGACATATGGCAGCAGTGTTAACGCAAAAACATGGGGACAAACAGCGCCCAGTAGCATACTACTCTTCTAAACGAGATGCTGTCACTCGAGCAATGCCACCATGCCTCCAGGCAGTGGAAGGAGCTTCTATGGCCCTAAATCAGGCCACACCACTTATTGGTTCACAGGATGTAAATATTGTTGTACCTCACACTGTCCTTGCTATTTTATCAGGGAAGAAATCCTCAGCAGTCCATGTGGCAAGATGGACTCGATGGGAAACGAGCTTGCTAATGCCTTCGGTACATCTGCAAAGAGCATCATCGTTAAACCCTGCTACCCTCATGCCTACCCCAGATGAGGGACACCCACATCATTGTTGCCTTGAGGAAGAGCCCGTGGACCTTCCATTAGTAAAAGAAACTGAAATACCTGGTGCCCCTTGCCTATACGTGGATGGTTCTTCCTTCTATGTGGATGGCAAGCGACACACAGGATGGGCCGTGTGTACTCAAGATGGACAGCTGGTGGCACACGGCAGCTTGCCTGGGGCATCTGCACAAGTAGCAGAACTGCAGGCATTAGTTGCAGCATGTGAAGCTGCGAAAGGTCATGCTGTAAACATATATACTGATTCTAGATATGCGTTTGGGGTTGTACATGATTATATTAACTTGTGGGTAAATCGGGGATTCCTGACGAGTACAGGATCCCCAATACAAAATGGGGGAATAGTGGAGAAACTTCATGCAGCCAGGCAGAAACCTACTGAATTAGCAGTGATAAAAGTGAGGGCCCACACAAAAGGGACAGACCCTCATAGTAAGGGGAACCGAAGGGCAGACGAACTAGCTAAACGAGCAGCAGTGGAAGGTAAAGAGATGCAATTGATTGCTGCAACACAGCCTCTCATAAAAACCCCAAACTTTTTTGAATTACAGGACATCCAACACGCTGCACCAAGGGCAGAAAAGTGGTTATGGATGGATAATGGGGGAAAACTGTGTGATGATAACACTTGGAGAGGCCCAGGAAACACATTAGTGTTACCAAATGTGCTGATGGGAACTATGATACAAATATATCACATGTTGGGACATGATGGGGCACAGAGGGTGATCCACCGGATGTCGGACACCTGGTGGCATCCTCAGCTTAATGCAAATGTGCAGGATTATGTGAGGAGGTGTGTAACGTGCTCAATGTAATTCTGCTCCTACAGTGAAAGTGAGAATGCGACATCAGCCAAGACCAACACGGCCCTTCACACAGTTACAAGTAGATTTCATTGGACCCCTGCCAAGGTGCAGAGGGAAAGAATATGTTCTGGTGATCGTGGATCACTTTACTAAGTGGGTAGAAGCTTTCCCAGTGGCCAAGGCCACTGCGTCTGATGTAGCTAAAATATTGATGACCGAAATAATTCCCCGATGGGGATTTCCATGCTTCACTGATAGTGACCAAGGTACCCACTTTACAGGGAAGGGGATGAAAACAGTATGCATATCACTGGGGATCAAACAGAAATTCCACTGTCCCTACAATCCCCAGAGTTCGGGATTAGTAGAAAGAGCTAACCGAACCATTAAAAACAAACTAACCAAACAGATGTTTTCTGCTACAGGGAAAGACTGGGTCACCAATTTACCAGTGGTTCTCATGTCTATGAGATCCAGTCCTACTAATCCACATTCCTTATCTCCTTTTGAAATGCTGACAGGGCGGGCGATGAGGACGCCAGGAAATCTGTGCATTGGAGCGGGGGAGTTGTATGTCATGGGTGACCAGCTTGCTGAATATTGCAAATTGTTATCTCAGTGTCTCTCACAGGACCCCCCCAAACTGAACCAGACCCAAAGGCCAGCGAAGACGACACATGTGAGGTGCAGCCCGGTGATCAGGTACTGGTGAAAGCCTATAGAAAACAAACCTTTGAACCAGCCTGGACTGGACCTCACATGGTTTTCCTGGTAACTCCTTCAGCGGCCCGGGTCACTGGAATTCCAGTTTGGGTGCACCTGTCACGAGTAAAAGTATACAAGGGTGACACTCAACGTAGGGCACAATAATCTCTGTTTACCCTATGGACTCCTTGAGGGCCATTCTCAGTATTGTTAAGTGTTTTATTGATGTAGTCACCTGGGGAGGAGCCACTGGATCAGTTGTAAATGCCATTACTCAAGCTATCAAATCTCATAAGAGGGACTGGGTTGAAAATTTGTTAGTAGCAGGGATGACAGTTTATTGTGGTGAGAATAGGGCTCATGTCTAATTAATTAGATATCACCTTAACTCAGCAACATAGTTGGTTAGTTCCTCACTGTTGTACTCAGCCATCTATTAAAAACTACTAAAATGTCTGAGCAAGCATTGGTCTGGAATGGTGTTATCATACTGGCATGGTGTCAACATGAAAGTTGCAGCCCTGATAGGAGACTTGCTCGTGTCACAGGTGCCCTGTTGGGTGAGAGCCGCAGTTCTCAAAGACCAAATGTCTTCACCTTGCATGATGGCAGGGGAGTGGTCTCTATTGATAACGGGCATTTTGGAATGATCATTCCATCTTTGGAGAGGTGTTAATTCCTGTGGGTTGGTCTCCTGGATTGGAGGCTCAGCCCTTCCACCCACTCCCATTCTCATGTCATAGACACCTGTGTAGCTGAGTATGTAATAATGGCTGGAGATAACTATATAGCTTTCCCATGGGACCAATGTTCCATCCTGGGAGGATGGGTTTTGCATATAAGAAACATGGAGTCAGGACAAGCCCTATCTCAAATGTTGGGACCTGACTTAATGGTGCATGTAATGTTTCATTTACTGGATGATATAACAGTGAAGAAAGACTCCACTACCTGGTGTGGATTTGGGTATTTAGCTTTGGAAAGTAAGCCTGGCTTGAACATCTCGTTCTTCCTATTGTGGAAGATATTATGAAAGAAGTGGTAAGGCAATTACAGTGATTCCGTGGATAGAAGGGTTTGCTATTGTGGGAACAGAGATTCCCTGGGGATGGATTTCAGTTGTGTTTTCGCAATGGATATGGGGACTTACTTACTTTTAGTGTAGATACCATTATGTATTAAAGGTTGAATGTATTGTTTAATTCTGTTACCAAAACTGCAATTAATTAAGTGTTGATAAGGTCAATTATAGCTCCTAATAAATACAGGGAAGTGGTATTAGTGGGGTCTAAGAATTGTTCTTAGCCCCAAAACCAAATGGGGGAGCTGAAGGGTATGCATGGAGAGGCATGCTGTGGCTCACCGCCCTAGCAACAGCCTGGGGGAGGCCAAGGGGAGGGGGGTGAGCTCGGCATGTGGACTGGAGAGGTGCGGGCATGTGACAAACAAAGCCATATATGGAAAGGTTGAATCTGATTGGTTTAGAAGTTTGTGTTATGTAACCTGTAACCATGTGCTATAAAACAGCAAGGGGAGGGGCTCCTTGCTCGAGGGACTCTGGCTGATTTTAGTACCAGGGGCTCTCCCTTTGTGCACATTGAATAAAGTATTGAATTGAATTGAATCAAATCGAATTGAATCGAATTGAATTGAAGACCCTTGATTCTGCCCAGCACCTGAGTCTCTGGGAACTGCAAAATCCCAACAGTACAAAGGAATTCCCTACTTGCGAGATTCTAGTGACTAGTCAGTAATACCCAAGGAGGATGCCCTCGAAGTGCAATGAGGAGTCCTTCCACAATTGCAATATTACTATTGCAGTATTCCCAGGGAGCTAGTGGGTAGGAGACAAGTAGTCACTCACAAGGCACGCCAAATTAGTCTGATGGTCAAGAGCATGGGGTGCACCTTAGTGTCTATACCAACTGTTTCCTCCTGGAGGACATATTCCCTTGATAGCAGAATTAATCAGTAAAGAAAAGTAAAAGTAATGTACTACAAAGAAACAGGAAAAAACAGCCGAAGGGGGGGAAAAGGAAGTCCCTGGTGAGATATACAGTGTTTCTGACTGGCATCAAATCCTGACTGAAAAATCAGTTGAATTACAATTTGGATTATTACATAGAGTTTCCTGTTCCAGGAGGGAGGTTATTCCTGTGCACCACTCAGGGCCCACCCAGGAACACCAAATCTGTTGCCCGATCTAAGATTACGTGTTCTAATGACCACCTTTAGGGTTGACAGGTTCTTTGTCCCAGAATCAGGCCCAGTATACAATTATACTGTGATTGGGAATCCTGATATGCACAGTTGCAACACTCACACTATAGAAACCCTTGTATATTTACAATATTTATAGTTTATTAATACGGTTAGCACAGTCACAAACACCCCAATTTCATAAGACAGGGAATGTCCATCCATATTTCCTTACCAAATACTTACCTCATTCCTTCTAGAACAATCTTAGGTGTTAGCCCATCATCTTTCTCATTACCTTCGCCTTCCCCAGCACCAGGGGCCATCACTCTGGTCCTTCCAAGGACGACATCTTCTCCTCCCTCTCGCCCCTCGGCTGGGGTCCCACTTTTATACTAAGTGATGCTGATGCTGACACGTTTGATGCATATTCAGTAGGGGATGTGTCTAATATTGAAGTGTCCTTTTCCTATAGGTCAATGTATCATTGCTCTCAACTTATTATCATATACGTCAACTCGTTGCCATGGGCCTTTGTGGTCATGCTGTGTCCAGATTACTCAGCTCAGCCTGAAACAGTTATTTGGGACTTTTTACATAATGTGGCAGGGTAACCCCACTCCTGGGTCCCAGTACCCTGCTCAGTCCTTCCTCAGGCAGTCTCAGCCACAAAGGCATTGGGACCAGTGCCTTGGGGTCAGCCTGGGCTGCAAAAACAGTCTTCTCCAGCTCTCAGCTGGGCTCTCAGTCTGCCAGGAGAAGGAGGGCCTAAAACCCCCGTTTGGGGCTCCTCACCCCCACTTTGCTATCTCTGGAAATGTTGCTGTTACCTTTCTTAGCCACGTCACGTCACGTCACGTCACGTCACGTCACGTCACGTCACGTCAATCTCTCTCTCCCCCTCCCTTGAAGGAGGGCTTCCTTTTAAAAGGCTCTAGGGCAGCCTCAGGTGAGATCAGCTGGCCCTGATTGATTTACAGCAGCCCTATCTCCTTTGCTCCTGATGGACCAGGGCTGTTGCTGCCTTTCTATCTGTTGTAGTCCTCCAGCCTGACCCTGTCACAATAATGATGCACCTGCCGAGTCTGAGGGTATTTTCCTTATCACCATCCTATTTGGGTGAAAGGTCCCAGACACAAGTTCCTCTTTAGGCTATTTGCGCAAGACACTTTTTGCAGAATTTCTCTTCCACAAAAACTTCTTGTGCAAAAGTGCATCCACACCTCAAAAGCGCATCGCAAAAGCCATGCGCTTTTGCACAAGACAGCGTCCACACTATTGGATGCTCTCTCACATATAAAGCCCCCCAGAAATGGTTCTAGCCGGGCTTTAGGTCACCAGTTGCTCTCGAGTGCTGTTGCCAGAGCCCTCCAAAGACGCACGCTTAAAGGGACCCCCCTGGACAGCCACTTCTCTGTTTCTGCTGCCTGCTTGCTAGCCTCTTTGGGAAAGCTAAGCTTCAGCAGTGCCTGCTGTGTGTGCCCTGTGCTTTTTGGGGAAGCCACAGCTCTTTCCTCCTCTCCCTTGTGTGCTACAGAGCTTGAGCTGCCCCTGGGCATGCGACGGACCCCCATGGCCATGCTGCACTCCCTGCAGTTCCTGCTTCCAACAGCATTCCTGTTCCAGCTGGAGGTGGACCCCGAGATCCTGTAGCCAGCTGGGGGTCCAGGCATTGGAAAATCAGGGGGGCCTGCGGAACAGGGGCCCCCAAAAAAGGGCCAGAGGGCTTGCAGTGGGGGGGGACAACAGGGCGTACCCTCTCGCAGGGACCGCTGCAGGAAATCAAGAGCGGGCCGCGACAAAGCCGCCTTCACCTCCTGGAGCATGCGCAGGGGGGTTTGGGGGGTGGAGAGCCCCATGCGCTGAGCGAGCGCCCGGGGGTCCACCCAGTCCCCCCTGTCGTAGTCGTAGTGGTTTCTGCCAGGATCAGCCTCCGGTGCACCGAGGGAGACTCCGCCACCTGCACGCACAAGGCTGGATTGTGGAGCAGGGGCTCCGCGAGGAGGTCTGCTCCCTCGGAGGCCACAACGGACCTGGTCGCCGAGAACAGCTTCCAGGTCTGGAGGAGGTCCTGGTAGAATTCCGGCAGCTCTGAGAGGTCTCGCGGAAGACCCCTCGGGTGGATAAAAAAGAGCTGCCGGTCGTATCAGAGCCCTCGGAGGCGGCGGAGGAAGGCGTGTGCCAAAAGGCTCTATGCCGGACTACCTGCATTATACAGTAGTCTCTGCTGGGCCTGGAGGTGGAAGGTCCAGACCTGGCTGCACATACAGACCAGGCCCTGGCCCCCCTCCTCCAGGGGAAGACACCCAGGGTATGTCTACACTACAAAGTTAATTGGAACTAACGGACGTTAGTTCGAATTAACTTTGATAGGCGCTACACTAGCGCTCCGCTAGTTCGAACTTAATTCGAACTTAATTCGAACTAGCGGAGCGCTTAGTTCAAACTAGGTAAACCTCATTCTACGAGGACTAACGCCTAGTTCGAATTAACTAGTTCGAATTAAGGGCTGTGTAGCCCCTTAATTCGAACTAGTGGGAGGCTAGCCCTCCCCAGCTTTCCCTGGTGGCCACTCTGGCCAACACCAGGGAAACTCTACTGCCCCCCTCCCGGCCCCGGACCCCTTAAAGGGGCACGGGCTGGCTACGGTGCCCGTGCCAGGTGCAAGCCTGCCAGCACCCAGCCAGCAGACCCTGCACCTGGCACAGATCGAGCCAGCCACCCGATGCCCCCCAGCCCTCCGCCTCTTCCCGGGACCAGGCTGGCGGCTCCCGGGAGCTTGCCTGGGACTGCAAGAGGCGGGCACCCGCCTGGTCTAGTGCGGACATCATGGACCGCGTCCCCGACCTCCGCACTAGGCACAGGAAAGCGGCCGTCTAGGGCAGGAGAGCTGCCAGCCTGGCCACCCACGAGCAGGTGTGCATGAAAATCAAGGGGGTCCACTGAGACCCCCGACCCTGAGCCCTGAGCTTACAATGGCCGTCCTGGGTCAGACCAAAGGTCCATCTAGCCAAGTAGTCTGTCTGCCGACAGCGGCCAACCCTAGGGACCCTGGAGGGGATGGACCGAAGACAGTGACCAAGCCATTTGTCTCATGCCATCCCTCTCCAGCCTTCCACAAACTTTGGGCAGGGACACCACTCCTACCCCCTGGCTAATACCACCTACCTGAGTGGACCAGCCCAGCTGGCGTATTGCAGCCTGGCGATCTCCGAAGCGTTGAATTACCACAAGGTGCGAGAGGCCATATTAGACCAGCTCAGCCATTCCCCCGAGACCTGCCGACAGAAGTTTCACCAAGAGGTGTTTGGGCCCGGCGACCGACCTTGGGCGGTGGCACAACGACTGCGGGAGTGGGCTAACCGTTGGTTGGAACCCGAGCATAAGAGCGGTGCGCAGGTCACGGAGATGGTGGTAATGGAGCAGTTCGTACACATCCTGCCACAGGAGGGCCAAAGGTGGGTGCGGAGGAACCAACCCACGACCCTCAACGAGGTGGTCACCCTGATGGAGGCCCACCTCCTGGCCGAGTGAGAAGAAGGCGGAAGCAGGAGGGAGACCCTGCCAGGCGTGAAGGTAGGGGGGCCCAGGCCCCAGGGTAAACCCGCCGTGTGGGAGCCAACCCCGGGAGTCCGACGGGGAAGGGACAGTATCCCTCGGCTGGTGCCGGTCTGGTCCCACCCACCCCCGGAGAAGGCAGAAGGGGGGAGCGGCTGGAGACGGCCCCGAAGGAAGCCCGACCGGGACCCCGGGGGGCATGTTTTCAGTGCGGCCAGGAGGGGCTCCACTGCACGTTGAATCAGGGAGAATGACCTGAATCCGAGTATGGCGACCCCGGAGAAGGGAACCGGGTACTACGGGAAATGATGATAGAGGGACGCACGGTCCAAGCCCTCGTGGATTCCGGCTCCTCAGTAACGCTCGTGCGGGCTGACCTCATCCCCCCCCGGGCGACCCGAAGGCCAGCCGGTATGGATGAGATGCGTCCACGGGGAGGTGGAAGCATACCCTACCGTCCAGGCCCATATAACGGGTGGCGGGCAGGACCGCATTTGGAGGGTAGGCAAGGCCAGGACCCTGCCCTACCCCATGCTTATAGGACGGGACTGGCCGGGATTCAGACCATTGCTAAGGAGTCGGGCGCAGCTAGGCACGGAGGAGGCCGAAGCGGGAGGCCCCCCCAGAGTGCCCCAGGGAGAGGGGACCTGTATGGATCTGGAGGCAGACCCGGACTTCACGACAGAGCAGAGGATGGACCCCACTCTGCAGAATGCCTGGGACCAGGTGACTACGCCAGAGGAACTGGAGCCGGACGTAACCAGGCCGACCCAAGGGCCACAATTCCAGGTATGGAATGACTGCCTGTACTGGGTCACCACTGAGCGGGGCAGGGAAGTCCGGAAGCAGCTGGTGATCCCCACCCGCTTCCGTCGGGAGGTGCTGGAATTGAGGCACGCTAACCCCTGGTCGGGACACCTGGGGCGCGAGAAAACGCTTGAATGAATCCTGAAAAGGTTCTATTGGCCGGGGGTCTTTCGGGCCGTGCGGGACTTTTGTGAGTCGTGCCCCGAGTGCCAAAGGACCACCCCGCCCCGGGTGCCGAGAGCCCCGTTAGTGCCCCTCCCGATAGTCGCAGTTCCTTTCGAGCGGGTGGCCATGGACCTGGTCGGACCCCTGGAACCGTCGGGGAGGGGGCACCGATACATCATGGTGGTGGTGGATTATGCCACCCGCTACCCCGAGGCCGTCCCTTTAAGGAACACTAAGGCCCTGACCCTAGCGCGAGAGCTCCTGAGGATCTTCTCACGGGTCGGCCTGCCACAGGCCATCCTGACCGACCAAGGCCCGAATGTAACATCCCGGGTCATCAAAGAACTCTGCAAAATGTTAAAAATCAAACGGTTGCAGACATCGGTCTACCACCCTCAAACCGACGGACTGGTCGAACGATTTAACCAGACCCTGAAGGGGATGTTACGTCGGTTTGTGCAGGATGACCCCCGAGGGTGGGACATGATGCTGCCCAGGCTTTTATTCGCAGTAAGGGAAGTCCCTCAGTCGTCTACTGGCTTCTCCCCTTTTGAGCTGTTGTACGGCTGGCGACCGCGAGGGATCCTAGACCTCCTCAGGGAAGGGTGGGAATACCAACCCACGGCCGGATGGGGGACGGTCCAATACATCACACAGCTGCGGGAGAAACTAAGCCGTTTGGGGGAATACGCACGCCTGAACCTCAAGGAGAGCCAAGGGCGCCAGGCGAGACATTACAACGCCAACGCCCGCCAGCGAGAGTTCCAGCCGGGCGACCGGGTGATGCTGCTCCTGCCTACGAAAGAGTTCAAACTTTTGGCCCAGTGGCAAGGGCCCTTTGAGGTGGTCCGGAAGGTAGGGGAAGTGGACTACGAGGTAAAGATGTCAGGCCACCGACAAGGGACCCAGCTCTTCCACATCAACTTGCTGAAGAAATGGGTACCCCGAGAAGCCCTGTTGAGAGCACCGCCTTCCGAGGGAGAGGACCTAGGGCCATGGAGCGGGGACGAGGCGAAACCCCCGGAGATTACGCTAGACCCCCGAGCTGACCCCACAGCAGCAAGGACAACTGTGCGGCGTCCTCCAGCGACACCAGGGGACCCTCACGACCCAACCTGGGCGGACGACGCTAGGGGTACATCGGATCATCACGGAGGAAGGCTGGATCGTGCGGGAACCCCTGCGCCCCCTCCCCCGGAAAATGTGGGACACCGTAAGGCGGGAGATCCAGTTGATGCAACAGTGGGGGGTGATAGAACGAGTGGCGCAGCCCAATCGTTCTGGTCCCCAAGGCTGATGGCGTGACGCGATTTTGCATCGACTTCCGGCGGGTGAACTCGATATCCTGCTTCGACGTGTACCCGATGCCGAGAGTAGACGAACTCCTGGAGCGGCTCAGGCAGGCCACCTACATAACGACTCTGGACCTGTCGAAGGGGTACTGGCAGATACCCCTCGACCCTGAAGCCTGAGAGAAGACGGCCTTTTCGACCCCCTTTGGCCTATTCCACTTCCGAACAATGCCTTTCAGGCTGCATGGGGCAGCGGCGACGTTCCAGCGGCTGATGGATCGGGTATTGGCCCCACATCACGAATACGACATCGTCATCTATAGCCCAACATGGGGGGACCATCTGAGACAGGTAGAGGCAGTGCTCGCGGCTTTGGGTGAGGCCGGACTCACAGCGAACCCAAAGAAATGCCATTTCACCCAAAGGGAAGTCTCGTACTTGGGGTACTCGGTGGGGCGGGGGCGGTTGAGACCCATTTACAGCAAAGTACAAGCTTTAAGGGACTATCTGACCCCAACAACGAAAAGACAGGTCCGCCAGTTCTTGGGACTCGCGGGGTACTATAGGAGATTCGTCCCACGGTTCGCCACACTGGTAACGCCGTTGATGGAACTAGTGAGGAACACTGAACCCCCCCAGGCGGAGCGAGACTTCCAAGTGTTGAAGGAAAGGCTGGCATCGGCTCCCGTGCTAACACAACCAAATTTCGATAAGCCCTTTACCCTTTATACAGATGCCTCGGAGGTGGGACTCGGCGCTGTACTAGCGCAGGAAGAGCCAGACGGGGACCATCCCATCCTATACCTCAGCAGAAAGCTGTTGCCCCGCGAACGAGCCTATGCTACCGTCGAGAAGGAGGCACTGGCGGTAAAATGGGCGGTGGACGCCTTGTGGGTATGTCTACACTACAAAGTCAGTTCGAACTAACGGATGTTAGTTCAAACTAACTTTCATAGGCGCTACACTAGCGCTCCATTAGTTCGAATTTAATTCGAACTAACGGAGCGCTTAGTTCAAACTAGGTAAACCTCATTCCAAGAGGATTAAGCCTAGTTCGAACTAGCTAGGTCGAATTAAGGGCTGTGTAGCCCCTTAATTCGAACTAGTGGGAGGCTAGCCCTCCCCAGGTTTCCCTGGTGGCCACTCTGGCCAACACCAGGGAAACTCTTCTGCCCCCCTCCCAGCCCCGGACCCCTTAAAGGGGCACGGGCTGGCTACGGTGCCCGTGCCAGGTGCAAGCCTGCCAGCACCCAGCCAGCAGACCCTGCACCTGGCACGGCACAGAGCCACCCACCCGATGTCCCCCAGCCCACCCCCTCTTCCCGGGACCAGGCTGGCGGCTCCCGGGAGCTTACCCGGGACCGCAAGAGGCGGGCACCCGCCTGCTCTAGTGCGGACATCACGGACCTCGTCCACGATCTCCGCACTAGGCACAGGAAAGCGGCCGTCTAGGGCAGGAGAGCTGCCAGCCTGGCCACCCACGAGCAGGTGTGCATGAAAATCAAGGGGGTCCAGTGAGACCCCCGACCCTGAGCCCTGAGCTTACAATGGCCGTCCTGGGTCAGACCAAAGGTCCATCTAGCCCAGTAGCCTGTCTGTTGACAGCGGCCAACCCTAGGGACCCTGGAGGGGGTGGACCGAAGACAGTGACCAAGCCATTTGTCTCGTGCCATCCCTCTCCAGCCTTCCACAAACCTTGGGCAAGGACACCACTCCTACCCCTTGGCTAATACCACTCCATGGACCCAGCCTCCATGACTTGATCTCACTTCCCTTTAAACTCTGTTCTAGTTCTAGCCTTCAGAGCCTCCTGCAGCAAGGAGTTCCACAGGTTGACTCTTTGCTTTGTGAAGAACAACTTTCTGTTACTAGTTTGAAGCCTGCTACCCATTCCTTTCCTTTGGTGTCCTCTAGTCCTTCTTTATGGGAACTAATGAACTTTTCTGTATGCACCCTCTCCACCCCACTCATGCTTTTAGAGACCTCTATCCTATCCCCCCTCCATCTCCTCTTTTCTAAGCTGAAAAGTCCCAGTCTCTTTAGCCTCTCTTCATATGGGACCTGTTCCAAACCCCTCATCATTGTAGTTGCCCTCCCCTCTCCCAGCCTCTCTCTTCCCCTCTCCCACCTCCTTTTCCCAGTCTCCCCCAGTTTTGTTCAATAAAGAGAGATTCTATTTTTGAACACAATTGTCCTTTATTTTGTACATCAGGAAGGGGGGCTAGGGAGGGGTAAGTGGAAGGAGGTGAGGGAGGAATGGGGTACGCGCCCCCGATGGGGAGGACTGGACTGGCTCTGTGGGCTTCTGGGGGTGGAAGCTCTCCTGCAGCCCCCCAATTGCCCCCTCTCCCCAGATGGCAGCCTGCGGCAAGTGCAGCCGTTCTGATGGCCGAGTGCTGTGATGTGCCCAGTGTGGGTACTCCGGGCAATCCAAGCCAGGACTGCTTTGCAAGCGGGGCACCCCTGAGAACTGTCTGTCTGAGACAGCAGCTCCATGCTCTAAGTCCTCATCTGATGCCCTGCCGGCACTGCTTCCGGCCATCCTTAACCCCGGTTCAGGGTCCACTCAGTGTGGACAAGCTAGTTCGAATTAGCAAAATGCTAATTCGAACTAGTTTTTTAGTCTGGATCCGTTAGTTCAAATTAGCTTAGTTCGAATTAGCGCTGTAGTGTAGACATACCCCCCAATACCCCTGCAGAGACCCAGTGCAGTCCTGGCCAGAAGAACTCCAGGGCTATCCTGTAGGGCCGGGCTCAGTGTTGAGCTGGTGGCAGAGCATGGACAGCACTAGTTGATTCAACACCAGCGCCCTCCCATGCAGGGAGACACACTGGAGCAGTCCCGTCCATCTCTACAGCCACTCACCCACCCTGGCCTCCTTGCCAGTTCTTCGGCGGAGAAGGATGCGTGCCGGGTAAAAAGATGCCCAGATAGAGCAGCGGACCCGCGCTCCACCTGATTGCTTCAAGTGCGGGTGGGAGGGAGCCAGCCCGCCACCCGTCCCTGACCACCAGGCCAGAGCTCTTGACCCAGTTGACCCAGGTGGAGGAGGCCACTGAGTAGACCGCTTGGCAGGCCTCCACCCGCGCCAGGTCGCCCGGGTCCTGGACCACGAGGAGCACATCATCGGTGTATGCTGAAAGGACCAGCCGCAGCCCCGGCTCTCGGAGCACCAACCCCGTCAACCTCTGACGGAAGAGACAGAGGAAGGGCTCGATCGCCAGGGCGTACAGCTGGCCCGACAGCGGACACCCCTGACGTACCCCCCGCCCGAAGATGACCGGCTCGGTGAGGATCCAGTTGAGCTTGACCAAACACTCAGCGAGAGCGTACAGCACCCGGAGAAAACCCACAAAATGGCGCACGAAGCCGAAGGCCTGCAGAGTGCCCAGGAGATACCCATGGTCCATCCTGTCGAACGCCTTCTCCTGGTCCAGGGACAGGAGGATGAACGACAGACCGTCCCTACACCCGAGCTGTAGGAGATCCCAGGCCAAGTGCAGATTATCGAAGATGCTACGGCAGGGTGGATCACGTCCGCCATCACGGACCTCAGCGGCAATGATATAGCTTTTGCTACAACCTTATAGTCCGTGCTGAGGAGCGAGACAGGATGCCAGTTCCGAAGGGCGTGGAGGTCCCCTCTCTTTGGCAGCAAGGCGAGCATGGCTCACCTGCATGACAGAGGGAGGACCCCGCTCTCCAAGGACTCGGCCCAGACGGTGACGAGGTCTGGGCCGAGGACATCCCAGAACACGCAGTAGAACTCCACAGTCAGCCCGTCCATACCCGGGGTTTTGTTGCTGGGCATGAGACGGAGGGCTTCCGAGAACTCGGCCAGAGTGAGAGGCGGCTCTAGTCGGTCTCGATTGCCCGCGCTGACGGTTGGGAGCTCAGTCCAGAGCACCCTGCAGGCGTCGGCTTCAGTAGGATCTGGGGAGAACAAACTGGTGTAGAAGGCCCTGGCCCTTCCACGCAACTCCTCTGGATCTGTGAGAGGGGTGCCGTCCTCTACCAAAAGGCAGGTGGTGTCTCTTTTAACCCCACTCTTTTTCTCCAGGGCGTAGAAGAAGCAGGAGCCGCGATCCATCTCCCGAAGGAGATGGATGTGGGATTGAACAAAGGCACCCCCAGCTCAGTGGTCCTTGAGGGCCCAGAGTTCCTCCCACTTCTCCCAGTATGCCTCGTGGAGGGGTGGATCCTCGGGGTCAGATACCAGGCACCTCTCGAGCTTCGAAACCTCCCGTTCCAGCTGCTCTATTGCCGCATCCCTCCACTGGTTGGCGCCCTGGGAGTAGTCACGGCAGAAGAGCCGGGGGTGCACCTTCCCCATGTTCCACCATCGCCACGTCGAGGGAAAGGCGGGCCGCCCCCCCACCCGCCTGGCCAGCCAGAACTCCCGGAAGGACGCCACGAAGCCCACGTCCTCCAGCAGGCTATTGTTAAACTGCCAATAGGCCCCAAATGGTGGTCTGTGAACAGGACCATCCGGATGCTGGAGAAGTGGGCTTGTGCTAGATGGAAGCAAGATAGATAAATGCGGTCCAACTTGGAGAGGCTCGACCGATCGTCCCCCACCCAGAGGAATGTGAATGTGGTGTCATCCAGGTGGTTGTCGCGCCAGATGTCCTTTTTCTTCCCCGGCCCTTTTTACTGGCCAAAGTGGAGGCTGCTCCCAAATCTGGGGGAGCGTCGGTCATGGCAGGGGCGGAGCCCGGGCTGGGGATCAGGAGGTCAA
This sequence comes from Pelodiscus sinensis, assembly GCF_049634645.1. Lineage (NCBI taxonomy): Eukaryota > Metazoa > Chordata > Testudines > Trionychidae > Pelodiscus > Pelodiscus sinensis. The sequence goes on along the minus strand of NW_027465857.1, from coordinate 613,193 downwards.
CCGCAGTGATTTTCAGATTCGGTGTCAATGGGGGGACCATGGGGTCAATGGGGGCGGGGGCAAGTGTCTCTTCCATTATGAGTGGAGGGGTTGGAGGAGGCACAAGTGACAGGGAGGGGGACAAGGATCAACCACTCCTCCCCACCAAGCAGCAGGCAGGAGAGGAGGGCGTCAATGGAGGGGAGGGGGACGGAGGGATTGGGGGGGTTGACCACTCCTCCCCACAGGAATAGGGTTCAGGAGGAGGGTACTAAGTCGGGGAGAGGAAATAGGGAGCAGGGGCAGCAACCACTCCTCCCTGCTGAATTGAATGCAGAGGAGGAGGGTGCTAGAGAGAGGGGCAGGGGCACATGGGGGGTGGGGCGCAACTGGGAAGGTGGGGAAGTAACTACTCCTCCCTGAAGAACAGACAGCAAAGGAGGAGGGTGCTAGAGGTAAGGGTACAGACGTGAGGGAATGGGGGGAGGTCGCAATTGGGGAGGAGGGGGATGGGGAAAGCAACCACTCCCTCCCACTAGACTGTTGGCAGGGAGGGAGGGCACCAGCAGAGACAAGGCATGGATGGGAAACTGAGGAAAAGGGGGAAACTAGCAACCGCTCCTCCCTGCAAGGCTGGAGCATAGCAGGAGGGTGCCGGAGGGGGGGCATGATTGGGGGGGAAGGGGAAGCAGCCCCCTTCCCCCGCTGGACTGTTTGCAGGGAGGGAGGGCGCTAACAGAGGCAGGACACAGATGGGGAACCCAGGGAGTCAGGAGCCAGCAACCACTCCTCCCTGCAAGGCTGGAGACACAGGAGGAGGGCGCTGGTGGGATATGGCAGGGGACACAGTAGCAGGTGCAGGGCAGGGGTTGGCTCCTCGGGCTGCACTGTGGTACAGGGGGAACTATGAACTCATCAAGGGAGTGCAGTGTACGGGGGGGGCTAACTAAAAGGGGAGGGAAGGGACACAAGCGCTTGGGGAGGGGGCCAGGGCACACAGGGCAGTAGCAAAGGGCTAGTGGGAGGCTGGGGGAGGAGAGAAATACAGAGTGAGTAAAGGGTGGGCAAGGCAAAGCAGCAGCTGGGGGTCAGCGCACACACTACAGCAGGGAGCTGGGGTAGGGGCGGGGAAGGCAACAAAAACTCTGGGGCTGGGCGGGGCAGGAAAGCAAACTCAGGGAGGGAGGGAGAAACAAACTGGGCTAGCAGGGTGGGGCAGGCAGCAGGGAAGGAGGCAAACTGCTGTGGTGGGGGGCAGGGCGGGGTGAACAGAGGTGAAGAAGGCCCCCCAGCCAAATGCAGCTGAGGGAGGGGGGCCGAGTCCAAGGGGGTGGGGGGCACACCCATGAGTGCTTTTGGGGGCTCAGTCCTCACCTGCTGCTGCAGTGGAACAGTCCCAGGTGGAAAAAAAGGGGGCAGTAGCTAGCCCCACCGAGGGAGAGGAGCAAGTCTGGTTGGTGTGAAGGGGTTGGTGGAGGGGGTGTTGGGGGTGGTGGCAGCAGGAAGGGGGGGCAGCTGGACTGGGAGGAGGGCTCTGCGCCTCTCCCCTGGGCCCCCTCACAACAACTCAATTTACCACCACCCCAAGAGCACAGGTGTTAAAGCTCAGTCCCAACAAACCCCCTCCACAAGTCCTGGTGGTGGGCCTCTTTCTCCTCGTCCTCAACAGGGAGCTGGTGTTGCAGCAGGCAGGTGGGTGGCAGCCAGCCAGGGAAGGCCTCTGGGTGGTGAGTGCTGGTGGTGGGGTCCTCTTCACCTCTCCCTCCAGGTTGGGTGGGGGGGCAGGCTGGCAGGCCCCCCCCCCCCCCACAAACAGCAGCAAGCAGCAGTCCAGGGAGGGAGAGGCCCAGCAACAACAGGCAGGCAGGCAACCACAGGAGATCACTAGCCAGGGAGGGCTCCCAGTGGCAGCAGCAGCCAGGCAGGCAGAGCAGGGGAGAGAGGGAGGGAAGAGTGCTCCGGAGCACAGGAGAGGAGCAGCAGCCACACCCTGCTTCTCCTTCTCTGGAGCCGGGCGCTGAGGACCACCCACTGACCCGGAGGAACCCCTGCGGGAGGCCAAACTGGCTACAGGGATGCAGTATCCTGTTTTCACAATTTCCAACACCCACTTGTCTGTGGTAATGGCTGACCAGGCTGGATAAAAGTCGGCTAGTCTGTTGCCAAATGCTGTGGATGATGTGGCTTGCTACCTTGGAAATTTCGGGGTTGTCAGACCCTTGACCAGGTCTTCAAAACTGTTGTCTGGATGTTGATGGTTGTTGAGTGGAGGTCTGATCTGAGGGCCGTCTACGTCTGTTTTGCCTTGGTTGGTGTCTGTTGTCATATTGTCACTGTTGTTGGTTGAATGATCTATGTCTGTATCTTTGGTGGAATGATCTGTTTTGTTTTCTTCTTGTAACAGGTACCTGAATGCCTAAAGTCTTGAGCGTGGCCCTTGCGTCCTTCAGGGTATGCAAGGAACTGTTTGTGGACTCTGCAAAGGGCTTCGTACCCTCAAATGGGAGGTCCTTTGCAGTGGACTGGACATCTCTCGGAAAGCCCAAAAGTTGAAGCCAGGAAGCTCGTCTCATTACCACAGCTGAAGCCTGGGATCTGGCTGCTGTGTCTGTTGAGTCAAGCGTGGCCTGTAGGGCTATACGGGATAGTAATGTGCCCTCCTTGATGTTCGCTGTAAACTGTTCTCTTTTATTGTCTGGGAGGGAGTCAATAAAAGATGTTAGTTGATCAAAAATATGGTGTGTGTATTTTGCTAATAATGCGGCACACTTAGCAATTCTGATTTGCAGGCTTGCTGACGTATATGCCTTTGTCCGCATTGCATTCCAGCCTCTTCCAATCCCTGGAATTATATGTGTAGCTTGTTGCTTCCCTCTTTGATTCATGACTTCTACTACAATGGAGTTTGGTGCAGGGTGGGAAAACAGAAATTCTGCTCCCTTGGGAGCGACATAGTATTTTCTGTCCACTCTTCTGAGTCACAGGGGCATTGTGCCTAACAGGGTCGTGGATTCGCTTCAAGACAGAGTTGATTAGGGATAGATCGTTGCTTTTATTAATCTCACTACAAAGACAAACTTAATACTGCCAAACGATTACACAGCTACTACAAAATACAAATCTCACCACATCACTACCATTACAGGCTTAATACTGGCAAATACACAACTACTGCAAACTAATCCAAATAATTAGCATAGGCAAAGCAATACATATAAATGAGCAACAGGCACTTGGAAATGCTTACGCCCCTTCAGGTCTATTACACCCCTTGCTCTATTCTTCAATGCTGGCCTTCTAATTCCTTTAATTTAGTTCCATTAATTAGCAATCCAGTTAGTCTCTGGTCCAAGTATCTGGTTATGTCTAAGGAAGTGAACACAGAGCTGGACAGATCCTTTAAACTACTTAGGATCAATCGATTAGCTTGGCTTGTGTCTAGGCCTTCACAGGCATTGGATATTACTATGTTTACCAGCCTGGATACTATACAATTTTTTTTGCTCTTTGCCATAAGTGTTGCTGACAGTTTCCAGGACCAGACCAGCCTGTGATGGTATCTGCTAAGCCCCGTTGCCAAATTAGGTGTTTACCAATTTGATTAGCCAGTCTGGTAGTGTTAGTGCATTGCTGGTCTATACCTTTTAGGGCAATGCGGATTTCGACCTTATAAGTGTGGAACACCACTGAGGTGAGGACTGGTAACACTGGTCCTTTCATTACCAGCCCTGGTTCTGGGACAGGGATCTGCCTGGGGCATGATGTACATTCAGGAGGTTTTATTTTGTCCTTAAGGACCTGGTTAATAATACCCAAATGAGGGCAAGTTAGCAATGGCCATTGTTTAACAAATGACAGCCATGCCTCAGGGGTTACCTTGTCTGGGCTTTAAGTGGTAAGCCCCAGTGGGAGTCAGTAGGTCCCACTCCGACGGGTACCTTGTCAGTATAATTGGTACATGATCTGATATTAGTGTTTGGTTTTCTTCACGCTGTCCCATACAAACTTTAACTCAGAGGACTGTGTATTCTTTGTCCTCATAGTGTTCATGTAGTTACAATAAACAAAATAATTATGTGAATGAGGGGAGGCCCAAGGCCGTGCATTCCCCATCGCTATTAGTGTGTATCTGTTCTATGTATGTGACTTGAAGGCTGGTTTCATTGACTGGAATCACTGTTTTTCTTATGGGACCAAGCATGGTTCACAGATGTTTAATTGTTAATAGGACCCATGCAATTCCATAATTCTTGAGGCCTTTTAAGGCATCAGGCACCAATGAGTAGCAGGGCAAGTAGCTATTATTGCAATGGTGAGGTTACTAGTTTTCATTGTTGTGGGCATCTTTACTTAACTATGCTGATGTCCCACTTGCCCGTGTTGTTTTACTTACAGATTTCTTATTATCTCTGGCCATTAAAGCAAAACCAATCCGGTGGGGAGGGGGCTGGTACCCCACTCCCAGTCCTTCTGTTCACGTGGCACACTTCTTGCTTCCTTCCACTTCCTTTTGTTCACCTGTGGAGATATTGTTAACATTCTCCTAGCTTAACAATTACTACACTATTATCCTTTTACTACATTTTAAAGTTGTCAATTGATTGCCAATTGATTGGGCCCAATTATTAATTGTTTTGTTTAAATTCATGCTTTTGCTTTACTTAAAATATCTTTTCATTAAAACAATATCCTACACACAACAATATTTGCAATACGAATTACAATTAAGACACACAAGACAAACTTGGACAGAACACAAACTTATTATGTCATGACACAGAACCATGTTTTGTTGTTGTTTTTCTTCAGCTGGCACCCGCGCTTTCTGATGATCTGAAAGACAAGAAAACATTTCTACCCCCATCAGGGTGGCACATTATACCTTAAAATACTTTCCTTTTACAGATGTTTTTTGTTAATTTTGATCAGCCTGTTGTTACCTAATGGTATGCTTTTATTTTGTAAATCAGCTTCAGAGGGTTTGAGTGAATTACTTTATTGTTCAATTATTAAGTTAAAGGTGGCATGCCTCAGTTTTCCTCTTGTACTGCAGACCAGGTGTTTAACGTGTGAAGGTTCAAATGAATCACTGCTACAGAAACTCTTTCCTTAGAACAAGGCATTTGCTAGTTACTATTCCAGCAAGTAAAAAAAGTTTTTCAGTTCCTGAAAAAGGATCATATACAGTGTTACTTATTAAGACTATATTAATAATAATATTGACATTAATTTTTGTCAAATAGGTGTGTCATGATTATGAGGGTTAGCCAGCAGCCTGGGGATTAAGGGGTTAACTACACCTAGCCAGGTGGAGTGGCCAATAGGAATGTAGGTAGGACTTTCAAACTGGGACAAAGGAATTTGGGTTTTTTCCTCCTTTGTCTCTCTGGGTGAGTCCTCTGCAGCTACAGAGGGACAAGCATGTCTCTCTCTCTCCAAGAAACAATTCTTCACTTTCTGTAAGTAGGGTAAAGTTTAGGTAGTTTCGTTAGGTTTTATTGTTTTAAGGGTTGGGTATGGGATCTGAGATCTGGCACTGCTTAAGAGATGTTTGGCTTTTCTTTTTAACTAAGTTCTAGCTCATGGCGTAATTCCTCCATGAGTATATTTTGTTACCTTTCCATCTGATCCTTATGCTTGCAACAGGAATATTGTTGTAATAATAAAAGTCTTCTCGTTTCTTTTTATTAACCTGGCAGTGGTTACTTGTGTGTCCTGATTTTTATAATAGGGGTGAGATTTCCCAAATGATCTTTCCCCTAATCTCGTTATCAATATTTGGGTGGTGGCAGCTGAAGTTTTATTCCCAAGATCTAGGTTTTTAAGATTTTGGGGGAAGTTTTATACCAAAGCCTGGTAGATAAGGCTTTGGGGTATACTTGCTGGCCCCCACTTCTGCATTTATCATGCCAGAGTGGGGAAGGAGCCATGACAAGGTGCTTATAAATATCTTGTTTGTGTTTGGACAATTTACTTCAGGGGACAGGTGTTTTATATTCCTTTGAAATAGGCAGCCTGTATTCACATATAACGTTGGATCTGAAAGCAAGCCAAAAGTGTTATCAACTCAGCCTTGAACAGAGACAGTAAAGTTCCAAAGCTTGAATTCCTAAAATAATAATTTGCTTCTAGAGAGTTAAATTTAACCTTAAGAATTGAATGCCCAACACAAGCACTACCCAATTTGTGCCTTGTCTGTTTGCAATTTTAAGTAAGAGGGCATTATCCAAAACAAAATAAAACTAGTTCACTTGAAACCTACAAAATAGTTACAATATATACAGCTCGTTTTTTTTATGCAGTTAACCAATGAAGTTTCAGTAGAATCCCCTTTGCAGATTTAACAAAAGTGTTTGTAGCCAAATGTTTAAATTTGATTGTTTCTTTGCCTAGATGGTTTGCACAGTGCTTAAGGAAGAGGCTGCAAAGAAACGAGGCGTCATTTTTAAAGCAGGTTTCCCTTCACATATTACAACCATCGCTTAATTCCTTCCACACTCCCACGGAGTCCACTTCTCACCTTCACATACTGTGGCGGGGTAGCCCCGCCCCTCCCTAGAACCCCGGCGTCTCCGCGGGGACGGGGAAGTGGGGCCGGCACCTCGCCAGGGCGAAAAAACGCGCGGAGCCCCGGGCGGGGAGCAGGGGCGTCCCAGCGAGGTCGCAACGCGGGGGAGCACACCGGCGGGGGCGGAAGGACGGCCAGGGTGGCGTCAGCCGTGACGTCACCAGCGCGACGCCCAGGGGCGTCGCCGGGTGATGACGCTGGGGGAAGCGTCATCCTCCCGCGTCCGGCGGGAAATTTAAAATGGAACTCCGGGCCAGAGGAGGGGACGGATCCCCGAAGAGTGGTAGCATCACAGCCAGGACCTCACGGACCCGACTACTGGAGACCCTGGGTGAGTCTTAACCCGGGGGCCCCAGGCTAGCGGCAGCTCACTGCCGGGGAAGAAGTGACCCAGGGCGGGGGCGTGGACCCCGAGAGCGGGGGAGTTTAGGGGTTTTCAACCCCCTCCGCTAGGCAGGAATGCATGTCCTGACCTTAGGGCCCTGGGTCGGGGTCCGGAGGGAGGGTGGGCCCGGACCCCCTTCCCCAGCGAGCAGGGGGGCAACCGGGCGCATCTTGAAAATTGTAAAAGCGCATAATTCAATAAACTAAAAGGCACCCAATACGCCAAAAGGAGGTGTTACTTGGGGGTTGGGGGACGCGGACGCGGGTGGTCCCGTACACATACCCTCAATCATTTGCTTCGTCCTTCCAAAGAAAACGTTTCTCATTCCTAGTAACTTTCCAATGTCTGTTCTACTTTCCTTATTCCTTCCACTATGCCCATAGGGCTCCAAACCTTTTGCCTTCCCCTTTCACATGCTTTTTCCTTCTTATGATCCGTCCTGATTCCTGCTAAATGACTTTTCCCAATGACACAGGTTTGTCCAGTATTAATTTAGTAAGGAGGGTGGGTTTTCCAATTAGCCCCCACACATCCTGATTCTTTTCAGTAGGTAAATCCGAATATGTATTATTGCAGTTAGCTATTACTAATTTTAAACTTCTTAGTATAGGGGTTTCATAACATCTATGATGCAGCAGAGTCTGCGGTGTTTTGTTGTTTACAGCGAAATTAAGAGATTGTAAACGTTGTCAATTTACTTCAAAGTCTGTAGGGTTTTTGCTGAAACAGTTCATTCTATGCTGGCTTTGGGGTTAACTACTTCCTCAAACTTGATAGATCTAGGTCACCAATTGTGTCTCCTTGTCGGGGCCAATGATGATTACATCTTCAAATTCAATTGCCACTAGCTGGTTTAAGGTGGCCTCCTCCTCCCACGCCTTCAAGCCAAATATAACTGTGTGTGAGGGGAAGGTTTGGCTGCTTATTAATAATTTGCCCGGCTGCCCTCCCTGTTCATGTATTATGAAACATTATTTGCTGGCACGGAGCTTAAGAATCTCCTGGAGTTACTTGGCAGTTTCTCCTGCTCCTGCGTGTGGTTGTGTGTGTCCTGTGTGCTGGGGGCGCTCCTACTCGGCCACTGTCCTGCCTTCCCCCCTCTAGGGTGGCAGCATTCTGGTTTAGTGTGACCAGTCTTTTTGCAGTTGTTATAAAGTTTGGGCTTCCTTCTGTGCCCACAGTCCCGTGTTATGTGCCCCGGCTTCCCGCAGGTGTAGCAGAGAGTGGCCTGAATTGGATGGAATGTGGCCGCTGCCTTTATAGTGTTGGTTGAAGCTACTTTCTTTCCCTTCCTGTTCTGTAAATCCATACTCCACTTCATTATGTCTGTGTATGCGTTTCCAACCAAAACGCCCAGGGCCAATACAGCTTGATGGTCAGTGGACATCCCTTCCTTCAGAATTTGGAGGACCATTTCCCCTAATCTAGTAAGCTTATTCCAAGACTCGGTGTTTCGCTTTGGATCGGACAGATTTGTAACTAGAGCCCGTTCTTCCAGAGGGAAGATCTGATCCCTTTCAATTATCTTCTGTGCCTCCTCTCTATCTTCAGTAATATGTGGTAAGGGCCCATATAGGGCTGGGCATAAAGAGGAGTAGAGGGGGTAATGTTGGGCCAAATTCCCCCCCTAAGCTTGGGAGAGGTGGTGCAGTTGGTATGGCGCCAGATGAGAATCCTTTCCTCTCACTCCTAGTGCATTCCTTTGGCACAGAGGTGCTGCAGCTGCTTGTAAGTTACATTTCTCACTGCAGGGCAGATTTTTGCTTTTCTGAGCTTCAATCTCATCCCTCAGGGCTTTAATTTCTTCCTCTTCTAATGTGAGGGTTTTTAACAACGTTATTACTACCTTCTTGGTGTTTCCACTTTCCTTTTCAATTCCCCACTTGACCAAATCCCTCTCTGGTGCTTGTTTGTAGTCTAGATGTTCCTGTGGGCTAGCTCCCCCTTCTCCCTGCGATGTCATGGCTTCTATCTCTCTGCTCCTGCCTGTATTACTAACGTGTTTCTTCCTTCACTTTTTTCCTTTTCTTTTCCAACCTTGATTCGTGAGCACAAGCCCCCCCCCCGGATCAAGCACTGGGGTTTTGGGTTTTATGGAGGTTGGCGCAGCTTTCCTCCCTTGGCTGTCACAGCCACTGACATCCACACACCTGGGAACCTTGGGAATCTCTCCCTCCCTTTTCTCTGTACACAGCTTTGCTGTTTCCCCCAGGGGATGAGTTTTCCCCTACGTAGGTCAGCCTTTCCCTCCTATACTTCCGTATACAGCTTATACCACACGGTCACTGTGCCTGCTGACACCCTCCCACTGCCAGCTGGGTTGGGGATCTGCACTATTCGAGGGTGTATACGTCACGTGCCTGTTGGGGGGGCTTCCATCAGGTCTTACAATGTTACGTGCAATGAGGAAGTGGACCACCAGTTCGTACTGCCTGCCGCCTTGCGTACCCAGTCAATTCTGAGCTTAATGTACGGCTCAATAACTCCCTGGTGGTTTTATCCAGTCCCTCCGTAACAGCCCCTTAGCTCAAACAGTACACTGCCCTCGTCTGCTTGTCCCCTCAGGCCTGCCTCTATGCTTGGTTCACACACGTCCATGTGTCTCGTGCCTCAAACGGCAATGGATCCAGGATGTGTCTGGAGGGAATGAGAGACTTCAAACCCAGGCCTAATGAGGTGGTAAATAAACGTACTCACCTCTTTGGGTATCAGTCTCTGATCCCTGATCAGCTCACAACTCCTGGATCCTGGACAAGCCCCAAAACTGTAGGGAATAATTCCAGACACACTGGGTGCAGGTGAAAACAAGCAGAGGATTTATTGGTTCACACAGCTGGTGGAGTGCTCACCAGGTTAACCCCTGATGAGTACTCCACCAGCTGTGTGAACCAATAAATCCTCTGCTTGTTTTCACCTGCACCCAGTGTGTCCAGAATTATTCCCTACATTCACCTTCCTATAACTGATGTTCTTCGAGATGAGCATCCCTGGGGGTGCGCTCCACATTAGGTGTTGAGCGTCCCAGCACTTCGATGGATTTTTCTTAGCAGTGCATTGGGGGCTGCGCATGTGCGGTGCATGTGAGCCTTCCCCGCTGCCATCGCGCATGCGCGGCCCACCCTCCATTCAGTTCCTTCTCTATCTGGAACCCGGCAAAGAATGTGTTATAGATGTTATCATAAGGGCTTTCCGAAGTAGAGGGGAGGAAGGGAGGGTAGTGGAGCACTCCCAGGGACGCTCATCTCGAAGAACGTCAGTTACAGGAAGGTGAGTAACCTCCTTTTCTTCTCCGAGAGGCATCCCTGGGGGTGCTCCACATTAGGTGACTTCAAAACAATATTTTCCTATGGAGGTAGGGACTTCAGATCAGGTAAGTATGCCATTTGTAATACAGCTTTTGCTAGTTTACTATGCTGGAGGGGTCCTGAAGGGAGTGCATAATGTTTTGCAAAAGTGTTTTCTGAAGACCACGTGGCTGCTGCACATATGTCATACCGTGGAATTTCTCTCAGGTAAGCGATGGACGTGGCAACCGCTCCTGTGGAGTGTGCCTAGATTGGAATTGGTGAAGGTAAGTCGTTCAGCGAATAACAATTAGCAATGCATTCTGTGATCCAATGTGACAATCTGTGATGAAATTTGTTTTCCCTTAATATGCTCTGCAATGGAGACGAAAAGTTGAGAAGAGGATCTGAAAGTTTTGGTTCTGTCGATGTAGAAGGAGAGAGCCCTTCTGACATCTAGGGCGTGCATCTGAGCTTCAAATGCATTTGCGTGGGGCTTTGGAAAAAATACTGGTAAGTATATTGTCTGATTCAGGTGGAAAGGGGAGCACACCTTAAGGGTGTGTCTAGACTACATCGATGGAGGCATGTAGATTAGACAGATAGGCAAAGGGAAATGAAGCCGCGATTTAAATAATCGCGGCTTCATTTAAATTTACATGGCTGCCGCGCTGAGCCAAGAAACAGCTGATCAGCTGTTTGCCGGCTCAGCGCGCTAGTCTGGACGTTCCGTGCCGACCTGAAAGCCCTTTATCGACATCCCACTTATGCCTCGTAGGATGAGGTTTACGGGGGATGTCGATAAAAGGCTTTC